>NC_135540.1:14866256-15171147 GCF_045843805.1 Urocitellus parryii | reverse complement strand
CTGTTTTTGGGTGAAGAACATAACCGAGGAGGTACTTTGTACCTGAAAGCACATCTACAAAGTGCTAGAGCTTGATTTATGGTGAGGATATTGGTTGGGGGATGATAAATATGCGGTGCAGATTCAATTTTGATCTCAGCAATCCAAACTGCACAATTTCTTTGCATCCAGGGTCACTCCGTAAGTATTATTTGTATATGCCGGTAGCTGGGAGACTGGTTTGCCTCTAAGTGCCGTTCGGGCATGTCCAGCATAGCTAATGAACCAGGGGCTGATGAATCGAAGGACATTTTCTCAGGGGCTGTGTAGCTCCCAGGATATAACACTTGTGACATCCCCTGCTGTTGTGCAGGCATGTCTAGGCATCTCTGCTGCCCTGGTGGAGATGCCCAAGGAAGTCTATCAGCACACTGAGGAGGATTCTGGGAGGGCAGCTACTGAAGTAATGGGGAGCCAGGGGAAGAGACTGACTTGGGAGCAGTAAACTGATACTGTGTGAGCATGTGGGTACTGTCCACAGCCCAGTTGTGCTACAACAATGGGATAGGTTGCTGAGAGACCAAAGAAAATACCCAAAGAGAGTGTGCAAGTCCTAAGATTTATTGAAAAGTGCTTACAAGGAAGGTCCAATGGCGACAAGCTGGACAGACAGCAGCTTGGTCCCTCACAGCGCTTTGCTAAGAAATGCAGCATCCTATCCTTCATGATGTGAGCCCTGCATGCTGTTTGGGGCTTGCATTTGTCTCCATGGCATAGACTTTTTGCCCTCATAGCTGAGAGAAAAAGGCAGATTTGTTTAACCACACTACCAATTAGAGGACACAAATCATGCTGCCTAGGGGTCCCCGAGGAACTGTCCGTGAGGGGAGTGTCCATTTCTCTTCCCTCCTCACTGTAGGCCACTGACCACTCTGGCTCTGGTAGGCGGCATGACTCTACCATCCTGGAGAATTCAGTTCATTGACTCTCACATCTCTTTTCCCTGTTAGGAAGAGAGCTTCAGGAGAGCAGGGGCCATTTCTGTCTTGCTCCTTAGAGTCTCACCAGGACATGGCATGTGCACACCTCACTGAGGAACTCACTCGCCGTGTTGTTGGAGGAATAAGAACTGGCTGGAAGAATTAAGTAACGCTCCAGGCTGCACTGGGGGAGCCTAGCAGAGCTGGGGTGAATGGAGATGCATGTGTGCAAGTTGAAGGACTGAGCTGCCCAGGGCAGTTGCCTGATGGTTAACTGGCCTTGCCAAATGAGAGGAGAAAGTAAACTGGTACTTGTGTGAGCACACGGGAACTGTCCACAGTGCCATTTGTAGTACGACAATGGGATAGGTTGCTGAGAGACAAAGAAAGTACCCAACACAGTGTGCAAGACCTAAGGTGTGCTGAAAAATGCTTCCAGGGAAGGTCCCGTGGGGACAGGCTGGACAGACAGCAGCTTGGTCCCTCACAGTGCTTTGCTAAGAAATGCAGCATCCTATCCTTTATGATATTACTTAACAAAAAAGCATCTCCAACCCTCGTGATGCCTTGTGCAGTGGTGACCGGCTAGATGACTGGCACACCCTCCCCACAGGGCCCTCAATTCTGCACCAGTTACCATGGGGAGGTTTTATAGGTTAGGATACTAGTTTGCAGAAGCAGTGACCTCATTACCTTAGCCCACTGTGTCCCACCGTATGACCAGCTTCCCAAGGAATTTGGCCCATATGCAAGAAAGCCGCTTTCAACAGGTAGCCTGACTTGCCCAAACCCCCAGCAGACGTGACAGAGGCCAGTGTTCTTTGAGATGATATTTACCTGGACATTTCAGCCCAAAGTCACTCTCATGGTAACCTTGACTTGACTTGGGGTTAGAGGAGGCATTTCAGGGACGTATTATCCTCCTTTTCTCCAAGGAGGATAATAAGTATGTAAGTATTTCACATTTGTATCTGGTCTTTTTTAGCTTCTGTTATGTGACTTCAAGTACGTGGCAGCCTCTGAAGTTGAAAGAAGAGGGCTTCCCGTGGACATGTTGAAACCAGGGCTGTGTCACAGGTCCCCACCACTGAAGTCACCTAGGCACTTGCCGTTTGCTTCTCCTCCATGTCCCAGATTTCAAGCAGATCTTTCGATTGTCAGTTCATCTTCCAGCCTAGGGATCAGAAGACAGCGTCCGTCCTTTGGCCAGCTGTTCTTATGTCTCCAGGTGTCACTCGGATGCTGCCTGCTCAGCCCTGCCTCGTCTTGCTGGTTGTCTTTTTCCTCTGGTTTCTCTTATCCATAGATTGTGTGAGGTTTTGGTAGCTTTTCTGCTGCTGTGACTAAAAGACCTGACCAGAACAATTATAGAGGAGGAAAAGCTTATTTGGGGACTCAAGGTTTCAGAGGTCTCAGTCCAGAGACAGCTGGCTCCTTTCCTTGGGGCTTGAGGTGACCTCAGGATAGAAGAATGTGGTGGAGGGAAGTGGCTCACATGATGATCAGAAAGCAGAGAGAGACCCCACTTACCAGATATGAAATAGATACCCCAAAGGCCATGCCCCTCAAGCAACCCCCTACCCACCTTCAGTTGACACTCAATTAATGGTGTCTGGGATTAATTCACTGATGGGGTTAAGGCTCTCCGAACTCAATCATTCCACCTCTGAATGGTCTTGCATTTTCTCACACAGGAGCTTTTGGGGGGCACCTCATGTAGAAACCATAATACATTTCTTGGGGCTCCTTAAAACTTCACAGCCAAATACGCTTTTAACACTTGCAATGAGGATGATTCACAGCTACAGATGAATCCCAAGACACAGGGTGATGAAACTGGGCATGGACACAAGGAGGCGCATATTCATAATGAGGCCATTGCATCTCGTTTTTGTCAGAAACTTGAAAAGCTCCGAGGGATCAAAAGTTCTGTGTGATGGTTTTTTTTTTTTTTTTTTCCTGAGAGAAGATAACTGGTTTGGCATTTGAGGACAAACTCTTGGGACTTCGTAGACAGTTGAAAACCAGAAGTACACACGATAACACTGATGGATGTTGCTAAGACAATGAGGTCAAGGTTAGCTTCGAACAAGCACTCAGCATCTTGCTGTTTTCCCAGATCCTCTCCTGCTCTGCCATGTTCTGGGTCTTCACACATCACGTCCCCCTTTCCATTTCCTACTCATCCTTTTAGGCTTTGCTCCTAGGTGATGCCCCCCAGGTGCCAGACAGGGTTAGGTGTCCCCATTCCCTATGCTTTTTTTTAGCACCCCTCAGTGTGCATCTGTATGGTAATATCTACCAAGACGTAAGACATGCGTTGGCAGATTATTCTGCAAAGGGCCAGATAGTAAGCATTTTGGGTTTTGCTGGCCATATGGTCTCTGCTGCAACTATTCAACTTGGCTGTTATGGGCCGTAAGCAGTCATAGACAATATGTAAATGACTGTGTGTGGCTATGCGCCAATAAAATTTGATTATGGATGCTGGAATTTGGGTTTCATATACACTTTTCATGAGCCACAAAAGATTCTTTTTTATTTATTTTTTCTCAAAATTCAAAAACATAAAATACATTCTTAGCTTATAGGCAATATGAAGATAGACATGGGTCTGACCTGTGGGCTTCATTGGCCCAACCTTGACATAAAGCACTCCCTTGACTGCATGTCTGTCTTTTCCGTTTGAATGGAAGCAAGTAGAACCCAGGGAGTGGAATCCCCAGGACAGAGCACAGTTCCTCTGACTAGGAAGAGCTCAACAAATACTTGTTACATCAACGCTTATACAGGAGTTTGAAGCAATAATACTCCCAGTATTTGTTGAGTATTTATTATAATGTCAGACATTGTGATGAACACTTTATATGCATTTTCTCACTTCCTTTTGTTATCTAGGGACATTAAAAGCAACAATTATCATTCTACACCACTTAACACAGCCTAGGTAGTATTTCATATAATCTTCTCATATAATCTGTGGTGGGTAGGTCTTGCCAATATTTTTCCAGTTAGGGAAATTACCCTTGCAGAGATTATTTATCCTGGGTTACTCAGCTAGGGATTGCATTGGGGTCAGAAAGATATCTAGGTCATTAGTCTTGAGGGTCCTGCCTTGTAACTTTCCTACTGCAGAATCTCAGAGCCTGGATGCCTTCTTTGTGAACTGGAGAAGGAGGCGTATACACTGGGATTATGCTGATGTTGAACTGGCAGAGTTCCTTTTCTCCTTCCAGCCATTTGGTTATGTTTGGAACCAGGACAACTTTTTTTCTAACTATGTGTGCTATGTATGGAATGTTGCTTAACTTTCCTGAGTCTAAGTCTTCCACTAGAGAACAATGAGTTTGAATTACCTGCTGTCAAAGGTCTCTTCTGATGATAAGTTTCTGTAATTTTGTTCTCTGATGCCTTCTGCTTATTTATTGCTATTGCTTGTCTCTGTTCTTCTCCCAACCCCTGGTCTCACAGGGTTGCTTGAACTTGGAGGGGAAGAAAGAGAAGGAATCATATAAAGGAAATGTCCATCTACCCACACATGCCTTTTTAAGTCTAAAAAAGTCTGTTAGGTATATTTGCTTTGTGGATTTTTGTTGTTGTTGCTGAAAGTTAGTTTTTCCAAGAAAAACAAGTAGCACTATTGTCTATGACATAATGACAGTCGTGATAGCATCTTCTATTTCCATAGCACCATTTAAACGTAACTTTGAAGGTATTATCTAAGTCATCCTTCCTTCCAATATTCCTTTGAGACAGGTAAGAGCTTTTTTTTTTATTAGAAGATCCTTTTATAAAGTACAGAATGAGCTTTTCTTTGTTGTAAACCAAAGGCAGCAAGTGGCCCAGAGAGATCTCAACAGCAGGCCACAGGGTGAGTGGTGCCGTATCAGACTGATGGTCACAATTCTAAAAAAATAAATAAATAAATAAATAAAAAGAAAAAGAAAAAGAAAAGAAAAGAAAAAGGCAACCTTCTGCCAGGGCTTTTAGAAATTTGAAAATATATTTTCCAATTAATATAAATATTGGCTTTGCTATTTAAAGATCCAACATCCTTGTTTGGCTGCATGATATGTTAGCCAGTTGTGTTAGAATGGGGTGAAATGGACCATAAGCATTTGTAGAAGGAGCAAATGGGTGACTGAGGCAACTTCAGAACAGCGGGAAGAATATGTACAGGGAATTTCCTTGCAATGAAGCTATTGTAACAGGCCCATGTTAACTGTATGAGAGTGATTGCCTGCTTCTGTTAGACTTATCTATGTTTAAGTAGTATCTCTCTGTTTCTCTGCAGATATTAAAGAGTTCTCAGAGTGATAGAGTCCTATAAATTAAAAAAAAATTTTTTTTTCCAGAATTCTCCATAAATACACATTTCAGGTAATCTTTTCTGAATACAACCTTTAGGTTTTATAAAATGCAGTGTCTTCAAGATATTTTTTTGCAGTAGAGGGATTTTTTTCCCATAAGGAATTATTTAATTGGAAGAAAACTGTGGGTACATAGAAGTAGCACACATGGAGTTTAAAAACTTCAGTAGCTAGGATATGTGTTCCACTTGGTGCAGTAAGTGTTTGTATATTCCCCTATATAACTTTACTTTTTAAAAATTTTATTTGTTCTTTTTAGTTAGATACGACATGAGAGTGTATTTTGAAATCTCATGCGTACGTGGAATATAACCTCCCCTCTTGTGGTTGTGTATGATGTGGGGTTACACTGGTGGTGTACTTTTGGTTTTAGGTTTGTTAGGCAGTTACTATCACAGTTATATTCTGACAGTCGGGACAGGTCAGTGGTAACTGGACAAAAGAAGCAGAATCTGTTTGAGAGGCCTCCCCACCTCTCTTTGGTACCCACACTCCCAGATCTCTCCTACTATGTCCAAGAGTTACAAACCCACACGTGATGTTCCTCTGATGCCAACTGCCATGTTACTGTGTTCTTCAGATTCATGTGTTGGAAACTTAACCCTCCATGCAACAGTGATGGGAGATGTTTAGGTCAGGAGGCCTCTATGAAAAGGGCTTGTAGGAGCAGATTTGTTCTCTACTGCCCTCCCACCTTCTGCCATATCAGGATGCAGCAAGAAGGCCTGTATCTTGATGCCGGCACCTTGATCTTGGACTTCCCAGCCTCCAGAACTGTGAGAAATACATTTCTATTCTTTATAAATGACCCAGTCTTGGGTATTTTGTGATAGCATCAGAAAATGGACAAAGATGCCCACCCTCCCCCAGTGTTCCCAAACTTCAGAACATCCCAACTTCTCTCTATCCATTCTCTCATTGCTTTTGTCCTTTTTCTTCATGAGAACATGAAGATTTTTGAAAATAGAAATTAAACGGATGAGCCAGTTCACATTTTGGCATTTCATCAGTATTAGCCTTTTGGATTTTGTGAATAAGGGAGATTTTTAAAATTTTGGATCGTCATCTTTTTCTATTCATCTTCTATCACTACGATTTTGTGAAATAAAAGATAGCTTAATACCCGAAAATTAGGATCGTTGTCATCTTACAATAAAAGATAGTTAAGTCCAAAAGAGGACAGGTGACAAATTGATACTGACATGTATTTTTTAAAAAAGATTGAATTCAATAAAATTATAATACTCTGCTTTAGTTTATAATTTTACATGTAAATTCATCAATTGAGTGATCTTCTTCAAGAGGTCAAGATTCTAACATGATCTGGAAATTTAAAAAAAAATATTTTTAAAGCATTGTTATTGCCAAATTGCACAGAGGAATTTGACAAAAATACATACTGTATTTTTTAACTTGTCCACTCAGTCCTAAATGTTCTAAGGGAGCTGAGAAGCTCAGGAACTAATTCTCAAGTTGCCCACTGCTTTCCCACAACTTCTTAACCTGAGAAATTGGCTGAGAAGGGACCATGGAGCAAGTACGGTGCAGCATCTGAGGACACAGAGGGGTGGGTGCCACCCCAGGGCCCCACTCACCTGGCCTGGAGGGAGGCTTCTGCTTGGTGGGAGTTTCTGTGGGTGCTGGTCACAGGCTATCCAGCTTTCCAGAACTATGTGTGCCAAAGACATCTCTAACCTTCCAAGGGTAATTTGCATTTGAAGAGCTTATTAACCAAGTAAACGTTCAGTGTCTTAGTTTTAGTGTGCTCAAGGATCTTTGGGGAATCTGGTGAGAGCTCTAGACTCTTTCCCCAAGAAAAGGACACAAGCTTAGACAAAAATTGTACATTTTGGTGTCAAATTTCATGAGATTCATGGATTACAAAACCCTACTCTTGCAAATGGAAAAAGTGAAGCTTTTCAGAATTATGGGATAATTATTAGGGGCAGGGACCCATCCTTGTAATTTTTGTTCTGTTTGGTTTTGGGTGTTGGTGATTGAACCCAGGGCTTGTGCATGCTCAACACATGTCTTACCACTGAGCTCCACCAACAGTGCCTCCTGCAACTTTAAATCCTATTCACGGTGGGTAAAAGTAGCCCTGTTTCCAGTGACTCAGGATCTTAGGTCTTTTAAATGTGCACTTCACTTCTGTGCAACTAGATACAGATAGGATGTGTGTAATTATAATTAGATCCAACCAGAAAGATATATCCCTTGTCGTAGTAAGTTAAAGAATTGCTGAATTGTGGCAAAATAGTCCCAGTTTATGCTTTTCAAAGGAAAGTATAGAAGGAATTCTTGCCTTTTGATTTTTGAAACCCTCTTGGAGTTCATAGGCTCAAACTAAGGCCTTCTACCTAGGTGGTCACCAAGAACTCACTCTCCAATGTAATGCATGGAGCTGTTGTCTCCATCGGTGTGGCTCTCTTCTGTCTTGTAACTGTGATGTTGAGAAAATGTAAGCTTGGTTAATAGTTTTATATACCCTTGACCTCAAATTCCTCTGTGTGCAACAAACATATGCTTATTAAGTCCTAAAGTTTTGTCTCTGATATTGCTATTGGTGAAAAGAATTACTAACAATTAAAGAGAGATTGCATTGCTTGATATGCTGCATACATTAGTCATAATGCAGACTTATGATTCTCCTCCCCTTGCTGTGCTAATGCAGACCATCTGTAAAGGAGAAGAGTTATCTATAGGCTTTTCTTTTTTATACTCATCTGTTCAATACTATCAGGCATTTCCATCAGACACACGCATACATTCCTGCCCTGCAATGCTCCAGATCACATATTTTTCTTTGAATTTTTCTATGGTAAGAAGTAATTGAATATTTTAAGTATATGAAATCCTATATTTTTATTGTAAGAATAGTTGATTATTTCTATTGCAAGCCTATGAAAAGACATAACACAATACTTTCACACTCCCCCGCCCCCAGTCACTTATTGGAGAATCCTATATTTTGGGATCATCTTAAAAGCACCTGCACTGCAATGATACTCCCTCAGATAAGAAGCCTGTGTGCAGTTCTTGAGTTGGTTTCATCCATATCCTACTGGCTCTCCCCCCTCCCTGGTTTTAGGAGGATTGGATACCCTACTCCATTCTCCTCTCCTGTGCAAACACGAGAAAGTTAGGATCCGGATGCAGATAATGATTGCTTTTCTCATAAATAGAGATTGAATTCTATTTTGGCTTTGCTAAACATTTTTTAAGGAATATAAGCATAAAAGATTTGCTTCTGAGTCAGGATCTTAAGGTAGCGCCACCTTGTCAGGCCTGAGTGAGGGAATGCCAAATCTGAGTGACTTCAGCTTCCTAAAGGTGGCAGCATCCCTGTCTCATCTAGAGACAGTGGCACTGTTTCGGCCTAGTTGTAACTTGTTGAAAGTACTCCTGCGCTGAGAACGAGGAATAATCACGTTCAAGCTGCCAGCTTGATCCTTCAGCTAGAACTGGGAAACCATGGCCAAACCACTGAGTTGACTCTGTGCCCCTGCACTTGGGTTCCTGTTGGGAACTGGAGTGGCAGCCTTATTGAAAGGAGGATGAGCCCTTCATAGACAGAGAGGACAACGTTGGAGTGACTGTATTCTTCTGTCAGAGACTGGCTAGAAGGAGCCCTGTCCTGCTTCCTTTCCCTGAACGTAGACAGACCATATTTCCTATGAAGTTAGTTTGGGGCCATTTGAATGGTTTCTGGTCAATGAGATACGATGGGAAGTGACGGATACCATTTTCAGCTGTGGACATGGAATCCTTTTGGTAACAGTCTACATACCTTCTCCTTCTGGGGTACTCTGGAGGAGACAGTCCCATGAAAACTAGAGTCATAAGGAGACCTACTCTATACCTCGCCAAGAGTGGGATACAAATATTTAATCAAATGAAGACTCGGTGGTTGGGTTTGTTGGATGTGGCAGCTAGTGCGCCTTCATAAGATCACACTGTCACCATCCCTGAGTGATATTATTATTAGTTTATGAGTGGGCTCTGTAGAACAGTTCTGTAACATCCACCCCCTCTTGCAGAAAAGCGGAAAGACTTAAACAATGAGTATCTAAATATCTCCCATCTAGATTAAACAGTGTTGATATTTTGCCACATTTTTTTGTATCTTTATTATTTGTCTATTTATTTTCTTCTGAACTTAGAGAAAATAAGTCACAGACATCAAGATCCTTAAAATCTTGAGGCAGATTTTATAGTTGAGGTGTTTTTTTCCTCTCAAAATCAATTCTTTTCATTCGAATGCTTATTTTGAAAATGTGCTTCTGAACATAAATTTCATATATTTTCTATTATTACATGATCTTAAAGTTTATAGAATGGATCATACAACTAAAGATATGTGAAGAAAATGTCACATTTCTTTTATACTTTTATAAATGAACACTGAATGCTGACTCCATGAAGCACAGCGTTTGTTAGAGGCAGCTTTGATCAGTTCTCAACAATCTGAACTTCTGGTATTCATGTCCTGGTGTAATAGCCTTGCTAGTGGGCGGGACCCGTGACTCACTTCTAATAAGTAAAATATGCCAAAAATGAACCATAGAAAAGACAGTGACCTGAAAGTACTCTATCTTGTGACACCGCCCTGCCCTCCTCCCTCACTCGCTCTGATGAACCCAGCTGCCATATTGTATTGAATCCAGCTTCCCCGTGGAGAGACTCGGGCAGCAGAGAATCGAACAAAATAATATGCCATGTGGAATTAAGTCTTGTCAACAACCACTGGAGCAAGATTGGAAGTGGGTCCACCCCCAGTTAGGCCTTCAGACCCTAGCCCCTGCCAATACCTTGGTTGCAGCCTGTGACAGATCCAGAGTTGGATGACCTACATCTCGCTAAGCTAGGCCTGGGTTCCTTACTCAAAGAAACTAGGAAAGAGTAGATGAGTGCTTTGGGTCACCAAGTTGGGGTAATTTGTAGCTATTTATAACTAATACAGTGCTCTATTAGATGATAAGAATGTCACTCTGGATGAAGAATGATTCTTGACTTCAACGAGCTCTTGGTCTGTCTGTAGTGACTGCTGAGGTCGCTCTATACACATAGTTTTTGGAGCTGAGGAAGATAGTATTGTTCAGGAAAATCATATTGAATAACTGGTGTCAGTTCTGGTTAGGATTTTAGTACAAGTGGGAGGAGGACATTTCAGTTTAGGAGAACAGAAGACAGAGGTATGGAAAGCATGTTTGGGGAACATCAAGTGGTCTACTGAGGCTGGACTGGTGAATAGGAGTCAGTGGGACATGAGGCTGAACGTTGGTTTAGATGATAAGATTTATTCCTTAACCAGTGAGGAACTGCAGACCCTGGGTTGAGAAGTTGTCTGTTGAAACTGATATCAACCAAGAAATGAAGAGCCGAGTTCCAGTTTGGGGCAAGAAAAGAAAAATTCCTTTGAAATTTTATCATCTACATGGTCTATACCTAGAAAATCCCAAACTGACTAATTAAAAAGTCAGAACATTATTTGGTTTGATATTAAAATGGTTTAGTTTGATTTTTTTCAGTGGGTAATTTTTTGGGGGTGGGATGCATGTAGCCAAAACCTGTTTCTTGGTTCCTTACCTCTTTTTGATGGCCTCAGGAGCTTTTTGCCAGGGCCTTCAATCCTATTCGGGTACAGTGTTGGGGATATCTTTTGTCCACTGAGCCTTCAAGTTTGTTTGGCCTGCTATTAGTATGTTCTCAAATTTGGAGGGGGTGGCATGGATTGCGCTGTGTATTTATATTTAAGGCTCATCTATGAAAAGAGTCAAAGTGCTAGAATTGCCACACCGAGCGGGACTGATGAAGTCCTGGGCTCCGGCTTGGGTTGGTTCAGTCACCAGAGTTCAGGGATGTTGATCCGATGATGAGTCTGGCTTATTAGAATTGCTTTTTGCACTTTTTTCTCTGTCGGGGGCATTTATTCAAGAATCACTGCTATGGCAGCCTGAGCGAAAGGGGTCACCTTGGTGTGTATGAAACAGCAGCGCACATCTATCAATCATGGGTCTGGGCATGTTTAAGCCTGCTGCTTGAGAAGGGACAGTCTCATTCCCTTGGTTGAGATTTATCTGATGCCTGTTATCAATTGCACTTAAATCTCACTCCCCCACCTGGAGTTCCTGCTGATATCTAAGTCCTCTTTTTGCACACTTCAAGTATGGTGGTTGCAGTTCCAGGAAGAAGAAAGGTTGAGTGGAGGTCATGTCTATAAAAATACCAGGGAAAGCTGGGATGGGTCTAAGAATCACTGTAAATTTTTAACAACTCCTCTCTGTCCTGCTGTCTTGCAAAAATCACATTTCTCAAAACTTACTTAAAATCCAAATAAAAAAAAGAAAACAAAACCATCTCTTTTATTCGAAGTCACATTCTACATAACACCCTGACTGTGTGTTTGATTGTATCAGTCTTACACATTGATAAAAAGAACCACAGAATGACTTTTTTTTTTTTAAGTTATCTTTCCTCCATCATTGCCACTTATAACAAAGAGCCTCCAACAGATAGGGCACAGGAGTATTAAAAGGTGGGGCTTTTCCCTCCCTGGCTGCCTGATGATCAGCCGCCATCATGAATGGCTCAGTAACTACGCGGACCAGGAAGTTCATGACAAACCAGTCCCTTTAGAGGATATAAATAAATGGCTCTTGATATTCTTCACCCTGGGAAGGCAGCAGTACCCTAGGAGAGAAATTCAGGAAAAACTAGCCCAAATGTGCAAGACTCTACTGAATGTCATCTTTGTAAATTGATTCAGAGCCTATTTCAGGGTGGCAAGGGGATGGGCACTGGTATGATTTACCATTCCCTGGACCCTGCAAAGGAAAATGAACTCAAACCTAGATTTGTAAGACTTGGCCTGTGTGAGAAGAAGACCACCACGAGAGGACAGTGAAGAGAAGGCCCGAACGGAACGCAGAAAGGCAGAGGCACCGCCAGGGGGCACTGCCAAGCCCAGGGCTGGAGCCGGTCAAGAAGCAGGGTCAAGATTCTTCAGTGACTTTACCTGTAGAGATGTTGTGACCTTTTCACAAGAGAATTAATAAACTGTAAACTGTAAAAAACTGAGAGACAGAGAGAGGGAGAGAGGGAGAGGAACAGAGGGAGGGAGATAGAGATAGAGATAGAAAATAGAGAGAGAGAGAGAGATAGATAGATAGATAGATAGATAGATAGATAGATAGATAGATATTAAAAGGGGACAAAACTCCAAGCAAACGTTTTCTCCTCTTTCACTGGGTTCCTCTTTATTTGCAGCCTGTGCTCCATAGGTTACCTGGGACATATTTTATTTAAGAAAGCTGGGAAGTCTGACGGTTTGGCTGATCTTTTCATTTCCCAGCATTCTGGAGCCAAATGCGTCATGTCCCATCTCAATATTTTCTACGTTCACCTTGTGGGTGAACATTTCTCCACAGGCCACTGATGTGGCGATGTGGCGTCTCTTCCCCTTCAGAGCTGATGGACTGGATTTTTGTTGAGAATGACCATGAGCTGCCTTCAATCAGGGCATCCTTTGATAATGATCAGCCACACGGACTCCTGGGAGCTTGAATCGTCACTCATCCCACGTGATCTCCTTAGCAGCCTGTGTGCTACATTTTCTGCCTTCTGAGTTTTTGAGGAGAAACATTTTGCCAAATATGATATCATTGTGTCAGGGGCATTTTCCTCCTTGCTACTTCTGATAGATAGCTGTTTCCTTTCTGTTCATTGTCTCACCTCACATTTTCGTTTTCTTATTTTTAGGTAGAGCAGAATTCTACTTGTGGGTACCAATTTCTCAATTGGTCAGGAATGGCTGGGTTCTATTGCAGTAAAAAGCAACCATAAAAATCTCAGTGGCTTAAGTGACAAAAGGGTTATTTCTTACTCCTTTTACACATTCACTGTGCGATGAGCATTCTGCCAGGTCACCCTCACTCAGAAGTCCAGGCCAATGAAGCTCCATATGTACTCCATATATGCTTTTATTTCCTTAGTTCAAGAACAAGGGTACAAGACAGTTGCCCAGGCTGGTGTCTCGGTTACCGATGGCTGTGTAACAAACATGTTTAAAACAGAGCGCTGATGAAAACAGCTGTTGATTTGTTCGTAAATTTTTTGGTAACTTGGGTTGGACTTGGCTTGGCTGTTCTGCTGTTCTGTCCATTGCTGTAGCTGCAGACAGTTGGAAGGTTGGTGGGGACTGGCTGGGCTTGCTGACCTCACTCACACAGCTGGGCTTACCAGAGGTTTCTGGGATGGTGGGTTGTTCTAGATATCTGGTCACTTGTCTTTGAGGAGTCAGGCCTGGCCTTGTGCACGTGGCCAGGCAAGAGTGAGTGGCAAGGGGCTTCTGGAGGACAAAGCACATCACAGGGCGATGTTGAGAGCCATAGCCCAAGGGGCCCCAGCAAACTTCCAGCTGCTGGCTGATGATTGGCTCACAGCAGCCCCAGCAACATCTAGCTGATTGGCTCCTCTGCGGTGATGCTCATTGGGCTGTTTCCCTGCCCTTTCAGACCACGGAGCTGCTCATTGGGGGACTTCTTTGGCCCCGCCCACACGACCCAGCCAATCGGCCTCAAGAGCAGGAGGATTGGGGGAGTGGGAGAGGCTTGTGTTTTGGTGTGAGAGGCTTGTGGGAGGCCGGTGGTGGCAGTTGGGCTCTGAGGGTTTTTCCTGAGGAGCTGTTTTGTTTGGCGTGTGTGGTTCTAAAAATAAAGTTAGTTTCTTTTGACAAGTGGCTCCTGAATTGTGCCCGGCCAGATTGCGGCAGGGCTAGTGAAATCAAAAGTAGGAGAAACCGACCCCATCTCTGGATGGGAGAGGCTGAAGAGAATTTATGGCCATTTTTAACCCACCATGGCAGGAAAATGGGAATGTGGTAAATCACTTAGTTGCTCTCAAATCTTTGGATGTGACAATTGTCATTTCTACTTGCATTTCCTAAGCCCAGGTCAGTCGGTGGGCTCCTTACCTTCTGCTAAGAAATCAGAGAAGTTGAAAGTATTTGGAAGATGGAAATAGTAATGCTAATTCAAATGACCCAATCTTTGAGTATAAAATCTCTGTTGTCAGGAATCAATGACTTTACTGAGATGGTTTTCAATATGTTGCTTATGGAGTAGTAGTAACCAGATTCAAGAGTGAAATTTTAATTAGGATGTTTGCCAGACCTTCCTTGCTGCTGTTTTGTACATGACCCAAGTCTTCCCTCAGGTTTAATTATTGTGTAGATCTGCATGGATTGTAGCCATCGCTGCATATCTGTCATTAATTGTGTTTTGAGTGCAGAATTAGTATGTCAGACTTTGGACATTATTCTTAAGTTTTTCTCTTGTTTATCACACAGTGATGAGATATCAACACATCTTTTTATTTCCTTAGTTCAAGAACAAGGATACAATCAATCAAGAACATGAAGAGAGAGCCTTCAGAATGAGATAAAAATATTTGCCACCTGCACCTCAGGGCATTAATTTCCAGGATACACAAAGACGTAAAAAACTTAACATCAAAAACAAAACAAAACAAAACAAAAAAACCACAAACAAACAAAAAACAGCCCAATCAATAAATGGGGAAAGGAACTGAACAGACACTTCTCAAAAAAATATATATATATAAATGCTCAACAAATATATGAAAAAAATGTTCAATACCTCTAGCAACTAGAGAAATGCAGATTAAAACTACATTGAGATTTTATGAATGGCAATTATCAAAAATACAAGCAACAATAAATGTTGATGAGGATGTGGGGGCAAATTCGCACTCATACATTGCTGGTGGGACTGCAAATTGGTGCAACCACTAGGGAAAGCAGTATGGAAATTCCTCAGAAAACTAGGAATGAAACCATTGTTTGATCCAGTTATCCCACTCCTTGAAGTGTGCCCAAAGGACTTAAAATCAGCATACTAAAGTGATGCAGCCTTATCAATGTTTATAGCAGTTCCATTCACAATAGCTAACTACAGAATCAATGTAGGTGCTCTTCAACAGATGAATGGATAAAGAAAATATTGGAATATTTTTCAGTCATAAAAAAGAATGACTTTATGATATTTGCCAGTAAATGGCTAGATCTGGAGTCTAACAGGATAAGTGGAAAACCAATCTCAAAAAACCAAAGGTCAAATGTTCTCTCTGAAATGCAGATGCTAACGCATAACAAGGGCGGGGGGCGGGAAGGAGGGGAAGAACAGAAGTTCACTGGATTAGAAAAAGAGGTATGAAGGGAAGGGAGGTGGGATAGGAAAAGGAAAGGCAATGAAATGAATCGGACCTAAGTTTCCTATGAAGATATGAAGACACCACAGTGAATCTCACTGTTGTGTGCATCCACAACACACTCATTTAAACAATAAAAAATAACTACCGGTGAATGGCAGAAAGATCAAAGGAGGGAAGGGAGCAGGGGTGGTGAGAGGGAAGGGGAAGGAGAGGTTTGGGGGTTAGAATTAGAGTAAGATATATTCTACTATCATGTAAAACTACAAAGAACCAGCAAAAAAAAAAAAAAAAAGATGAAGGATACAATTAATAGGTACATGAAGATGATTAAACAGAAGAAGTCATACGCACAATTGGAATCTCAGTCACAAATTTAAGTTTAATGCGCTAGTCATATTTTGATAGGGACTTTGAAGAGACGGCCACAATGTGCAATCCCCATTTTTCGTTTGGGTCAGAGATGATTCCTGTTTATGGAATCAAAGGCTGGACAGATGGACAGAGTAGGTCCAGTTCCTAATTGTTTTCTGGATGAGGCTAAATAAGCCCTGTCAGATAGTTCTATGTAACTCGGTATATATAAAATTTTGAAAAAATTTCACAAGTACAACTTCAGGTGCAGTGAGTGAGTCCTACAGTCTTGTGAGAAGTCCTCTGGCAGGGGACCCAGGGACATCTGAATGGCCCCCGCAGTCATGAGTAGCAGAGCGGTGAAAGCAAGGTCTTGGGGAGCAGTGCCCGTGGCTCAGGACCTCACGTTGCTGTTTCCTGGCAGGGTGTCCCGAGTGCCTGCACCTAGTAGGGCTGCTTCTCCACATCTCCCCTGCAGTGAGGTGTGGCTAGGACTGTGCTTTCTGGCTAGTGTGTGCCTCGGCCACGCCTGGGCCAGGAGTGTACCCTCCCTGTGTGATCTTCTCTCCCTTCTCCCCGCAGCGGGCCCAACTTGGAAGAGGATCCAGGAGGCAGAGGAGCCTGGTCCTTGAATGACATTGCACAGTTACAGTCCACCCACCTGCCCAGCCCCCGCTGCGTCTTCCTCTGGCTGATCCAGAAAGCCTGACTTTGTCAAGCCACGGAGATCTGGAGTCCATTGTAAGAGCAGCAAGTGTTACTCTGTCACACATGTGACATTAGGCAAGGTGCATAGTCCTTCTCAAGTTCACTTTCCTCTTCTATAAACAGGAGCAGCAGATTCTCACTTCATAGGATTTTCCCAGGAGTTAAAAGACAGTGGGTTTGTAAGTGCTTATCAGAATGCCTTGCATGTAGTAGACACTCAATAAAAAGAGTCATCATTATTAGCAGGATTATAAATCGGAAGGCCGTCATGTTTCCCTTCTGATAATGGAGCAAACTGCTTTAAAAAAATTTGCCTAATGGACTATGAGATCAATTATGGTAAATATCTTGGAAAGACTGAAGAGCAATTAACCATCTATCCTTCTAGGTTGGATACTTTAAGCTAAGGGGAAAAAAATGAATAGAAGAATGCCCCCATCTTATTTATGTCTTTAGAACAGAGCAGAAAAGGCATTGGAAACCCAGAGCTCCTAAATTCTCCCTGTGACTGGACACTGCCTCGCACCCATGAGACCTAAGCGCTGATGCCAGTCAAACTCTGGCTTGACTAGGTGCTGTTGACGTGCTTCACAAGTATTAACTAATCCTGAATCCCCACAGGATTCGTAGACAGTAGGTGCACTACTTTAGGTGCACTTACCTCGGGTTGACAGGTGAGAGATTGAGGCACAGAATGTATGATCTGTCCAAGGCTCCCTTAGCTAGCAAGTGGCAGAGACAGGGTCTGAACCAGGCCACCAGGCTCCAGGATGGACACTCACCAGCTGTACCACACACTCTCGTGTCCCTGTGCAGAGCAGGTGCTCCACTGACATTTGTTTCATGAATGATCTCGCTTGACATATTTTCAGACGCCTGTATCACCCTTGTGGGAATTGGAACCTCCCGGGTAGCAATCAGATTTTTGACTCTTTAAGATATTAAAATACAATGAAAGGTGGTGGGGGAGAGGGTCAAAGAGCCCTGTTGGATCTGTGGGATGCTAACATTAACATGCGCTCAAGCCGAGTTTGCAAGATGGGCAGAGCCTCTGCAGGGTGGCACTCTTTCTGGCCTGTACATATTTGACCTCCATGCAGGCCGCAGGCAAGTCTGACAAGATGCCAAAGGGAAAAAAGCATTGATGCCATCTTCAGCCCTTCCAGAATCTTCTGACTGGGCTAGGTGTGCTCTCCACACCAGCTACTCATGTGCCTCATCCAGCACTGGTCTCTGGTTATGAGGAAAAGAAATGTCACTTGAAATCGGAAGCACAATTTACACTTTACATTCCTCAAATAACTTTCAAAGCTTATCTGCTTTTCCAGCAATTTTAAGATAGATATCACTGCTTTTTTTGTGTTACAAGCTGCCCACAATTTGTGATTTTTTTTTTTTTACAAGAGATCATAAGGTGATTGCAGGACAGCTGCCACTATCTATTTCCAAAGGTGTTCACACATATATCTATATATAGATCAATATGAGGAGAGGAAATAGACCAAGCTGACCTATGATTCTTTTGGTCCTAAAATTTTCCCATGTCTGTGTCATAACTTGGATCTTAAATCTTATCTGGCAAGTCACAGAACGTGCTAGTTGATCGAAGAGATTAAAAAAAAATGGACTTTTTTTTTTTGCCTTCTGAATTTCAATGAAAGAAGAGTATCTGTCTTCAATATTGATCTATTCCATCGAGTAGTCTTGTGATGATTACTACTTTCCTATATTTATAGAGAATCAGCACTCCATAAATGTCAAAAGGCACTTTGCTTTACATAAGTGTCAGTGTTCTAACATCTCTCAAAGTTAGCAATTATCACGAGAACCACGTGTGGAAGGTGGAAAATAAATAATCACCAAGGGAAGTGACTTTTTTTTTTCCTGATAGAATTGGGAAATAAGGAAAAGCTCTTCATTATCTGTCTTATTTTGAGGGCATGTCCTTGACCGTAGAGTCACAGCAATCTGTGAACTTTCTGATCTCCTTTTCTAGTTGACTCTCTGCAACAAAGGTCCTCTCTCATGGGGCTTAAATAGCAAGGGGCTAGGAACAAAAAAATCTCTTGCAATGTGGGATGCTCATATTGGCCAGAGGAAAGTTACATTTTGATCATAGGAATCCGACAGGGCAACCTCTGGGGTTCTATGTAATTATTGCATTCAGGGTTGTATATACTATCGTGACAATGTAAGTGAATATTTCAAATAATTTATAAAACTGGGGTGGAAGGTTTCCAAATAACACTTGCAAGCTGTCGTGACCATTTAACCTCCAGCTGAATTGACCAGCTCTTTCATGTCCTGTAGACATAATCTGTGCCTACAGGGTTTTTCTTGGTCCCCAATAAGGCCACTTTGAAAAGTTGTCATAGCAACACTGGCCGCAGATAATAAAGCAGGGTGAGGAGGTGGCCTCTACTGGCCTCTGGGCTTTGTTAGTTCATGCTGTTGTGGGCTGAAATGGCTTGTCCAGAGATAACAGTTCATTGCAGCAAAAATACTCTAAGCTGGAGACCCCTAGAAAAGCCATAGCTTGTTCTCAAAATGAACTGTCCATGTAAACCTGCCCCATGGTCCTGTGTACCCCACTGTCTGTACTATTCAGTGGGGCCCACGTTCAAGCTCTTGGCATAGAGATTGCCGTTCTCCACTGAGTTATTCCTGATCACGTGCTAAGTTGGTCCCTGTCATGTCTTCTCCACGGCTTTGCATAGAGCAGGCAGATTTTCGGCACCGTGTGGGAGCCCCACATGGCTTTCTTTGTTCCGTCTGCTGGCAAAGTTTTGAGATGTCCTGGGTGTTTTTCAGCAGACTGCTGTCACCTAGGCATGGCTGTCACACATGAAATGGCTCCTGCTTTTAATGATTGGGTTAAATGATCTTATTCTCACAGTTTAGAGCCGTCGTTTGCAAAACCATGTGTATTTCAGGACACTTCAGTGGAATGATGGATCCCATCTGTCTTCCTGGCACAGGTTTGTGCTTCAAGTTTTCTGGGTTATGGGTCCTGGGCTGTCACATTTATGGTGATTGACTTATCATGTCTTCTTAATGGATGAAAGAAATTCTGCTTTCAATTTTTGTCCTTGTTTGATTTTCAGGGACTGGTGTCTGGTATTTTCAAAAATCTTGAGGATTTTTCTTTTTTTTCAAGTTGCTTGTCACCTGGTTCCTCAGCCTTAGTTGTCACCTGCCTCTGTCTCACCCACACTTTTTATGGATTCTCACATTGACCCTCTAGGAACATGATAGACACCTCATAAATTTTGATTATGTTGAATTTTAGGAGGACAGAGAGAAAGCGCAATTGGAAAGAATCCTATTTTAGTGGACCGTCTTTATGCGGAAATCTTTCAAGGGGTTGTGGCCTTATGTCAGGAAGTAGAATAGAGCTGAATTTGTCCTGCTGATAACTGGCCATTCCCTGTTTGAAACCAAGAGCAGATGCCCAGGCTGCAGGCGGAGTGTGTGGAGGGACACAATTTCACAAGCTGCTCTGATAATTAAGAATATTCCTATATTGGAAAAATGTCTGGAATGGCTGCAGCAAGTTACAAAATAGAAGAGAGAGATTTCTGTTCCGGTATCAGCCATTTCTATGCTTGGGTATTTCCATCAGATTTATTGCCATGATTATCTTAAATACTCTTATGGAGAGGGAACAAAGAAGGTATTTTGCCTTTCATCCCAATAACTCTGGTGATGTGTGGTCCCTGATTTGGATTGGCTGAGGGAGTGCCATGTGAGGGAGCAATGTGATAATAAATGAGGAGGCAGAGAAGATAAACTGCCCTGTCCGGCCCACTCAGCTCCATCCTTTAAACACAGATTGACTCGGGGACATGAAAGGATTGCCAAGCAGTTAACCTGCACAACGGCAGCAGAGCCCGGCCGAGGAGCTGTCCTTTGATGACAGCATCTCAGTGCCTCCTTAATTATATCCCCGAGGATTCGCATATCTTAACAACCAGGATGGCCACTGTGCTGTGGCCACGTGGAAAAGAAGGGAGCAGGATCAGAAACCGGCAGATTGAATTATGCGGGGACTGCGGTCCTCAGGACTCAACCACAAGGCATCTTGGGATGGTTTCAGGTCCCCCACTTTCCCTCCACACCTGCAAAGTCCCGTGTCACTACGGAATTGAATTTGCGTAATTGAAACTTCTTGGATAAAAGGTTCACATTTCCACTTTCCCAAGGGGGGGGGGAATCACATAGAAAGACTCCATGTGTTTGTCCATAGTTCTGACTAGTAGCTATACATGGCAAATTTGAGTGCACATTTGTGGTCCAGAATGAGTGCAGGGTGGCTTCACGGAACTTCTGTCTTTTAAAGGATACTGCATGGTGGAGAAGCGGTCAGCCCAGCTTATTTTGCTCCAAACTGACCTATGTTCAGATCCTATTTGCACCAATTGTTACCTTTGTGGAAACTGGCAGATCTCTTTGATTCTCAGTTCTTTTATCTCTAAAGTAGAAATAATACTCTTATTTGTGTACTAATTTTCAGGGATATGCAGATTAAGAGAGATAATACATGTGATCTCCTTAGAAGACCCTCCATGAAGATCCTGTTCCCACCCTTCCACCTTCTCTTGCAGAAAAACACAACTCAATGAGCCATGTCCTGATGCTGTGGCTGTCACTGTCCCATGGAAAAGGGTATCAATCTGTTTCTGAGCTGTTTGCTTTTTATTAGCACTAAAGAAATAAAGAAGAAAATTAAAGGTCTGTAACCAGTACAATGGATATTTCCCAAGATGGAGGGAACTCGACCAAGAATTGTCTGTGTCTTTAAAAACTAGCACTGATTTGGGAGGGTGATTGCTGGCCTCTTCAACACATATGCGCTGAAATCACCTCATTTGCTGTTGAGTTATATTTGAAAAGAGACTCAGCTTCTGATGACAAATCTTTGATTGATAAATATTTTATTAATGACATATCTTAGATCTATTCCCAGTCCCCTCAATATTTGGATTTTTTTTTCCCCTAAAATTGAATAACACTGTAGCTGCATGACTAAAGGTGGTGGGCAACTACATTTCTGAGCATCCCCCTCCCCTCGATCTCCCTAGGTTCTTTTAGGGGTTAAATTCATTATATTGTTTCTCCTCTTGTTCAGGAAATTTCTAGTTTATTTTTTCTTGAAGGGTTTCTAGAATCACAGATTTTTCTTTATCTCCATATTTTCCCCCTTACATCTTAAATTTCTTTGCTCAACAAATATTTACTCATATGTCAAAAAAACCAAACAACCAAATAAAACAAAATAAAAAAACCCTAAAAACAAACAAAAAAACAAAGTCCAGAAAAGACTTTACTAAACAAAACTACCATTTGTAGCATTTGAGTTGTTCCCCTAGGTGCTAAGGTATTAGTCATCATGCAACGTTGTTTCAACTCATTCCAATGTGTCAGAAAAGCACAAAATGCTACACCAGGAAAATTCGCCAAAAATGGGTGTTTTTATTCATTTTATACATTGAAGATCTTAAAAACCTGACAGATCACTCAAGTAGCAGCATTTAATTATATTCTCCTATATGAAGTATGAACGTATTTCTTTTTATTTCCTCTTTTTTCTTCCTTTCTTTCTTTCTTGTTGATATCATCTAATAAAAGGAGGAAAATATACTGTCACAGTGACTGATTTTCCAAGGTTTACGGCATTGCTTGCTCCCAATATTTTTTTGGCCCATATTATTCACTTCTGATAGCTATATCTCATATTTAGATAGAGTCACAAACAGGTAAAAAATATATGGCAGTCCTCCTTATTTTCAAGCCATTCTCTTTTCCGAGGTGCCTATAATCTTTGCTTCATTATTTAGCACACACTCAGTGAACATTTATGATGTCCCATGCACTGGGCTAGTTGCTAGAAATACAGAGGTGAACAGAGAGACCTATGGATGAAAGGTCATAGGTATAAAGCAAGGGTCTTCTGTGTGCAGTGTGGCTCACACTCCAGGTGTTTGACAGAGTACCCGGGCTTCTTCTGGAGAGTACCGACTGGGAATTCCACTGGTTAAGTAGATTCTTGTTTGTGGTTCCCTAAAATAGCAATCATGAGGAAGAAAATCTTATTTCTTGAGGTTCTAGCATGGATTAGCAAAGGGATTATTTTATTCATTTAAACTTAAAAAAAATTGTTTAAAATCATAAATTCTCATTTTGATGAGCTTTCCTAACTTGTTAGAAAAACTGACCATGTTGGCTGACAGGTACTCAATACAACCTAGAAAAGTACCTTGAGAACTCCCCTCCACTCTGTGCAGAGATGGGTGTGTTGGTGGGAATAGTTGTCTAACAGGCATTTTTAATAAATGATAAAAATAACCTTTTCGATATTTAAATCATTTTGCTGCCAAGGGCATTTAATCAGGCCCATTGCCAAATGCTAATTAATGATACAAGTGGAGGATTTTATTTAAATCTGTTATACTAATATGTTGAAATATAAATAGAAGCTGCCAATTGAGAGGAACTTACTTGTCAAAGGGCGAAATGTAAAGGTGACGGAACAGACACCAAACTTTAAAACAATAGACCTGCTGTGGTACAGAAGGTATTGAAATACAAACCTTGCCAGGAAGCTAGTTTATTTGTAAGTCTTTTTACAAGATTTTAAAGAATCAAGCAACTGGAAACTATATAAAAGAATAAGGATTATTTTAGGCTAGCACATGAAACAGGATGAATTCAACTCAGTTATGAGGGAGGTACTTGTTAAATGCGTGCTATGTGACATATCTCTTTGCTTAAGCCTTCAGCTGTGAGTTGCTGAATGACTGGGATATGCTCTGATAAATGCATCATTAGGTGATTCGTTGTTGTGTGATCATCTTAGAGTGTACTTACACACATACGTAGTATAATTCAATTCCTCAATGCGGCCTTTTGACGTATGAGGCTGATACTAGGGTAACTCATCTCACTGTTTTATAGAAAACTTATTTTCATAAGTAGAAAAGAAACACTCTAAAGTAATGATATAAGTATAATATAGTTAATACACAAACCAGTACTATAGTCATTTATTACTATCAAGTATGATAATCCATCATAACCTCATAGGACCACGGCGTGTTAACATGACATTATGTGGCACATGACTGCATTTGCTAAGCCCAGTGTCTGTCTTTTATTGGTGATGGTCCTGACTGTGTTTCCCAGTACCAGCTGTGGATAACATTGTGCTTTAGGTCCTGCTGATCTGCAAAGAAAGTGCATCATAGGGATGTGGGATTTTCTATGGTTAATGGCTAACAAGATTAATTACATGCTTGGTGGAGCAAAGAGGTAGGGCCAGATCCGGAGATGTCTGGGATATATATGGAACATGTTTTCCACTGGGGATCCTGATGATTTGGCTTCTTGCCACTCATGCTCCTGGCACGTTTGATGGCTTTCTGGTGAACTGAAATCAGTGGGAGAGCTAAGGGCAGAAGATGCATCTAAAGGTAAGATGGGTGTGTGTAGGCGGAAGGCACACAAGCTTATTCTTACCAGATGCGAGCAAAAAGTGGGAAGGTCATTTTTTTCCTCCCTGCGTTAGCGAGGATATTGGATCCATAGACCTCTAAACTGTCGTCCAGCAGTGAGACACTTAATTTAATGACACGAGTAACGCCGGGTAAAGAAATAAGCACTTTGGGTCAGGAGTCGTTTATGGTGATTGGTTTGATGGCCCCACTTCATGAGGTGGAGTGAGCAGGAACAGGGACCTGTCAGTGGAGGAGATTTAACCTGCTCCATCCTGGTTGCTTTGAGATGGCCCCATTCAGTGTCTTTCTTTGTGCTAATTTCCCTTCCTAGAGTGAGGCTCCTCCAGTCCATGTCTCCCTTTATATTCATCCATCCTATTCTCTCTTCATTGGAAGCAACCTTGGAGTACTCCATCTAATTGATGATTCACGGTGCTGAAGAACGACACTGAATAAATCTAAAATCCACTGGATAAATGGCACTCATTGCCTCGAATCATGTGATGCTTGCGATATGTCTTGTTTGGTAATTGCTTGTGTACCTATCTCTTCTAACGAGATTTCGAATGCAGGGCAGGCGGGGACGATAGCTTTGCATTGCCTATTTCGCCTGGTGCTTCGCTTGGGGAAGTTAGACAGCAAATATTTGCTGACAGGTAAGTAGACACAGTAGGTGGAACTCAAAAGGATAGCGTCATCAATAAGATGGTGACCACGGTGTGTATTCCATGAAGACAAGTGGCCCTGTTCTTCCTCCTCACTGTGCTCTACTGCTAGAGAGAGACCCTGCTGCATCTCATTAAGTGAGACATTAGCTTTTTACCATATCCAAATGGTATAAACATCTGGGTGTGCTCAAGATAGACACACTTAAATCTGCATTACCCAACCACTACAAAATGCTTGGTAAGGCTTTTTAGTGCCTTTTTTTTTCCCCCTTGCAGAAGATCCCAGTCAATATTGGGATTCTTGTAAATGCTGGGAGGTGTAACTCTCTTGGGAATTGTATTTTTAATTACTCTCCTCAAGACCTGACACCTCCCGGCTGGAAACTTAAGGATGAAATAGACTTCACAGACATCTTTCCTTTACAGAGGAGAAAGTGAGGGTCAGAGTGCTCAAGGTCACTCAGCCTGTTGGACAAGCAAGCCCAGTTTCTGCTCTCTGGCTACCAGCGGTCTGAATACGATATAATGCAGAGGTGGCTGCACTATTTGGCCAGCAGTTAGAGACCAAACTCTAAATTTCTGTACTTTAAAAAAATATATACTCTACATCTATCATCTTGAGCTATTTTGATCTTCATATATCAAGGCTCCTGAGCCTCTGTCAACTAGCCTATTTCACAGATGAGGAGACTGATGATATATAAGTTCAAGTAGTTTGCTTGAGGTTGTGAAGCCCGTACAGAAATGATAGTTACCACCATTTGAACTTATGTTTTGACATTTAGTTCTGGCAAAGAAAAAGCATTTATTTTTCTCTGCTCTTGCTTGGCTGGTTTCCCCCGGGACCAGGAACAGGCATTTATAATGAAAATTGTTACTGTGAACACTCACCCGTCTGTGGATGCAAAGTAAGGCACGGGGACATCAATGACCCAAAGTTCCTGCTCTGACCCTGGCTGCTCCTGCAGGGCATTGAGCTTTCCTGCAAAGGCTGCTTCAGGTGTGCGGGGTTTCCAGGTGACACCGGCATGTGCCGACAACTGAATTCTCATCTTTAGAAATTAAGCAGCACTGGACTCTGTTCCTTGCTTTCTACGGTGACCTCTTGACTCCCAGCCCTCAAATCCATTTGAGAGGGTCTTTCTGTTGACATTTATAGTAGTGGAAGCTGTGAGGCCACTGACTTTTACCAAGTTCCAACTCTTGATTCTTTCAATGATGCCCAGCTTTAGATTTCTGAGCAGTAATGGCTTCCACACAGAAATAGAGAATGGTTCTTTCTTCATTTCTTTCCTTTTTTGGGGGGGTGGGGTGGGGTACTGGGGATTGAACTCAGGGGCACTTGACTATTGAGCCACATCCCCTGTCCTATTTTGTATTTTATTTAGACACAGGGTCTCACTGAGTTGCTTAGGGCCTCACTGCTGCTGAGGCTGGCTTTGACCTTGTGATCCTCTTGCCTCAGCCTCCCAAGCTGCTGGGATGACAGGCATGTGCCACTATGCCTGGCTTCTCTCCTCATTTCTTTGCCTCGCTTTGTTAGTTGGCTTTTCAAAACATTATGATTTGGGAATACAGTCTCAAAAAGTCTCCTTAGGAAATAGCCTCTTCCCGTTCTGGTCCTCATTCCTCCCTGTCTGGGGATGCAATATGAACTTGAGTGGCAGGGCAGGATGGATACCATTATACCCTTGTGCTTGAGTTGGTTTGGCTGCTATAACAAAGTGTCACAGACTGAGTGGCTTAAACAACAATTTATTTATCACCATTCTGGAGGCAGGAAGTGCGAGTTCAATGTAGCAGCGTGCTACACTGGGTTCTGGTGAGGGCTCTCTGTAGGTTGCAGATTGCTGTCTTCTCTGGCCTCTTCTTATGAGGGAACTAACTCTGTTCATGAGGAGTCCATTCTCACCCATCCTTACTTCCTAATGGCCTCGCCTTCTAATATTATCACACCAGAGTCTAGTATTTTGACAGAGGAATTTGGAGTAGATGAAAACTTTCACTCCATAATATCCATGTCCCTCCTGCTTTCCTAAATTCCTCTCATGTTTTTCTGAGACGAAGAATTAACATCCCTTACTCTCCTTCAGCGAAACACCAATAGAACTTTATCAGTTCATGCAAACAGCTGGCAAAAGGGTCACGGGGCCCTGATCCTCAGCTGAGTGGACTACACGTGAAGGTGAAATACCTGGCTTCATCTCTTTTCACATCCCTACACGGAGCTTCACATTTGGACGTACTTTATCATATTCAATTCTTGACATTTTGAAAGCTAATACTATTACTCCAAATTTAGAGATGAGAGGACTAAATCTCACAGACATTAAGAAAACCGCCCAAGGTTAAGGAACTTCCTCAAATCGTGCAGTCCTGGGTGGAAAGCCCTGGATTCCAGCCCAGGCCTGGCTGACTTCTCAGCTGAGGCTCTTGCATTGGAGATCCCTGCCCCTATGATGCGTGGCAGCCCATGACCTGCTGCTTCAATATCCGTGCACTTGTCAGGTGCTGTGCCTACTGTTCAAGCCAATGTGACAGACAGAATGGCAATAGAATGCATGAGAAATACGCAAAACCAGAGCCTATGAGATGAATCCCTTTGTCCCCCTAGGTCAGTGCATAAGACTCATATAAAGTGCCTGTCAAAAATATAAATTCCTGGGCTCTGTCCCACTGATTTTCATCACCCTAGGCCCAGGTGATTCATACCACTGGTGGCCATGGGACACCCTGGTGTAAAGGATGACTGTGGGCTGGGAAGCAGAGCAGATCCATCCATGTAAATGGGATGGGTAGGCACACTATACTTGACCGTAGCACCAGTTTTTGCTTGATCTCTGTCCTCGTGGGCAAAGGTTGCACAGATTCTTAGCCTCTGTGTTCAGGAGTGTGCTTGCGTTTCCCGAGGCTCTTGATCATCTCCTCAGAAAAGTCATCTAGGAAAAAACCAAAGAGACCCTGCCTTCACAGATCTACTGATCTGGGGGCTTGGAGCCCTGGAACCTGCATTTCTTACAGATTCCTAGCTGAGTATTATGCACAACCAATATGAGATATAAAACCAAACACACAACAACAACAAACCAGAAATTGATTCAGAAAGAATAGTTGTTTCTATCCTGCTTCGAAAATCAGTTTGTTCGAATGGTAAATGAAAATTTAAAAAGTGACCACAAGTCATCTCTGGGCATTTTTCAATTATGTTTGTCAGCCAGGATGTGCCTACCTGCTCAAATCAATACAGCAGAGAGGACGGTGATGATAATATGAGCCATACACAAAATCAGAACCTACTGGATTAATCCCTCCCCCTGAGGTCTGCGGAGTATACATTTCCTAGTTGTTTTTCCCTATAGACTTTCAAAAGAGAGAGTGGGGCCTGAGGTCCTGGGAGATTGCAGTTGATTGAAGCCGTAAGAACATTGGAGCATAAGGGCTAGAATTAATTAGCATCTTTAAAACAGCAGCACTAGGCCCTTGAATTTTTGTAACATATGAATGGTAACTGTTGATTTCTCAACCCAAAGCAGAACATCTGTTCTTTTGCAGAGAGTCTTGCAAAGATTGAAATGCAGAGTCAGGTGGGGGTAGAGTCATTAGGAAGTACGGTTCCTATCAGAGCTGTCCATTTGGATTTATTTTAGATAGCACTCAAAGTAATTGCCTTCTGAGAATTTTTAGATATCTGACACAGACACTGTACATTGTGCGGGATTTTATTGGACCCCAATGCTCTGGAAAGCTATTCCAATCAGAAATGCATATGAGAAGTCTCCATGGAGTGTAACAGACTCTATTCAGAATTAATTTTAAATTAAACACAATTTACTAATTCCCATTAAGTCATTGTCTTTGTTGTCTTGCCTGCCTGACTCTTTGGGAGATGAAAACCCATGAGTGAAGAAAGGAAAGGCTGAAGACGGAGGAAAGGCAAGACAAGGAGTGAGAACAGGTGGGGTTATTTCTCAGGAAGTCACTGACTATATATCTAAGGAACAGGAAGACATGGATGAAATTAAAGCAAACAAAACAAAACAAAAACAAACAAAAAACAGGACTGTCTCTAAACACAACCACCAGGTAGAGATCTTCATCTGATGCCTAATCAAACATCAAGGGTCATGATTTTTATTATCTATTCATTTTCATTTTAAGTCAAGGAGACAAAGAGACACTGGATACTATTCAATGATTTGGGGGAAGATATTTAAATTTTCTATGTAAAGAGAGTTTATGGAAAATAAAGATAAGCATCCATCCCTTGTGGGATTCTTGTAAGGGTGAAAATGAAATAATCCATGCATGGGCCTAGCCAAGTGCCTGACATGAAAGGTATCTAAAACTCTGATGGCGTCTCTTTCTCCTCTCTGTCTGCTGAGTGTCGTACAGCTGATCTGTCCATGTTCAGTCTTGATAGAACTGGATGCCTTAGTTACTGCTTCACTAAATTAATTGGACAGTGAATGGGTGACTACATTAATTTTCTGATGGATGCTCTACAAACGTGGTCACTCTTTATAAGCCTAGGTGGGTGGGGATCAATCCAGTTGAGAGTAAGACAAAAGGATGCTTGAAGAGCCCACTCATTTTCCCTTTTACAAAACTGGCTAGTTATGTCTTTTTTCCCCCATTGTAATAAAAATAAAAGCCAAAATATCGCCCACTTTGCTTCATTTTCTGCCAGACATTCAGATGACTGAAATGCCTTTTCCGGGCTGCTCAGTAGGAACAGGTTCAGGAGAGGGAGAAGGGCCTGGGAAGCAGGTGTTCAGACAGGCGTAGGTTCTGCTCCTGGTGTCTTGGGATGCCTTGGTTTTCCCTTCAAGCCCTGATAGGTTGATGGTCTTTGAAAACATTAAAAATGCTTTCCTGCCAGGTGTGCAGTGGTGGTGTATGCCTGTAATCCCAGCGGCTTGGGAGGCTGAGGCAGGAGGATAGGGAGTTCAAAGCCAGCCTCAGGAAAAATCGAGGCGCTAAGCAACTCAATGAGACCCTGTCTCTAAACAAAACACAAAATAGGGCTGGGGATGTGGCTCAGTGGTCGAGTGCCCCTGAGTTCAATACCCGGTACCCCCCAGATGCATTCCCACTAGTATTTTCAAATTTTTTAAACTACAGAGTTTATTATAAGCTGTAAAGAAACTATTGAAAGTGAAATGCAAGGAGATCAACAAACAGATTTAGATCATTAGAGTCTTTAGGAACTTGGCTCCTTCCAATTTGTACTTTAATGGTTCGATTTCTAGAGTTAGGTGGCTTGGTAGCGAGTGATTAACACTGTTGTGGGTACATAGCTAGCATCTCTGACTTTGCTAATGGGCTTCCAAAAATTATGCCTTTTATAAATTAAATTAATTCAGCCTGATGAGTCGATGTCTAGAGCCTCCTTTAGCAGTGGGCACTGTTTCTGTGGCAGGGAGAGCTTGCCGGAGTCTAGCTTTTCCACAGCAATTGTTAGCTCCATTTCCTGTGTTTAGTTACTTTGTCCAGATGGTTAGAAATTGGAATTCCTATCTACCAGCATGAGAGGAGATGAAATCTAAAAGTAAAAATTAAATAACATCTTACATCTTCAGCTTTCATAGTAGATTCTTAAAATATTTTCCAAGCATGTCTCCTTCCTTTTCAAATCTCAGGTAAGAAAGGGCTCTCTCTTTATAAAACAAATCCATACTATAAGTCAGTTGTAGATTTCAGTCCCTTTCTGTCTTATTTCCCTTTCATAAGGGCGAAATAGAGGCACAAGGACACTATAAGCAATGGTCACTTAAGATTAAATGACAGAAATGAACTGAATGCAGGATGAGGAGTTGACGCTCATGGTTCCTATTGAAAACAGACTGAATTTACCTCCACAGGGTTGTGGAAATGATCAAATCTGAGCCTGTACAGGCACTCTGTTACTTTTTGTCATTTTAAAAATATATACTGATTTTTTTTATTTTTTTAAATTTTTGAACATGATGTTAGTGCTATATTCATTACAGCATCACTAGCAACCAGGGGTTTTCTACAGTGGTTTTAGTTTACTTAAGCTTCAGAGAGCCAAGATTTTGGTGATGCCTGTGCTGGTTGCTAGTGATGATGTAATGAATACAGCACTGACATTGTGTTCAAAAATTTAAAAAAATAAAAATGATATATATATATATATTTAAAATGACAAAAAGTAACAGACTGCCTTTACAGGCTCAGATGACCTGGCAATAACAATGATCCCTTTTCTTGGTTTCTTCTCCTATGCCACCTTGCATGAGGTATATCTTTCTCTCTTGGTCAATCTTTTTTTTCTCTCTCTCTTTTCTTTTTCTTTCTTTCTTTCTTTCTTTCTTTTTTTTTTTTTTTAAGTCAGTGCCAGAAGGATGACACACAGGTGTCACAAGTGTATTTTTTTTTTCTTCTTGGAGCCTCAAAAGGAAATTTCAGGCAGATTTCGTTAGGAAATGGTATTCATTGCTGAACTGCAAATTAGATTGCAAGTGCTTTGGGCATTCTTAGTAAATTATATAGCGAAAACCCGGAGCTATACTAAACCCTTGGAATTTAATTTGACTGCTGGCGGCCATCAATGGTTAAAAGATTTTAGAAAATCTCCACGCTAATGCTTGAATGTGCTGGTAGGAGATGTTGTAGAAAAGACAGGTGGCTCAGGAAGCCAAATAAAACACTGGCCTTTTATAGACTATTCAACAACTAATACAATAAAAATGAATATACTGCATAATATCACAAGTAGTGCTAATGTAATCAAGGCACACACAGACTTCCTGGGTGCAAGTTCATTTTGCACCTTCTGAGTTATTACCGGCACAATTTCCCTCTCCACTCTGCAGTCTTCATCCGCGGGAGCCTTATCTCTCCCTCTATTGCAAGCCCGTGTCCTTTTGCATGCTAATGCAATATTCTGTTCTAACCTGACGGTTACAGATTGCCAAGTGTCTCCTGCTCTCTTTCTTGCCTAATGCAATTCCAGCGAGCAGGAAACCCAACGTTTGTCTTAAACAGTCCTAAGCATTTTTCATATGAAATTCAATTAAACTATTTCCTAGTCTAAGTGTCTGTTCAGTTTCTTACCTTTCAGCAGGAATGAAGTTTTCCTTCCTGTGAAAATACTTAAAAGCAAGCATTTGAGGAAGCAGGGGGAGAGGGAGCCGGTGGGGGCGGGAGGGGGCGAACCATGCTGTTTGGCAGAGGCAGCTAATTGTTTCAGCCTTTGTTTTTCTGTTCCCCTTGAAGATGAGCTGTATTTTAATTACCGCATGAAAGATTTGTCTTGATTAGAAGGCTAGGAGGTGTCAGTGCTTCTGAGAGAGATGAAAATGCACAGAGAAGGGGAAGGAGGCAGGGGAAGTGGATGTGTTCTGGAAACTTCTAGGCTTCTGCCACCCTCCCTGTCCTCCAGCCACCACTCGCCCCACTTCTGTTCAGGCTTTGTTCTGGGCACAAAAGGAGTCTTGGGATGTGGGGTGACACCGTGATCTGAAATAGAATCCCCTTTGCTTGGGATGATGAATGTATGGGTGAAAACTTTGCTGAATGGTGCCTTGAAAGAAATTAGGGGAGAGCTCTCTGTCTTAATGCCATGAAGAGTAACTACCTCGCACTACTGCTCAGGCTTTCTGTCTTACTTCCTGAGACTAAAGAAGAGGGCAGAGTCTGAAGCCAAGTCTAGTTACTGGGAAGGTGAGGTGGATACAAATATACACAAGGCTCAAATTCTGCCCTCACAATCCACATCGTTGGTGGGGGGATAAAGAAATGGGTGGGACGTGGTGGCATATGTCTGTAATCCCCGTGGCTTGGGAAGCTGAGGCAGGAGGATGGTGAATGCAAAGCCAGCCTCAGCAAAAGCAAGATGCTAAGCAACTCAGTGAGACCCTGTCTCTTAATAAAATACAAAATAGGGCTGGGAATGGGGCTCAGTGGTCCAGTGCCCCTGAGTTCAATCCCCAGTCCCTCTGCCCCCCCCCAAAAAAAAAAAAGAAATGGGTACTTCACCCAACATGTGAAGATGTTCCTACAGCACAGAGGATGGCATGTGAGTCAGCTTTGTATCACTGTGCCCAAAATACAAGAATACTTTACAGGAGAAAAGTTTGTTTGGGTTAATGGTTTCAGAGGTTCAGTTCACAGTGGGCCAACTCCATTGCTCTGGGTCCAGGGTAAGGCAGAACATCATGGTGGAAAGGTGTGGTGGAGGAAGGCCACTCAGCTTATGGCATCCAGGAAGGAGAGAGAGAGCAAGGCAGAGAAACTGAACCCTTCCAGGGCCAGCCCCAGAGGCCCACCTTTTCCAGCCATGCCCCACCTGCCTACAGTTACTACCCAGTCAGTCCATTCAAACTAGGATGGGTTGATTAGGTGACAACTCTCAGAATCCAGTCATTTCACCTCTGAACATCCCCACATCAACCAAGGGATTTTTGGGATACATCTAATATTCTAAGCCATAAGAGATGGGATGCCCAAGGTGGCCAGCTGGGGCGTGACTTGGTGAGGTTTCTCGGAGAAGCTCATCCTTGTGCAGTCTTGAGGGATGAGTGATGGGGGAAGTGTCACTGTGTTACTGGGATAAGGACTGAAAGCTATTCACAAGATCTGTCAATTAGGTGGTCACTGGTAACATTCATGGAAGAAGAGGAAGGTCACAGGGGGGTAGACGCCAGGTTTCCAGCACGCAGGAGTGAAAGGCCAGCAAAGAAACACTCTGGGATTCTCTTTTAAGACGTTGACTCGGGGTGGAAGGGAGCAAGGTAGATTCCTAATTAGCGTGTTTCAGTCCAGGCTTGTGTGTAAAGCAAAATGCAAAGTTGGCATCCAGATAGCTCAAGTCCCAAAGTATTGTTATTAAAGAAAAACCAGATCTGTTTGGTTTGCACTTTTCAAAGAGCTCACACAGTCAAGTGAAATCACAAGACCATGCTCAATTCCCAGCTCCTCTTTGCCTCTGTGGCCCTGCCTTTGAAAGGGGAATATTCCTCACCGGGAATCTATGAAATTATCTTCCCTTTACCCAGGATACTTTTTGAATTTTTTAAAAGAGCGGAGATAAAGGGTCTACTTTAGTTTAATACATAAGTTTAAAATAAGTGTGTGCAACCTAAGTGAGTGAGTTTCCATCACAGCTGTAGAAGCTGTAGACCTGAGGGAATATTTAGGTGTATGTATTGCTCTTCTTTTTAGACTCACATAACAGGTTTGATTCATTCATTTTTTTCTAAATAATCTCCAACTTCTTTACAAGTCGGAGACCCACAAATACCATATTTTCAGTTTGTTTTCATTTTAATAACCTGCGTAACATTTTTTCAATGAAATTATTTTGTAAACATTGGTTGCGTTAAGGGCATAAACCTAGCTCTCCATCTCTGCCCTCCTTCTCGTGTGGCTGAGAAAAAACAACCAGAAGTCAATTTTTGGAACAAGGCAGAAGAGGTACATATGGGGACTTGGACATCTCTCCGTGCGAGAGAGAGTGAGCCCTTCATGGGCACTGGGTTCCGGTTGGTTATGGGGTAATTTGATGTGGACCCTTTGGAGTTAAGGCTTTTGATGTGTGGGACAAGTTAAAATGAGGTAGGACAGTGAGGAAAATGTTGAACTCAAAGTAAAAACAGGATGTTGCAAATTTGGGGGAAAAATTGCATCATACAATAGCATCTTTTTAAAAAAAAAATCATGGAAAGCCTAATTTCCCCTCTCATTACCACTAATTTGCGATTATAGTGAGGGATTATTGAGCGCCTGGTGAATACATGGTCTATATATGGTAGCTTCATTCCCATTTCAGTGGATGATCTTTTTTTTTTTTTCCAATCCAACTTCTGGAAGAAAAAACAGACATTTTGAAGTCTTAAAGGATCAATAAAAGTTGAAGTTTAATTTGATGAGGTGGGCAAATACTTTAAGTTTGGTTGGATTATTTCTAGGTAGGAACTATACATTTATCATTTACAATAAAATTTGGGAAAGTTTACCCTCTGGAAACGAATGTCAGAAATCCGAGAACACTGTAGTAGCGTCCGGGTCCTTCCTGGTGCCTGATGAGAGGAGGTTCCTGGAAGTCAATCTCAGGCTTGACTGAAATTCCCACACACGGCAGGACAAGGCCACATCCTCCAGACTCTAGGGGAAATGCCCAGTTATTTAAAGCAAGGAAGCCCGAGTCAGAAAGCAAATATTTGGGCTAAGAAAGATTTACACTGACACTTTCCCCCTACGATGAAGCTTCTAGTGTTGTAGGGACAGAGAAGGCAAGGCACTGAAGATAGCAGGAAACAGTTTCATTTGGCTGCAGCCAGGTTCAGAGGGCACAGCTTTTGCTGTAATCAATAAATCCCCTGAACTCCAAGTTCAGGTAAGTTTCAGAGTTTTATACCATGCATGTAAGGGGAGGGGCTCAGAAGTTCACATAAAAGCAGCTTTTCCTTTCCCTGTTCTGGGCAAGTTCACCCTCCAAGGACAACACCTGAGAGGGGGAGAGCTTCTTCTCCCCTTTCCTTCCTCCCCCGGCCAGCTGTTACCATGGAGCCCAATTGGTAACTTCTCTTACCTTAGAAATTTAGACATCTCTGTGAAGCCCCAGCTCAAGGACAGAGGCCTTGTTTACACATTTTTACAAACTACTATACTGGATACGTGTTTGTGAGAAACTAGTAAGGGGTGTCCAGCACCTGGAGTGCTGATTTCTTCCCAGCCAGTGGCCAAGTAAAACAGGGCAACACGAAAATTGGAAGTTTATCTGCATTGAACTCTTTTGTAGAGACTCTTTTGCTGACAGTCCTAAAATTAGCCATGGTGAGGATTTCTGGAGAAGCCCAGTTAAGACTTTTCTGTGGAGAAAGGGAGTGCCACTTCACTAGAGTTTAGACAATCCACTGAGGATGCATGTCAGGTTTGCCTTTTAACTTGGTGATAATGACTTACAATATTCACAATATAGGGAGTATTAAATTGGTGAAAAACAGAAAAGCATAAATTACCTTCTTTCAGGATATCTAGTATTTTCTTAATTTGGGGGAAAACAGGGAGTTTTCCTGTGAGGGAAACATTAATGGTCTAGAAACTAGGTAAAGAAAGTCTTATCACTTCTCAAAAGGACAGACCAAAGTTTTTGTTGAAAAGTCAGGGAGAGGCAATTTAAGTTTCTTAGTCGAACAACAGATTTTGATCTGTTATCTAATGCAGTAGAAGATATTTAAAGCTATGCCATGCATCTGATATTAGAATCTGCTCTCTGAGCCCGACTTATTACTGGTTGTTATTCAATAAAGCATAGAAGAATTTTTGTATAATTTATCTTATTTGTATTTACTGTGGGGGGCAAAAAGGCTTATAAACCATGGACTTAAATTTACAGGGATTTCACTAAAGATAGAGGCTTGAAAGAATCTTCAAAAGTTAATGCAGTCAACATCCCTGTCGGTCAATTTATGATATTCCCTCAAAGAAAAGCAGTTTTAGAGAAATGATATTTCTCATAAGATTTGAAAAGACCTGCTTAACTTTCTTAATTTCAATTTTAAAATGAGATACGTGGACATATGGAGCATCAGAGGCATCTCTTTAATCAAGTCGTGGTCATTGCTGGGGTTGATGTGTGTGTGTGTAAATATGCAGGGGTGCAGAATTTCTGTAGCTTATGCTGACTCAGGAAAGGTCACAGAAGGGTACTTGTGCCTCCCAAGTTTCCAAAACTTAATAATTTTAGGCTAATTGAATTTTAGAGTAATTGCTTATTGACAAAATAGATTGATCTTAAGTATGCAGAATTGTGATTATTGTAAATGCACATACATAGACATTTTATTTTGATTGTTTAGTAGAATAGAATGCAGAACAATAGAATGATCAGGAGAATGGGTTGTCTAGTTCATGTGCATAATAGGGTTCTGGTGGGGCCCACTGGGGTTGATGTTAGTTGTGCTCAGAAGTGAAATTAACTCTAGTAAATATGTTGCTAAGTAAATGAGTTCATTTAGGCGGTGAATATATTTAGGATCTTTCTTGGGAGACAGTTGGATGTCCATGCTCCAATTCGGCCAAATCTTGATTAATCAGAAACCAATTCTCGACTAGGAATTACCCAGGGCTTCGGGTGTAGCTGGTCATTCCACTCATCTGCATAATCCTCAGGCAGGCGGAAGGGAGCTGGGAGATAAAACTGAAATCAGCTTTGTTTCTTGCTAACGACTCTGGCAAACTGTTGACACTTCTGGCTAAAATGAAGTTTGGGTATTCTCTCTGGATTTTTATTATTTGTGCTGCCCTTGTCTCCACAGATAATCAACAGTTCACTGCATAATATGTAGCAGATGCAACCTGGCTCATTCTTCTGAATGAGTAATCAGAGGTAATACAAATTAACTCCTTCACCTCTGAAAAAATAACTTTTGAATCCACCCAGTTTAGCAAACAGAAGCAGCAGTCTTAATCAGAGGGCTTTAATGATAAAGGATTCAGGGGAAAAGCAAGCCTTCTCCCTCTTGCTTTTTCAGTAAAAAAAAAAAAAAAATTACATTATAATTATCTCGTATATACACCAAAGGAGACAATTCAAGTTGGGTTGATCCTACATTTAAAGGAAACAAAATAAAAAACAACATATGTAGAAACAACTCATGGTAATTCTTTTTTTTTCTTTTATTTTTTCCCCCCAAGAGCTGTGCTGATAATTAATATTGAGGAGAATTTAATGGTGGAGAATTTAAAAGTGGTAATTAAAAAACTTTCTTATTTCTAACAAAACATACTCATTGCACAGACTTGAGAAGCTACACCAGAATATTAATAAGGACATAAAGACCTTGATTTTCTTAATTTTGCTTACTTATATTTTTTTATGATACCATTCCCCAATGGAATTAGAGTTTCATATTGTTTTATAAACTTTCCTTTAAGTTAACATATTATGCCATTAAGTATTCTATAATACCAGTTTTAAATGGTGCATAGCCTTTTATACCAATACACTAGAATTTATTTATTCAGTCCTCTAATGCTGGATATTTAAAAATTTTTCACTACTATAAACAAATAAAGGTTGAACATCCTTATGAAGCTAGGTTTAAAAACTGGTAGTTAGTGTAGCTAGGTAAATCGGGCAGATGGAGAATATGGAGTCTGATTTGAGTCCCCCTGGGAGATTGGAATGCTGTGTCTCCAGAGCCCTTTGATACTACCTCTCCCCAAAAGGTTGTTAATTAAGCAACTCCTGAGCAGATGGGGAGCTGCTAATCAATGCAGGCCATTCTACCTACACCCCCCCCCCACCCCCAGTCACTGTGCAGGAGAGGGGAAATGAACAAGGTCAGAGAGAAGAATTCAGGAGAACAAGGGAAACTTTAGACATGTAAAAGGGACAGGACTTCCTCATCCCACGGATTCCTCTTTGGGTCCCCCCACCCCTTTTTTTCCCTTAACCTTTAATTTTGTTTATTTATTTTTATGTGGTGTTGAGGATGGAACCCAGGGCCTTGCGCATGCTGGGTGAGCACTCTACCACTGAGCCACCTGGAAAAGTCTGTTTTACTATCCTTTAATAAAGTTTCTTACTTTCAACTCTACACTTGCCTGGGCATGCTTCTCTGGTGTTATACTTCAGCACTGGAGGAAACAGGACTCTTCTCGGTAACCAGTAAGCGTCTACCGACACTTACTTATAGCTAAATCACTTACTTTACTTACCTATGTCACTTACTTATAGCTAAATCATTGGATAAATATGTTTTTTCTTTTAGGGTCCTAGTGTTATGGTGTGAACTGATCAATATAATCAATAAATCATAGATATAGGTTATAGGTAAAAGCAAGTTAGATAATCAATAAGCAAGAAACATAGATTAAAGACTAGGAATAAGGTAAGATAACATAGATAAGTGATAGTAAGGCATAAGTTTATCAGGAATAAGCTTAAGTGATAGTAGAAAAATCATGTAACTGTAAAACATAGGATTTAAGCCATAGGATAAGTCAGTGTATCAGTGTAGTTAGAGATAAATAAGCAAGTAGGTTAATATAGATACAGATAAGGTTAGATTAACATAACAATTTGATCTTGTAGCCTTGCATAGGATAAAGGACATAGGGTTTATAGATGTTAGTAAAAGGACAGATGAAAATGTGTGTGTAGGCCATTAGATAACTGTAGTTTTAAGCAGGCATCAAATAAGTTACAAGTACTAAGCAATTGCTCTGATAGAGACTCATTAGTTACTTGCAACAATTTCTGCCTTGCTGGGATTTTGGGAATAGGGTCATTGTAGTCATCTGAGTAAAAAAATGTGACTATAGAAACTCCATCTTAGTTTCTATGTTATGTCCCTGTGAAGAGAAAACTGCGTGACCCATTTCTAGGAAATAGAAATGAAGGCTGTTTTCTTATGAAAAATTGTTTTCTAGACTTTGCACCCCACAGATTGTACCCTACTCAGGATGCAGCAGTGGTTGGTGGCAGTGGTGAGCTACATCCTGGGTTTGAATGCCCTTGTGGAGTAGATTCTCACCTCGCTGGCCCCTGCCCAAATTCAGGATGCGACTGTCTAGCACCTGCTTGAACCTAGACTGTGGGCAACTGAACTGCAAAGCTCATGCTTTTCTAGCTTCTGTTTATCACTTGCTTGCTGGCTGGAAAATCCCAGTCCTGCCTAGAGACCACAGGTCCCACTTATCCATGTTTTAATTTCTCTGATTGGCTATCTTACATGACGATAAGCAAGTCGCTGAGTTGTGGATTTTGTCCTTATATTCTTAAATGAACCAGGAAGCTGCTGTCCTCCCACACAGCTTGAATCTCCACAGGTGGTTGATAGTCCCTGGCCAGGTAAATAGAGCTCTCTTTTGATTTGAATTGGACTTAGAGTGCTTTCTGAGGAGTCCTTCCATAACACTAGAATATATGCAAATGTATTGGCAAACACTCCTCCAGAAAGGTTCTACCTGTTCTTATTTGTGTTTGTGAATTTACAGACAGGTCTAAATCCTGGGGGCATAGTTTCTAGAATATACTATAGGAGCCATTGTTTGAACTGCACAAGACAAACACAAACCTCTCTGTGTATGGACACAACTGTGGTGTCTGTGGCACCAAGTGACATTAGCCTCTTCCCTTAGAATCTTGCTGAGCAGGTGACACCTTGAGAACATGCTTTTGTTATCTTCTGAGCTTGGTGGAGCCTGATGGTCAGGAGAGATCAGTTCCCCTTTAGCAGACCCTTTAGGTCTGGAAACTGTCCCCCAACTCCCACTCCCCCAGGGTGAGTCTTGAAATTGTATGATCATTATAGATGGGAGGTACGCAAGACTCTGCACTTGGTGTGGTTGACATGAATGTGTCCCCCACCCCGAGCCAACCCCATGTGTTGGAGTCTTAAGACCCCTTAGCAGAGAGTTAAGAAGTGGGGCCTTCAGGAGGTGATTAGATTGCGAGGGATCCACGTCACGATGGGATTTGTGCCTTTATAAAAGGCTTGAGGGGGCTAGCTGGGGTCTTTTGCCCTTCCATATCTTCTGTCATGTGAGGTTACAACGAGAAGGCCCGCCTCGGAAGAAGAGGGCAGCCCTTGCTGAATGTGCTGGTGCCTCCTCTACACCTTTCAGCCTTCAGAACTGTGAGGAATAAGCTTCTGTTGTAAGTGACCCAGACTCCGGTGTTCTGATAGCAGTTGGAATGGACTAAGACAGTGGGCACGCGAGAAGTCTGCTGGGGCTGTGTGGGGGGTGGGGGGCTGGTGCTGGGTGATTCAGAGAGCACCAAGTCCTGGGGGTTGTGCAGGACGGTTTTTAATGACAGAAGCCTGCCCTGGTGGTTCGGGCATCCTGACTGGCTGCCCAGATGGAGCCTTTCTATATCATGGCTGCCCTTTGAGCAGAGAAAAATTTCCACTACAGAGCGGGGAGCTGGAAGGTACGGAAAATCTTTACTTAAAAGAAAAATTTTGAACATAAACTAGATTCTGGAGACATAAAAGCATTTGGTTTGATCAATAACATTAATAGATTCCAGAAGCTTCATCTCAAATTCAGGGACACCAGCTGAAAAGTCCTGTTCAGAGATCTGTTATCTCCATAACCCCCAAGGACTGTCCTGGCTCCAAGACATGCTAAGGGCAAAAGAGACCACTGTCAAGGCCACAAGACTGCAATTTTAGGGTGTTTTGTTCTTAGCATTGTTCTGAACTCATCGATCCCTATTCCTCTTTGTTGCAAGGTCAGAAAAAAAAATATATGCTCTATACATTTTCCACAACACCCTAACGGGTTTGTTCTCAACACCTGTTATAGGCTGCAAAGTACATTAGAGAGCTCTGTTAAGGATCCCCAAATATCTCTTCTAGACCACATACCACATTTACAAAAGAGAATTATGTTTTGTCAACTTAACTAGAAGATAAAATACATGGATTCTAATATTCTTTTAAAAAATTTTTAGTTATAGATTAACACAATATCCTTATTTTGTTTATTTATTTTTATGTGGTGCTGAGGACTGAACCCAGTGCCTCACATGTGCGAGGTAAGCACTCTGACACTGAGCCACAACCCCAGCCCCTAATATTCTTTTGCTTTTATGTCTTCTAAATTTAATAACAGGATTTAAAAAATCTATTTTTTTTTAAAGGGACTGCTTTCTATATGGCCCTAGAGCTATAATGGCCAATGTCTTGGATTTTTCAGTCTTAGTTTCAATAGTTTTCCTCTGGCCTCCATCATATTGAATACGAAGACTTTTTTAGATCCTACATTACCCTTTTTGTTTTAGAAAATGTAATCGTCTTGTTGATGGTTAAATACTGTTCAGATCTCTTTTTCACAGCCCTTCTGTCTTCACCCTGAGAGTATACTGAGTACTCCCTGTCTCTCCAGAGCAGATGGCTCCCCCCAAAGAATAATATTTGGATTTATAGAGATGGATACTTTAATATGAAACTTTTCTTTCAGATTTCAAGTATATTTTCCTGACTTTTGGTCATGCATTATAAACCCAGGTGAACAAGAGAAGACAACACACATGTGCCCTAAATGGGAGTCATCCTCAGTAATGGGGTAAGCTGTTCTCTGCTTGTGCCATCGGCCTCTGGACTCAGTGGGAAGTCATGTGTGAAGGATGCTCTCTAGCCCCATAGCCGCCCCTGGGAATCATCGTAAAGCAGTCTGCCAGAAGGAATGTGTGAGCAAATGACAAACGGTACCTGACTCCAGGGGAAAATAGACTTTGGGAAGCTTTTAATGCCAAGCTTTATAATGTTGAGGATGAAATACTGCATCAGATTTCTCATGAGGATGGAAACGACCTCAGATCAGTTTAACAAAGCATTTTCCAGCAGAAGAGAACATGCTTGAATAGAAAAAGAAAATAACCTGGTACTTAAAGCTTAAAGAGGGCTTCCTTTTCTACCTATTGCCAGGCTCTCCCCACTCTTTCATCCTGACTCCATTCATGCCATAACTCCCAGTCATGCTCACTTACAAAAAAGAATCCTTCTATGGATTTTTTTCTGAGTTAGTCCTGAGAGCAAATATTCTGCCCCATTGAACTCGGAAGTACCTTCATGATTGTCAGCTGATGTTTGTTCAGAAAACAGGGCGCCATATTTATATCTAATCAGTCATCGATTCCCACCTTTCTTCTCTTTTAAAGTATGCCTCATCTCCACCCCATCCTCTTTGTTCTCATTGTCACTGTCCTAGCCCAGATCATTTCCTGCCTGGATTAATGCCATTATTATTGTTATTATTTTAAAAAATCTAGATTGATGGAATGAGAAGGAATGAGATAGATGCATGTGGTATGTTGAAGCTAAAGGTCATGTGACCTGGAATATCACACAGGTACGGATGAAGGCATCAGTAACAATTCTTAAAGAAGTGACCCCTCTTTAAGAATCTGAGTGATTACATGAGGATGGCCATGCAATCATCTCTGAGTCTGTCCAGACGCAGAGAAGAATACTGTGTTTGATGGCTACAGGCACTATGCTGCATTTTAGTTGCTTAATTTAATGTAATCCCTTAATTTAACCTCCGACTGAGATTCTAAGGCTGTCTCCACTATTGTGACCTGCCTTGACATCTGTCTGCAGGGACCTCCTGGGGCATTCTCTTTATTTTAACACCAAAGCTTATACAGAATAAAATAGGACACGTTCCATTGAAAGTAATACCCAATTACTAATTGAATGAATTTTTTACTTGCATTGTCAGGAAAGAAATACTAACACTATCTATTTAATCTATCTTTACTTTGTAATTATATTATCTATCTCAGAATTGAAGTCTTTTTATTTTTTTTGTTTTTTTTTTCCCTAATGTTTCATAAATTGGTAGGACAAAGGGAACAGAATAATAATAAATATGATTGATTAGGCCTTCCATAATGATGACACATCAAGTATTATTCTTTTTCTATTTTTAAAGTAAGTTTCCTCCATATGAGTTGACTTGACATTATTTTTCTGTTTGGGATTTTTTGTTGTTGTTGTTGATATATGGAGAATAACCTGTTTGATATATTCAGTGATAAAAAAATGTGGCGAAGAAAAGAAAGAAAAATCATGTCTTGAGGCTTCTTTAAGGGTATTCCAGAATCCATTTTCCCCTGGTTGTTTATGTGGCTGAGTTTGATGACCCTGAAATTAGACCAGATTAGGTTTCCTTGGCTTCAATCAACTTTTATATGATGAGAATGTTTTCAAAATAGCTCAATTTGAAGAAAACATGACTGAGAAGCCAGCTGATTTTAATGCCTCACTATTCAGGGCTGTGCTTTTAGAAAAGTTAATCATTTTTTATGGAGTTTACTTTTTCCATTGTGACAGTAATACATGCTCATTACAAATAATTTGGAAATATAAAATAGAAGGAGGGAAAAAATTTTGCCAGTATTCTAGCCACCTCAAGGTACCGAAGGTTAGTCTTTCCATTGGTATTTGTCTAGCCTCTTAAAAATGTGTGTGTGTGTGTGTGTGTGTGTGTGTGCATGTGAGTGTGTGTGTGTATGTGTGTCTATGATTGTCATGACACTGTTATGATATTTGTGCTTGTTCTTTTGTAGCAACTCCTTAGTGGCATCATGATACTACATGTAATTGTTACCATGTAACTTCTGCAACATAACTTACTTATTGGGCATTTAGGTAATATTCAGTGTTTCATTATCTTAGATAATGCTGTAATGAGCATCTTTGAGCTCTTCCAGTAATTAGGATTAAATTTTTAGGATAGATTAGCAAAGTGAATGTCTTTAAGGCTCATAATTTTGCCAAATTAATTTTAAAAACTTCTCCAGCATTTGAGTGTTTTTTCATTTCATCCTTATCTATTGCAGAATCTTTTTCATTAAAAAGATGCTAATTTTATTAGGCAAAAGCAGCATTTAATTTAGTTTTTAAAAAAATTGCTAGTAAGGCTGAAAAATTTCCAGTGCTCATTCTTATTCTCTCTTTGAGTGTCCTCTTTTGTGAATTATTTATGTGATCTTTGGCTGCTTATCTATTGTAATCTCAATGTTTTACTTTTTTATGGAATCAATTAGACTCTTCTTCACATGTTAAACATTAAGTTTTGCTATATGTATTCTAAATTTACCTCTGTTGTTTCCATTTTTATTAATGTTCTATTTTAAACTTTAAAAAATATTCAGTTTAAAAAAATCAGAATAATTGGTGCATTATAATTATACATATTAGTAGAATTTATTGTCTCCTGTTTATACATGTTCACAACATAATTTAGTCAATTTCATCACCTGGTACTTTCCTTTTCTCTCCCCTCCTATATTTCAAACTTTTACATTGCAAAAATCATAATTCCTCAAATTTGTTGGTGATTCAAAAAATTTTAGGTTCAGCTCAGGAATTTATTTTTTTTGCCTAAACACTACTACCATCCCTACTACTCATCCCCTAAACCTAAACTGAAAATTTCAAACAAGAGTATACAAGTTAAAACATTTAAAAATATTCACATTGGAAAATGCTAAGTAAGCTTTTCTATAGGAAACAAGAATGCTGGGTAATTTCTAGGGGACATATTTATTCTTATTTTATTATATAATTATATAAATGCTCCAGCAAAAAAGGATTTGTGATTTAACTTTTTTTTTTTTTTTTTTTAAACCAGGGATTGAATCCAGGGGCATTTAACCACTGAGCCACATCCATAGCCCGCCTCTTTTTAAAATATTTTTTTTTAGTTTGAGATGGGATTTTACTAAATTGCTTAGGGCCTCCAGAAGTTGCTGAGGCTGGCTTTGAACTTAGCAGTTCTTCTGCCTCAGTCTCCTGAATTGCTAGGATCACAGGTGTGCACCACCACTCTGGCTGTGGTTTAACTTTTATTCTCCCTACTGACCCCAGGTTCCTATTATAAAGGAATTTGGTCTAGATCAGTGGTTCCTAACTCCGGGGGCCATTTAGCAATGTCTGGAGATGGTTCTCATTGCCATGACTGGGTGTTCAGTGGGGGTGCATGCTGTTGGTGTCCAGCAGATGGAAACTAGGGATGCTGCTACACATCCAACAGTGCATGGGGACCACAACAAACAGGGATCCAGTTCAAATGTCAGTGGTGCTGTTGTGACATCCTGATTGGAGTTAGTGCCCGTCAGAATGATGATTTCTATCATATGAGTGGAGAGAAATTTGGTGTCAAATAATTCAGAATTCCTTCTCTCCCTCTCATTTTCTTTGAGAGTCCATTACTTTCCACTTTGCTTTCCTTGAGTATTTTAATGGTTGATTTTGCTCTGCTTCAGAAAATGGACAGCCCAGCAAAATGTGTATGCGTGTGTGTGTGCATGTGTGTGTGTGCACTTGCGCTTGTGTGTGGATTATAGGAGTGGAGCCTCCTTCCTATACTATTTTTCCAGCAATGGAGACCCAATCATGGGCTAGCTCCAGAGCACACGATCTCTACTTTTCTATTTTCTATTCTTTTCTTGCTTAGAGTTGATAACATGGAAATTATCAACAACTGTGCATATGGTATGCATAAACTTAGAGATACATCACTGCATTTGCGCAGCGTTGGTTTTCCTGGACTGTGCTCAGTCAGATTGAATGAAAAGGGATTAGAGAAATTTGTCTCAGCCAAGATCCTCAGGGGACAATCTATATTCAAGTTTGGAGAGTCAGTGTCAATACAAAATCAAGAGATTAAAAAGGAAATACAAAGTAAATAGTAAATATAAACAGAAATGAAGAGCTAAATAGATGGAAGCAGAATTATAATTTGGGAGTTGCCATGAACTTCATTGAAACATGTAGGCTGGTTCTTCACTCTGAGACCAGGGCTTTTAGAGTCTATTCTGGCTAGATAGGATGCTCGTTCATGTTGCATGAAATCCAACCACCTAGCCACCAAACGAGCACACTAACAAAACAAGTTGTCTTTGAAGGTGATTAAATTTGGAGCACAAATTTAAATAAATGTAAACAAGTTTCAATAAAATTAAGTTGGATTCTTTGTCATAAGACTTCCAGTCTTTGGTAGGACAGTTGGTACTAGGAATCCCCAAAGGCTTATAGATGAGCACCTTCTGCATTACTCTACTAGAGAACCCGTGGTTCTTCATGGGGTACCTGGCAGAGCTGGATTCGCACCGTGATTTCCACCCATGCCTGCAGATTTGAATAAAAATGGTGCAGTGGACGGGACTTAAAGATCAGGCTGTCCACCCTCCAGTTTCTGACTGCCTTGGTCTGGGCTGGAGAATTGGTGTGTGCACAAAGCTAGGTAACAGACTCTACCGAGCAGCTGGGGTGAGGACCCCCATACCCATGGAACATACTCTGGGTAGATCCAACTGGAATTGTGTAGGAGTGTTCCCAAACTTGTTCTCATGAACAGTTGATTTTTGATTTAATCAGTGGGGTAGGCTCCAGGAATACGTATGTCCAGTGAGTCCTGGGGTGATGCTATGCCAGGTGGGTTGAGGAATGACCCCTGGTTCTGCAGTCTACAAGAGTAGAGCCACCAAGGCAGCATGAGCATGGCTGGCGGACTGGAGCTATCCAACATGGGAGGATGGTGGCATCTCCTATTTAGGGCCTCTAAAATTTACTTTTTGGTCTTTTACAGGCTCTCAAACCTGTAACTTTTTTTTTTTTTTAACACAAATGAGTATATGCATCCACAAGGACTTTGAGTGTTCAATAGTCTCATTCTTAACCCTTCCTTCTTTTATGTAACCCCAGTAGATTATTGGTTGCAAGAAGTTTTAGAAATAAAATACATGGCTGTTCTTGAGTCGGAAAAGAAAAATAATGGGGGGGGGGAGGGAGGGAGGGAGGGAGAGGGAGAGAGGGAGAGAGGGGGAGAGAGAGAGAGAGAGAGAGAGAGAGAGAGAGAACCATTGTTCCTCTTACAATCTAGTTTAGTTTAATGAGGGGTGAAAGCCTGGATTGTTCCAGAAGGATGTGACTTAAGATAGAGCCTTTTGTATCTGCCCTAAGTCAGGAGCCACGCTCTGTGCCCTGTGGACTCTGTGGCTTGTAAATCTGCTGAGTCTAGAGGTGAACTTCAAATTGGGCAGGATCTCGAGGCAGTTATTATTACACCAAAGCTAAAATGTTGCATTAATCCTGTTGATGCTTTTTATCTGATTTCCTTCTAGACTTTTAAAGCCCAGCTTGGCAATTATTTTAAGGAGAGGTCACAGAGTGGGCTGAAGCTACAGAAGATTATTGCTGTTTTGGTTAAAGCTACTAGAAGCTGTTATTAGCTAAGTGGTAGGCTTGACTCTAAGTGAAGAGTCAGAAAACATTTATTATCCGGGCAACTCCCTTTAAGGAACAACAACTCTCCTTTTGTGTGGGGATCGGGAACTTGCTTACCCAGCCTGGTCTGACTGAAGGAGAATCTTCAAATGGGTCTTCCAGATAGGGTGTTCTGATCCATGTTCATTCAGCCATTAGTCACCACGTTCTGAACCTCTTCAGGCAATGATGTAACAATGAGGAGATATAACAGGAATCTCTCACAGGTGCCCATTATTTGTGGCTATACCCCAAATACCTGCTACATGAGAGCAGGCATGTCCTATACCAAGACCCCCAACCTTCTTGTGTAAAGCCGATTAGTTCTGAATCAGGGATAGTCATCTACAGGCTAGTTAGAAAGCAGGATACCAGTGGCACAGCCCCACAGGCCAGGAAGGACTGCTATTCAGCTTCCATCACTACAGTGGAATACCTCAGATAATGAACAAGAGAAAAGAATTGTTTCAGCTCACTGTTTGGGAGTTTCCAGTTCTTGATTGATTGGCTCCATTGCTCTGGGCCTGTGGAGAGGCTGAGCATCAGGGCAGGAGTGTGCAGATCCTCTCACCTCACAAGCCAGGGAGAAAAGAGAAAGAGGAAGGGCTGGGCTCCCACAGTGCCCTTTAAGGGCACACCCTAATGACCTAAAGACCTCCCCCTAGGCCCCACCTCTTAAAGGTTCTACCACTTCTCAGTAGCATGGCCTTGGGGACCCAGACTTTAACACAGATGTCTCCAGGGAAGCTTCACCATCCAGACTAGAGCAAGGACTCCACCTTTCTTTAGGAATTTGGAATCGGGACATTGAGGCAGAAGATGCAAGGTGACATTGAGAGTGAGGTCACGCAGTACAGGCTGAGATGGCCTTGTGCACTGAGCTGAATGGGGGGACTTGGCTGGGGGAGTGATGCAGGAGAGGAGCAGTGATGTCACATCCTTAGGGTCCCCGAGGGGTATGTGGAAAGAGGGTATCCATTTCTGAAGGCTTTTATGTTCCTGTTCCTGGGAAACTCACATTCTCAGGTGCCTGTGAGACCCTCCACAGCCTTACTATGCATCCCACTCAGCTTGGCTTGGCTCAGTGTCATCTCTGCTCTGCAGAGAACCAGGAGCACCCAGCAGAAAGCAGGCAGTTACCAAGGTGCGCCAAGTTCCATGCTGGGGGAGGTAGCACCTGTGAAAACAGCCACTGTGCTGCAGAATGGCCTTAAAGGGCTTGCAGTGTTGCTGGATTTTATGAAGAAGGCAGTGTTCTAGACCTTGAGAGAGGTTACGTGCATGTTCAGTGCATTTCCCCCCCTCTCTTCTGCCTGTTCCTTCCTGCACCCCTCAGCGTGTGGGTGGAAACTCAGCATGCCCAAGTTGTATAGATCTTGGGCTCGATGCTACACTGATTTATTATTTAGGTTAGATACCTAATGCTTTGCATAGAACCTTGCCCTCTCACTGGTGTTGGTGAGTGGATTTTTTTTTTTTTTTTTGGAGGCTGCAGCCAATTTACAGTAATTAATGTGCTAAGGACAGCAGCTGTAGCAGTCATTAATTCCTTAATCTAGGAGTAGAGGGAGAAATGGATTAGTTAGAGATAAATATAGCTTATGGCATTTTCTCCTGAGAACAAACCCTTTAAAAGCAGAGCGTTCCTACTGCAGTGTGGGGGTGGGAGGAAGATGGGCCCCCTTTCCCTCTTGGGGAATTATTTTTGCAAGGGAGGAATGGGGCTGGGATGAAGTGGAGAGTCATTGGAAATGGGAGAGAAAGGCTGATTCTGCCCCCCCCCCCCGGGATGCTTCTGCCTCCCAGGACCCCAGACCTCTGGGTGAAGAGTCCCCATTTGAGCGTCCACCCGTGTTTCATGCTCACATCCAATCTCTGCCAAGCTGAGGGAGGAGGAGAAAACCCCACCACAAACAAGCCAGATTCTGTTCTGTTGAGTGAGCCATTTGTTTTAAAATGAGCGAGGTTGCTCAGAGATGTTAATGGAAATCTTTGCAAACACAGGCTTAAAGTTTCTTCAATCCGAAGAGTCACTCAGCCATAAATATGTGTGGGTTATTTAGATGCTTCCAAAGGTGACTCGAAAATTGCCTATTTTTCCACAAAAGAGTGAGCTGTTTATTGCTTCAAAAGTGTGCCTCAGACTGAATGCTTTTCTTCGTCTGAGAAGGCAAAAGTACTGAAATAGATGAAATGCTGGGAAAAGGTTTGATTGGTGAGCAGGGAGGTGTCTGGAGTAGGATTTTAGGATGGCTGCAGAAGAAATGCTTCCAGAAGCCTGCAAATGAAAAAAGCCAGTGATATTGTTCTCCTGTGGCATAAGCAAGTGTTACTCGTTTGGTGGGTCAGACAAAAGCTCCCCCCCCTCACCCCAGGGGGTGGGGCAGAGAAGGGGCCTTTGTGGGGAAGCTGAGTTTCTATAAGAGACTCCTGGGGTGGGGAAGTCTGCAGAATAATGCTCCTGTGAACACTTGCTCAAAGCCACCTGGTAGAAAAGGAAATCTTTGCACCGCTTTTGATGGAAGCTCCTTTAATTCATGCCTGGCCCTATTGCAAGGTCATAAAGTAACAGGGCCCAGTTTTATTCTCTGAGGTGACCCAGCGTATTTTCTGGGTATTTGTATATATTCACACTGGATCCCAGTAACGTAGTGGCCAATGTTTGGTAGTTCAGATACTTTTTTTGGACTGCTAGGATGAGCGGCCATAATCGGGACTGAATTTATGTCAAAACAGGGCTGGGCCCAGGGTCTGCTCAGTGTGATGGCCATTTCTATGCCTGTAGTGCGGGGGGGCATGGAGGAGCACCTTTTCCACAGGATCCTTTTCATGGGGACATTGAAGGAGGCTGGAGATGATGTTTCCATGTGTGCTGCAGTTAGCATTTTCCTGTAAGATTTTAATGAAATCTCAAAATAATTCTGAAATGCATTTTCTCATTTTTACATAGAGTGAAGAAGCCATTTGCCAAAGTTGGAAGAGAGGGAGGAAGAGAGCCAGGCGTACAGGAATACTGTATGTTGCGTCTGTCTGCACCGCTCTGCCCTCAGAGGTGGGCTGGGCATTCCCAGCCCCTGCATGGAGAAGTCGTCTGGCTAATTGCTAACTGCTGCTTTGGTGATAGATCTAAGGACAGGCAGCTGCACACATCACTCTTCTTACCCTCTTCCTGCAGAAATCGTGGTCCCCACCATGGAGGTGGATCAAGACAGACACGTTTTACTTCTCCTCTCCCTGAAGATAGAGACCAAATGGAAATCATGTCATGTTATTATTTGTACACTAACTGAAAACTTTATGACTCTTTGTAAAAATATAGACAAATGTGTTGTCTGCCGAGAACGGAAGATAAGAAACAAACCAAGTTATTGGCAACATTTCCCACGAGTTCCCTGTGAGCAAGAATGAATCATTCATTGGACGTTCATGGCAACAGCCACCACCAACCCTGCCTCTTTTAGAGATGGAAAAGTTAAAACAAACAAACAAACAAACAAAAGACAAAAACAGTCATCTGGGTTATGCAGCAAGAGGAGATAATAAACAAATTAATTTGGAATTCATGCAATGCCCAAGCTCTCCGCTGGTGTGGCTTGAGTTCCGGAAGACTGTTTGTCTTTCTTCCTATTTACTTCCTATTTTCTTCACCTTTCTTCCTATTTACTCCAATATTTGAACTTTTTGGAGTATCCTCCTGCCTAGATGAGTTGGTTTCATCAATTTTTTAAAAATTGATTTTTAATCAATTTTTTTTTGCCCCCAAAGCCTGACTCAATTTTTAGGGCTTTTTGCATAGTAGAAAATTGCAATCCTGTTTAAAAATTGGGCCTGTTTCCCCCAGGTCAACCATCAGTGTAGAATAGTACAGTGTGAACACCATACGGGTTTCATTGGAATTCTGTTTTGATCGTTAAAAGCGATAGAAGATAAACTGCTTAGCAGCTCTTCACAACCACATAAATTGGATGTCCAACAGTGCAAAACTCTAAAATGCATCTTTTAAACCTGTGAAAAGGAGCATTAGAGACAGAATTTAGAATTTGTTTCAATTGAGTTGACAGTAATCCCAGATACAAGGAAGGGAGGGTCCTAGGTACTATTCATTTCTTTGAAAATTGATATTATGGCTGAAACTAGTCAATAGCTCTGGAAAGCAAAGCTAACATATTCATGAGTTGCCCTGGAGTTTCTGTGCTTTAGTTTAAAGTCGTTTGTTAAAATCATGCTAACTCCACCATGAAACTGACTTTGGCTCCATGGCAAAAATTTAATAAAATTAAGTTATGCTTGGCTTTATGTATTAACAATAATTAATGATATTGATGTGTGTAGTTAAAAAAAGAAGCAATTGGTTTCTTACGTGATGTGTACATATCTTTTATTAATTTGCTATTGTTGTTACTTCTTTGCTAGGGGTTTTCTCTGTGATAAGAGGATATTTCCAAGCTATTTCCTGCTCAAAAGTCTACAGTAGCTTACTGTACTCAGACTAAAGGAAAATATCCAGATTCCTGAGCTGATACCCAAGGATCTGGTTTGCCAATGCGTTAACAGGATTCCTTTAAGGCAATAGTTCCTGTTACTCCCAGCCAAGAACATTATTGGCTTTCATCTCTTATACTAATCTCTCTGATTCTCTGTGACACTAAATATGTGGTGTCTTTTCCAACACTAAGTAATATTCCAGTTCTCTGACACCAGTGGGTATCCAAGAATTCAATTCAGTTCCAACACTAACTCTTGGAGGTAGCTCAGACCCCACAGGTTTGGGGCCCAGAGACTGATCCCATTTCAGAGGCCAGTTGAAAGTCCTGGGGCCACATATATTTCTGACTGACCAGCTATAAACTCAGGGATTCCCGTATCATTTGCCCCTGGGATTGGAGAACTCACTATAATGACTCATATGTCTCAGGAAAGCAATTTATTTATTATTTCTAGTTTATGACTATGGATTCAGTGCAAGAACAGATAAAGATTTGAAATGAATGTTGAAGTCTGGCGGCTGGGGAACTCAGTGTGGTCACCAACCTGGAACTTCTTACAATCTCATTGTTAAAGGGTTGTTATAATGCAGACTCCATGCTCCCTCTCCTCTCTGGAGGTCATGGGAGGGGGTAGGATGCGGGCAATGGAAGTGGGGTGAATTTTTTCATTCTCTAGTCATAGGTTGGTATTTCTGGTGACCGGCCCCATCCTGAAGCTCTCTAGGGGCTTCACCCAGAGTCAGCTCATTAGCATAAGCCTGAGGGGTTGAACAGGCTCTAAAGGAACAAAAGACCCTTCTATTACTCAGGAAGGCACAAAGGTTTTGGAGCTCTGTGCCAAGAACTGGGGACAGGGAGCAAATATTTTTATGATGGCACACCATCCTTCAAACTTCAAGCTCCATTTGATCCATGATTTCATTTCATCTCCCCGATTGAAAAGAATTTCTGTAGTAAAGGTTCATATGTCATAAAGGAGACGCCTTTACAGACTGAAGTAGGAAAGAACATAAATATTAAGCCAGACTTCCACAGTTCCCCTATGGTTAATTCCCAGTTAGACCTAAGGGCCCATATATAGGCCTTTCCCAAGGGCAGGTGAGCGGGCTCACGATCTAACGTCGAGTTCATTCCCCTAGATTCACCCTTTCCTGGCTGATAAATGGGGTTGTTTCTGGGGGGAAGGAAGGCAGGTTTTCAAGCTCTGAAGATCTTCCTGAATAGCTCCTTTCAGGGGGTAATGGGCTCCCAGGAGAAAGACCCGAAGGAGTTCTGAGATATTCTGAGTTTCTTCCACTGTAGACCAAAGCACTTTTGAGTCTCCTCTGTCCCTCCACTGTCCGCTTTCTGAAAAGATGCGACTGAGTGGAGTTGGGTCAGCTCCTGCTGAGGTCGGGAGCTGGCTGGAGTCTCTTGATCTCACTGACTTGGCCTTAGAGTTGCTCTGTCTTCTATTCCCTCCCACACTAGGCTCAACTGAGTGTCTGGAGATTTCTTGAGTCTTCTGAAAGCTCTCCAGTGGCTGTTGCTGCCATCCCATTTTGTTCTCATCACATGGTCTAGATCGGAGACTTCACCCTCCCATTCAGAGTTACGTATTAATCTGATGGGACTCTCCTTGACCTTGTTTGCAGGAGTGAATGGGTGACTAACTTCCAGGTCCAATGGTTTTACTAGGAAGGTGGAATCTAGCAAACTCTCTGCTGTGCACCAGTTTTACTTCTCTGGGGGCAGGGGATACTAAGGACCTGTGTCATATCTTAGCCTTTCCTTTTGCCTTTCTTGGGGTTTACAGTCCACGCTCTAGGCATGAAAAAGGTCTGACCGGCTTTATGCATGCCTACACCTTTGCAAGTCCTTCTGTTCCTTGGTCATCACCCGCATATTGAGGGTGGGGGATGTGAACTCAGCCATAGTTGTAGAACTTTATTTGACAAGTTTGTGGGTCTTCTGTGAATGTCCTCCACATTGCCCCTGTGATTGGCAGGGGATCCGGAGGTATGTTTGTTGGGCATGCATGTGGGCTCTGGGGTTTTTGCACAGGTGGTCTTCTCATGCATGCTTCAGCTCGGTTTCCTCCAGAGCCCCAGCTGCCCAGGTGCCTAAGGCATCAGTGTGGTCTGTGGAAGCAAAACAATTCCACTACCTACTAGATAAGTCCTCTCAGCCAGTTCTTTAACCTCTCTTCTCTTCAATTCCTAATCTGTGAGATGGGAATTGTGATAGTAGCCACCTCAGAAGTGTGTTATGAGGATCAGATTTTGGCTCATTACAAATTCTAGTTAAGTATTACTTTCTTGAACCAGGTGTGTGTGTGTGGGGGGAGTGGTCAGTTTTTGATGATGTCCGTGATAGCTGGGTGTCGTCGCCTATGGGGCTGATCTGGTCATTCAGCAAATATTCATAAAATGCCTACTTTGTGCTTTCTGCTTCAGGCCCCGGGATGAAATTGAACAAAATCAGAAATGTTCTCTACACTAGTGGAACATGTAGTCTAGTTGAGGAACTAGACATTAATCAAGCAATCACAAAAATAAGTGTACAACTCAGAACGATAAAGTGACAGGAAAGAAAAGTATATGATGCTCTGAGGGTTTGCGACAGGAGTACTTCCTGCTGCTTGAAAGATGGTGAAAACTAAGTTAAGTGAAGGCAGAGGGACCTGTATGTGCAAATTTCCTGTGGCCCAGGTATCCAGAGTCTGCTTGGGGATGCATAAGAACATCATTGGGGCTGATACCCATAGAAGAGCAGGGGATACTTTTCTGAAATAAGATTGGCAAGAAAGGTGTAGTAGACAAAATGATGTCCCTTCCCAAGGATTTCAAAGTCCTAATTCATGGAACCTGAGAATATTTTACCTTATATGACAAAAGGGATCTTGTAGAAGTGAGTAAGAGTCTTGAGATAGATTCTTTTAGATTATCTAGGTGGGCTTAAGATGAGGGGGTGGGAGGAGAGACAGAAATGGAGAGTTGAAAAATGCCACACCATTGCCTTTGAGGATGGAGAAAGAGGGGGCTGCAACCCAAGGAATGCAGGTGGCCTGGAGAAGCTGACGCTGGAGGCCAGGAGACAGGCCTCTGGAAGGAACCGTCCTCCAACACCTTGATTTCCCCACTTCTGGCCTCCCCAACTATAGGGTAAACATTTGTGTTGCTTGAAGCTCAATTTGTGACCATTTATTCTACAGCCATAGGAAACCTTATAGGGTAGGCAAGTCCCAGGCTTGGAGACCCCGACTGGCACCACTTCGGGTGCGTGTGGGGCCAACAAGCAGTGCAGGAAGGCTGGGGACAAGAGTGGAACCCTGAGATGAGAGGACGGGCAGGGCAAATCTGGGGGCCTGAGAAGGAGGGTTAGGTCTGGAGGGTTGGGGACATGGCAGCCCTCTGGTGCCCGCTGGCTGTGGGGAAGGAAGCAGACCCGCCAGCCGTGACCTGAGAGTCTTGGGATGGAAGGAGTGATTCAATTCAGTGATGGAGGAAGATGGGAGGGGAGCCAGAGGGGCCCACGGGCTGCAGGACATCAGGGCCCGGTGGTGGGGCAGACAGAAGCAGCAGCGAGCTGGGTTTTATTGGTATTGACTGTGGGGCATTGATGGGGGAGTCAGTCCTGGGATTTGAGAAAAAGCTAGGATAATAATAGACTGACAGATGATAATTGGGTTAATGGAATGAATAATCGATGAGGACTTGGTGCTGCCGAGGTGCCGCTGGAAGATGAGATGAGGTGTAAGCTGAAGCCGTAAGCACGGTTCCTGAACGGCCTGAAGACAGCCGAGATGGCAGGAGGGAAGTTCTGCCCCCAGCAGCCCCTCTGACCAGGCGTGGGGCATGTCTTGGTTTTTAATCTATGTTAGTGATTTTTAATCCTTACAGCAATACCCACGTTGTCTCTTCATTATGACAGTGTTAGTAAAAACTTTAAGGATGATACATACAGAATCGGAGGAGCTAGGTGACGGCCACACTGTCAGCCTGTAAGAGGCCCCGTGTATCTCCATGCACACTTAGGGAACAGCAGCCGCTCCTACAGGCGGGGAGGGTGGACGGAGGGGTGGGGGGAGTTTGCATGGCACGTTATCCTTGAAGCCCAGAAAGAGGGACACACAGCGTCCTAAGGCGCTCCTGAAAGATTGACCAATCAGAGTACAGGGTCCTGCATACCCCTTAAGCCCTTGTCGGAACCCAGGTGCTGGATCGCTGGATGTTATTAGGTGATTTTCTTTAGACACATGTCTCATTGTCAGAGAAAGAGAGAGAGAGAGGACAGAAACAGAGGCAGACACAATTAGTCTTCACAACCAGAAAGGAAGGCTATAGAAGATGCTTTTTGATTTTTAAGATGCTGGGCCTTCCCAGAAGTATTGGATATAATTTTAGTGACAGCCATTGAAGGGAGCATTTGACTTTTGGCTTGGAAGTTTCATGGTCCAGATGAATCAATAATAGATGACACATCTTTTAAATTCCCCCCAATCATGTCTATAAAAGACTCTCTTTAAAATGGCCCACCCACATTCCGGCAGAATCAGATGGGCTATTAAATCAGATTTGCATGAAAAACTCACCTCTCTTGCTTTAGCTGCTCAGGATGCAGTGTGTCTAGTTATTAAAATGAACCCTCACGGTGACCACAGCCCTGGCTCCGATACTCCATATGGCACCAGCGTGAAGACCCTCGACATGTGCACTTTTGTCTTTGGTCATTTCAGACTGAAAATACAATTAGACTTGGCCGTCAGACAGATGAAATCTGTCATATTTCCCCTATAGGACCTGCACTCGGTCCAGATCAATAAATATAAAACCACTTGCACATAAATTGCAAACTAAGCTTGCAGCTTCGGTACATGTGGGCTGAAATTCACTTGTATCTGGCAGACACTGCTTCCTGGCCAAACAGTCTGCTTCTGTGATTAGTGCAATTTCATAGCTGGACCAGAAAAACAAGGCTGGAAAGCATCACTATAAAGCAGCAGATGGCTTTGCCACACCTTCCCTGTAAGGGCAGTTCCCCTAGAAAATGGGGTTTTAGCTGTGTGCTGTGTGGAATGGAACTTTCAAATTGGGATGAGTTCAAGTCATTTCCTGAGTAGAGCTCCATAAAGCTGTTGTTATTTTTTTTTTTTCCTATTCCTTCTCGAGATTTCAAACTGAATTTGTAATAAGCTTTGCCTGGACACGACTTGTCACAGGAAAGAGACGTGATTTATATACAGAGATACAAGTTTCTGTGTCTGCTTCCCAGAGCCAGGCTTTGCTGGGTGAGACGTACATGTGGGATTGGCTTCATGAAGAGGAGGCTGAGACGGACTTGCTTTTTTCTCTGGAGACCGTTAACCAAGATGACATGTATTTGGGAATGAGGTGAATGCTAACACCTACCCCCTGGCCATCCCCCCAGTCCAACTTAGAGGCCCGATTTCACACAAAGAGATTTTCTTTTCCACTGTGACATCGAATTAGGCTGTAGAATTTGCTGCTGTAGGATATTAAGCGAGGCAATTAACCTAGACTATTTAGAGGTAGGAATTAGACATTTGCTGTGTCTGAATAAGAAGAACATCTCTATTTTCGGGAGCTGCTGTGGAATAGAAACCCCCAGATTTCCAAATATGGTGCTTGCTAAGCAAAGTGATTACAAAATCAGGTCAAGAGAAAAAAAAAAAATCCCCGTTCCACACACACCATATAAAAAGACATGTCAAGTAGCTGGTGTAACTTCCTCGAAAGCCACTTCTGTTGGAGTCAGGGTATGTTACAAGCATTGCTAAATCCACCAAGCCCTTTCCTGGCTCAGTCCAGCCATTTCTTGTTTGGACATTCAAGCAGTCCAGGTGACATGGTCTGACGCTGCCTACTTTGGAGTGATTGCATTACAAAAGAAGCTTCTTTTTAGTGTCTGTCCTTTGAGGGTTAGTCTGTTCAAAATAGGAAGAGCAAACAATACCTGTTGTGTTTACATGCCTTGTAGTTTGTAGAGAATCACAGTATTTGGGTATTACAGTCATGAACTCATGTTTGACAGATGTGCTTTTAATTCTAATAAAAAAATATAACCAAGGATCATAAGCTTTCAGAATTTGGGAGAGAGTGAAGGGCACAGGACTGGTCCATGAATAGGCCAAGGACCAAGAAGGAACCTCAGCCTTAAAAACAAAGCAAAACGATAGGCCTCTGTCACCAAATAGACATTCATTTTCATGAGCAAGCTAGTTTTCAAACTCCATCTTTCCAAAAAGCCCAGCAATGCCTCTCTCTATATCAGGGTCTTAACAGGAAATAAATGAAGCACCCAAACTGGGATAATTCAAGGAAAATCTAAGCAGGTTTATCTGTGAGGGTGTGGGTACATGGAAACCAGGGAGGATAGTTCAGGAAACTGGAGTTGCAACAGTTGAGCCTTTACCACCACCTGGGTCTGGAGGGCTATAGGAGACAGGAGAGGTCACCCGTCTGGCTACCACACCTGTAGGAGGACAGCGTTTTGGAGAGCGTACTCCCTGAGAGGAGCAGCGGCCTCCAATCCAGTGTCCTCCTCTCTAGAAACCTGCAGGAGGCAGCCAGATAAAGCCCTGCGCTGACCTTGCTTCCTTCCCTGATCTCCTGTTAGGGGGTCCATTGGCAGAGGGCACAGGAGCTTGTTCATGTGGCCCCTCCAGGTTAGGAGTAAGTGGTGGAGAGTGCATCCTGAGGGCGGCAGGAAGACATGCCTCTCACCAAACCTGTTCACTGGGTGAGAACAGAGTCAGTCAAGTCAATCAAATAACCTCTTACTGCTCTATGACACTCCGCTGAGACCAGCCGCTCCACAGGAATCATAGTTTGGGACAAATTTCTAGAGGGATGGGTTTCTGTGCAAGATTAAGTGCAGCCAGAGCACAGAAAAGGGGTCAGGAGGGCCCAATGCCCAGGGAAAGCTCCTAGTTCGGATGGGTAAAGGGTAAGGCTTAGTGTGGAAGAACAGTAAACATGCTACATGCAACACTCTGTAATTAGAAAAAAATTGAAAAGGCCACTCTGTTTCCTGAGGTGGAGGCTCAGAGGGGTGATGGGTTACTGCAGGCTCACTGCAGAGTCGGAGCTCAGATCCTATTCCCTTAACTTGCTGACCACTTCTCCTCCACACTGCCTCCTGAACAAGCATCACAGTCTACGAAGCTTCTATAGACAGCCACCACTCTGTGTGTGCACCACTTTTTGGACGCGATTTCCTATGCTTCAGGTAGAAAAATCTAAAAAGTATTCTTAGTGCGATAATCACATTTGCATCACTGTGGCCAAAATACCTGATAAGAACAACTTCTCTCATGGTTTCAGAAGTTCAGTCCATGGTGGGCTGACTCCATTGCATCATGGTGGATGGGCTCCGTAGAGGAGTGACGCTCTGTTCATGGCGGCCAGGAAGCAAAGAAAGAGGGGAAGGGGCTGCCGGGAAGATGAACCATTTCACGGCATGTCCCCAGGGACCAACCTCCTTTAGCCTGTCCACAGGGATACCAGTTAGTTCCTTTAGACTAGGATGCATTGATTAGGTAACAACTCTTAAAATCTCTGAATATTCCTGCAGGAGATTTTGGGGGATATCTCATGTCCAAACCACAACACTTGGAAACTACTTAATGCTTTGCTTATAATATATTCTGTCCAGCTGTCTATCTACCTATCCACTCATCTATCTAACTAGTGCTGTGCTAGATGTTGGGACAATTATAAGGGAAATAACCATCATAGTGTCTGTCCTCAGTGGTTTACCAGCTAAACTGTCCAATGCATTGGCCATTCATCATTATCCTCTCTGTTTTTCTGAGGGGTCTACCATGTTTTTGGTAAGAGTCTACTTCTTATTTTCTTCCTGGTCCCCCTCATGAAAACGTGTCCTCCTTCTCTCTTTTTTCTTTGGCTTCTGTGATATTTTCTTTTGTCTTTTTGCAGTGTGTGTGTGGGGGGTCACATCAGGGCCTCGCACAAGCTATGCAAGAGCTGATGTCATTTTTTTTTTTTAATAACCAAGCTGTTTCTTAATGTTTTTGCTTTTTACTCTTGCTCACTGTTCCTTCTCATTCTCTTTGAATGTTGGTTTGAATGTTGTTTCCTGAGTTCTGTTCCCTGGCCCCTGAGCTATGGGTTCACCACCTCAGAGGAGGTAATTTTCCAAAAAGGAATGGGGCACGAGCCCTCTGGTGTGCTCAGCATACACTGATTGATCTAGAAGAACCCGGAATGCAGGAGAGTGCCTCATCTATGTGCGATGTGTATGTTCTGTGGTGGGAGCAGGGACCATGATAACAGCAGAAGGCAAGCGCTATGCTGGGGTTATTCTAATCTCATAATTGCTGCCTTGGACGCTTTGCCATGGAAATGTCCCTTTGCATCTGAAAAGCCCTTCTAAGAATTGTTATGGCCACAAAAGCTTGGAATTCATAAACATCTGTAAAAAAAAAATAGAGATGTTGATGAAATGACACATGACAGAGAAAACAGAACCTTAGACAAAACAATAAATGATGCATTAAACCTGTAGTTAAATATGAAATGGAAGTTCCATCATATCCCACACGGAGCTACGGGCAGATAGCAATGAGCTCAGTAATAAATGGGACAGTCTCCAGCATGTAGGAGCCCAGGGCTCTCCTTATAATTTAGTTACTGAATGAGGAAGTTAAGGCAGGGATTAGGTTGTAATTGGCTTATTTGTCCTACTAGTTTGCTTCCTATTTTGTTGAAAAAATTTTACCTGTTTTCTCATTTTGATGTTTCAGAGCACACACTAGTGGTACGAATTCCAAGATATTTGATAGCAGAAAGTTGGTGGTGAGTTTTACACAAAGAAAGAAGAGAGATTTGCCAAACTGAAATCTCACGACAAACCTCTGTTGTCCCACAATATCTGCAGATATTTACCAAGTGTTCCCTATTGAAACATACAATGAGCTGGGCACGGTGTTGCACACCTGTAATCCCAGTGACTCTGGAGGCTGAGGCAGGAGGATTGCAAGTTCAAGGCCAACCTCAGCAATTTATCGAGGGCCTAAGCAACTTAGTAAGACCCTGTCTTAAAATAAAAAACAAAAAGGGCTGGGGGTGTGACTCAGTGGTGAAGCATCCCTGGGTGGTTCAAGCCCCAGGACAAAAAAAAAAAGAGAGAGAGAGAACATACAGGGTGGGCACAGTTGGACAGACAGTTCCCCCTGGAGCAGTCTTCAAAGATTGTGTAGCTGGAACCCCTTGGTTGCATTATGCTCTCGGGGATCACAATTTTCTTGGATTTTGTTTCCAAGGAAGTGGGCTGTCCTTGTCAAGTCATGAGCCTTTAAAGAAGATCACGATGCTTAGCTGCTGTTTAATATTCAGGAATCCTCTCCATGCTCTGGTACCTAGAGAGAGCGGGGAAGAAACAGACATTTCATGTCCATAAAATACAACAGGCGTTAAAGCTAACGGGCAGAGGAGAGGTCTGGGCTGTGTACTGGCTCCGGCAGGTGGAACTCCACACCTTCCTGTGGTTCCATTGTTAATGGAGAGGCAGTGACCTGGGAAAGCTCCCACGGGAGGGGGCTGGGATTGCCACCCACTGGCCCCATCTAGGAGTCAAGGTATAAAAGTGGGTGCTCGGGAGAGTGTCTGCAGGTCTGATTAATGCCCTCTAGGCAGTACTTAGGAGGCATTTTTTGGCCCATCAAATGGCTAATAATAAAGCACAGTGGTGCAATTTGTATTTTACTGCGGGCCAATTAAGAAGGGGGAGAGAGAGTGGTAAGTGAGATGACATGTCCTTGCAAAAGAAACAACAGTAATAGCAGCAGGAGGGAGGAAAGACACCAGAGAAGAAAGAGGCAGCCACTTAGAGCAGTTAAGAGGGTCAGGCCTCTCCGGTCTGCGGCCCACCCCCTGCCAGCAATGTCCCTGTTCCTGCTGGCTCGCAGGGTAGTGGGTATATTCAAAGGGGAATCATCTGTGTGGTAACATATGTTCATCCAGACAGGGATTGGTGAGTTTAAAATCAAATAGTATTTTAAAATGTGCTGTGTGAAGAGAAAAGAGTGGCCCATGACATTCTTATCAGTATTCTGTAAGGCTTGCCTTCCTGGGTTTTGTGATTTAGCCTCCCCTCCCCTACCAGCTGGCTGCTATTCTGCCTATTTAAAACCAGGGTCAGAGCTTTGGGAAAACCCTGTTTGATGATTATTTTTTCCAGTCTTCACGGAGGGCGAGTGTGTCGCTTAGGAAAACTTGCCCTTTCCGAGGTGCTGGGGTGTACTAATCAGTCCATGAAACCCTCTCGGGACATCCGTCTGCTCACCAGACGATTGCTTTAACTTACTATTATTTTCTTTGAACACTTGGGATTGCTAGGGAATAGGAATAAGGAGACAGAGATGGAGTAAGGGAGGCGAGAGCAACAGAGAAGGAAGTTAAAAAAAAATGGTGGTCGAGGGAAATAAATCAGAGAGGACCTTAAATAGGGCAGGGAGAGAGGAAGAGGGCAGGCAGCTTCAGGAATCAATGTGCAATGTTAGTAACTTGAACAACTAAAAATAACATTTTACTACTCTCAACAAATGCTGGGGAACAAACCCAATAGTGCTGACTGCCTTTGGGGAGAGGAGAACAGAACCAGAGAGGGCAGATGCTTCCAAGATTGTGTATATCCAAATGTGTGGGTCGCTTAGGACATGATGATTGATCCTGAGGGTAGGGGGAAAAAAAGGAGAAGCAATTTTCTAGGCTAATTTAGCTTCCAAATCGGTTCCCTAAATAAATAAATAAATAAATAAAAATTTTAAAAAATGCTAGAGAGAGGAGTAGGGGTAAATGTAATTCCTGGCTGGCTAAAGGGATAAAATAATCTGGATATTTTGTCACCCATCTTCCTCCAATGCCAGCTTCTCTCCATATTCTACTTTTTTCTGCTTTCTATTTTTACTTTACTCTTTAAAAGTCAATTTTAGCTTTGTCTTTTTTTTCTCATCATGAGACTCCAACCCACCCAATATCAGCCCTTCCCTTTCCTCCCAAGGATCGTAGCCCTCAGCACGCAGGCTCCTGGGGAAGACGGCACCTGCTCACCTGGGTTTCTAAGATGACCCCTGGCAGGTCAGTAGCCTGAGTGCTGCTCAGCCCTTGGGTTCTGCTGGGTTAGAAAATGTCACCGTGTGACCAGTGAGAGGGGCGAGTGGTACCTGCCCTAGGAATCTTGACCCCAGGTGATACTAGATCTCAGAACTCCTTCCACCAGGCCTGCAGACGGGGCCAGAGCAGTCATTAGCAAAGCAGCATATTCAACCTGCTGTGGACGTGAATCCAAGTGCTCTGAGTTTTCCCTCAGGAGTAGCTTCCATGGCAGGTTCACTGAAGGCAGATCCAGCAGCTCAAAGCTTCTCTCGCCTTCAGAGCTGGCACTGGTGGGCTGGAAGCCGCCAGACTGCAGGTGTGCTATGGGCTGTTAGGGATCAAGATTCACAGGACTCCCCTCAAAGGGTAGGCCTCAGGCCTCGCTGAACACTTTTTTCTCTGTTCCGCTGGGGAGGGGGGAAGCAGATTCACAGATACTGAATTTCACAAAGTTCTCCAGTGATTGCCTGTTTCTCATATCCATTATGCCCATTAGCACCCATTAGTTTCCCCTATGAAAACCCTTTTCTGAAACTCAATATGCTAATTAGCAAAACCTTTCTTGTTGATTAGAGATGTGGATTTCAGAAGGGCTTTTAGTAAAGGCTCTGGGTTGTGGCCTCCTTGATAAAGTGCTAACTGACTACCCGGGGTGTGGATTCCTGATTAGAAGACTTTGCTCCTCCTGGGGTGTAGCCTAAACTATAAAAAAACAAAACCAAAAACAAAACAAAAACAAAAAACCCTTCTACAACCACATCATATATGTCATACTGTGTTTACTGCTTAGTTAATGACAGACCACAGCACATGGGAACACGAATCTTTATACTTCAAGTTGAAATGGCAATGATCGTGTATCTGTCCTAGTAATGCACTCTGTTTTGTTGGACGTTGAGGTTGTTTCTTGCTTTTCAATAATGATGCAAATGTTTTGTTATTATTTACCCATTCAGTGCCTTTCCAAATGAATTCCTAAAGATGAAATGGTTGGGTCAAAGGCATGCATGTTTCAACTTTTTTTGGTACCAGGGATTGAACTCAGGGGCACTCAATCACTGAGCCACATTCCTCAACCCTATTTTGTATTTTATTTAGAGACAGGGTCTCACTGAGTTGCTCAGCGCCTCGTGATTGCTGAGGCTGGCTTTGAACTCTTGATTCTCCTGCCTTGTGTTTCAATTTTGATGATTTTTGCTAACTGCTTTCCAAAGGGCTATCCTGATTGAGGGCACAAAAAAAACAAAAAAGTGTTTTCTAGTGTGCCTGTCAATATCTGGCATTATCATGGTTCTTAACCCTTGCCAGTCCCTAATGGAAGAGAGCTGTGAACTTTGCCTCATAGCTCCAGCTGACTATTTAATCACTCAATTTGGATCCTTAGCTGTATCTCAAAGCAAAAGGAAACCCCTCAACCCACCTCCTCACCCCAAGTCTGCTCCACTTGCAGCATTTCTTCACAGTAAATGGCTACTCTGTCCACCCAGTTGCTTAGACCAAAGTCATTGAGGCTGTCTTACCTTTCTTTCAGATGTCATATTTAATTGTCTGCTGCCGCAAGGCCTGAGTCACCATCACCTCTCACCTGGATTATTGGAGGGTCCCCTAACAGGTTTTCCTATTTCTAGAAGTCTATGATCAACAGGCCAACTAGCATTTCCAATAATTTGTAAGATAATATCACTCTGTAGTCAAAATCCTCCAAAAGCATCTGTGTTAGTCAGCTTTCGGCCTCTATAACAAATAACCTGAAGTAATCCACTTATAAAGAGAAAAGGTTTCCTTTAGCTTTCAGCTTCAGAAATTTAGCCCACTTGCTGTGGGCCTGTGGCAAGGCAACACATCACGGTGGGAGAATGTGGTGGAGCAACACTGTTCACCTCATTGCCAAGAAGCAAAAGTGAGAATGAAAAGGAGAGAGTGGGTGCTGTCATCCACTTCAGGTGAGCAACCTCAGCAAACTAAAGACCTCCCACTAGGCTCTGCCTCCTAGTCGTGTCACCACTTGAGCCTTGGGGGGACATGTAAGTTCCAAATGATGGCAACAGCCCATCTCACTGAGGGAAAGCCTGAATCCTTGCCATGGTCCACGAGGCCCTCCATCACAGGCCCCAAGCCTGTCCGCTTGCTCCTCCAGCCCATTTCTACTCTCCTCCTGTCCCCACCCCAAGCGGCAGCTCCTGGGCTCCCTGCTGTTCCTGGAAGCAGATCTGCCTCTGCCACTCCTGCCCCAGATCTCTCAGGGCTCACTCAGGAGAACTTCCCTATCATGTGGTTTCAACTGCAGCCCGTCCCAGCCCCCAGCACCCCCAGCGCTTCCAGCTTTATTTCATTCTGTAGCATTTATTCCCCAACGTATTATGCGGTTTATTTATTCATCTTGTTCCTTGCTTGTCCCGACCTGATACAACACAAATGCCACAAGGGCAGAGTTTTATTTTTTTCCGTTTTCTTTATTCCCGAGTCCCAGGGCTCGGTACAGTGCTTGTCTCATAATAGACACTTGACAAATGTTTGCTGAAGAAACGAATAAGGGAATCTGATAGGCTGAAAATGAAACCTCACTTTTATGGGTATTTTTTAAATTACTAGTGGGTATGATTTTAATCACCTTGGTATATACAAGGCCTCACTGAATTTAGCAATAAATTCACAAGGCATAAAGAAAACAAAGTATAGATTTGACTGAACACAGACAGAAAACTTCTGCATGGGAAAAAATATCTACTACAAACAAGATTGACAGTGGGAAATCTACTTACAATATGTATGTATTCCAGAAAAATAAAGGTTAATAGCCCTAAAACACAAAGAGTGCTTACAAATCAATAAAAAAGATGAACGCTATAATAGAAAAACAAATAAAGGAGAACGGGCCTTTCACAAAACAAGAAATGCTTAAAGGTAGCTGAGAGATGTTTACCATCCCTTCACTTTTTCTTAAATGTGCCATCTTTAAATCAGAGAGAATTTTCATTTCCTCTTGACTTCAATTTCATCTTCCCTGAATTTAATTTCCAAGAAACTTTCTTATTTTCTCTAACAACCACAGTGTATCTCCAGCTGTTTTTCCCTTAGCAAGTAGAGCTGCATATCCTGTCTCCCTCAGTTTTACAATTGCTTCCCCCCCTCCTTCTCCCCTCCTTACCCTCCAAAATATTCTATTATCGTGGGCAAAACTCCCCAGAGCTATACTGCTGGGTACGATACTTTCCTTCACTACCGAGAAAGAATTGTGTGTGAGGACCAAAGCCATGCTTATATATTTAGTAGCAGTTCTATTACAAATATTTTGAATCACACAAAATGTGCAGATTTGCTATTTCAACAACGATAAAGACCTGCTTGACTTGCATAGCATTTAATGAGCAAACGTGCCAGGAATGCTGATTGACAAGATTTGGCTGTCGAGTTGCCTAAAGCTGGTTGTGTGCAAAGTTTGTAAACTTAGGCTCTGAAATTATTTTTTCCTTTTGCACGCCAAATGCAGTGCACTGTCTTATTCAGAAATGAGCATTATGCCTTATCCAGAACTACGCCTCTCCAAAGACCAGGAGAGAAGATATGGGAGAGAACCATGAACCAGGAAATACAGTAGCAAGCAGAATAAGCAGTGGACGAAAGCCAAGGAGGTTTTTGAGACTTTGATAACGAGAGAATCCCCTGGCAGTTACCTTCTCTCTGATGGGTAGAATAATGCCTCCAGCCCCCCCAAACACATCCATGCCTAACCTCCAGGACCAGTGCATGTTATTCTGCAGGACAAAAGGGATTTGGCAGATGCTATTAAGTTCAGGATCTTCAGATAAGAGAGGTTGCTCTGGATTATCTTGGTGGGCTCAACGTAAGGTAATCATAAGGGTCCTAATAAGTGGAAGAGGGAAGTGGGAGCCAGGATCAGAGAAGCAGAGGCCAGTGATGTGATTGCAGGCAGGGCCAGGGGCCATGTATGTCCATGCGTCACGGGCCCAAGTGTGCAGGTGGCTTCTAGAAGCTGATGCTGGAAAGGGCCAGGGAACAGAATCTGCTGCAGAGCCACTTAAACCGTCTAGAGGGAAGGCAGCCCTGCAGATACTTAGGTATAGCTCCCTAGGACCAATTTCTGATTTCTTACCTCAATAACAATAAGGAAATAAATTAGTGTTGCTTTCTGCTACTCAATCTGTGGTCGTTCCCTACAGCGGGGGGAGAAAATGACTACCAGGAGGATGGGTCTTGTTCTCATCACCGCTGCGCATCTCTGACATCTGGAATGTCTGGCAGCTAGGACACATGGGAAGCAGGGTCCCTCTCAGGCAGGCCTGATGGTCCTCACCACACCTGAGATCTGTGGGGCTCAAGTCTGGCCCCACAGTGGAAGCACCTGTGGAATTTTCTAAGACACGCCTGCTCAGCTCTGCCCCACTCTTACGAGAATTTGTTCAGTGGCACTGGGGATCCGGCCTTGAGTGTTTAATCCTTAGGTTCCAGAGGTGACAGTGAGCCTAGGAAACAGGTAGATGGCTGGAGCTGCAGCAACTGGGGCCCAGACTGTCTTATCTACAGAGGGGCCTTGCCAAAGGCACATGCATCCTCTAGGGGAGCATCCCCATCATTGAAAGGCCCTGGTGAACCAGCGGAGGGACTTCAAACCAAGAGGTCTCCAAGGAATACACTCAGAGCAAGGCCATGTTGGGAGAGTGGTCTCCCCTGCCCCGGAGGATTCAAGGGTGAGCTCATTTTCCATATTGGGCGTCTGTCTGTCTGTGCGTGATGTGGCTTGTTCACCCTTCTCTTCATTCTCCCCTTTTCTTGAATCAGAAAGAACAGATGAAAAGGGAGTAGAAGCATGAATAAAATTATATTCTGAAGGAAAAATCCTACTGCTGCTCCTCTGAAAGAGGTAGGAATTCTCTTCGGAGTTGTCACTAGGTAGGCGCAGTCCCGGACACAGGATGACACATGGACAGGGTGGCCAAGGACGTGGCTCTCTGTGCAGTTATATGGAGTCATTGTGCTGAGAAAAAATCACTTTTAGGGGAGAAAACCAGAGAGTTGTATTAAGTCCTAAATAAACGGACCCCTCGCTGTTTCAAAGATGCTGGGTCTGGGTCTGGAGAGGAGAGCTCTGGGTGTTGGCAGCTGCCCTGTGGCTTCAGAAGCTCTGGGAGAAAGGAGGCCCGTTTCCAGAGGCAAATGGATCCAGGCAGGCAGAGCTGGAGTGGTGCTCGGTGCCGGCTCGGGTGATAGCAGGAAGAGAAGACCTCGATGAGGGCAGGGTCATGGTTTTTTATAGTACCTGGCCAGGACCCAATCCAAATACAGGCTTCAGAATGCCTTAGAAACTCGACACTAGGAAATTTTGAAGAAAAAAAACATTAATAGGCTTTTCTTTAGTTCAGGAAAAAGCCCACCTGGAATCCTTCTCCTAAGACTTCTAACCCATTTCTTGGTGACGCTGAAAGCTTTTATAGACTTTTCCTTATCTAGAACTTCGATTCTTGGATAAGCCTTTAAAGAATGAGAGAAACAGGAAAAAGAAAAAATAGAAAAGGTATGGACTTTATTGGAAGCTCCCCAGATACATTACTTAACCAAAGCGGATAAATGCATCATTAACATTTCCTTCCTTGAGGAAAACAATTTTTTTTTTTTTAGTTGCAGGAAGGAAGGACACATTTGTTGGTTGATGGTTCTGTTACCATGGAAACATAGAAATTAAAAAAATAAGACAAATGTTCTAATACATTAATATTTTTTCATCTCCTAGCCCAACCTGTCTTTTCCCTTCAGGTGGAGCAAAGCAGAATAAAAAAAAAAAAAATTAGCCCTGACCTAGGTCGTCATTCTAAGCTGCGCTGTCACGAGAGACAAGCCCAGGCATCACTTTCCTCTCTTCTGCCTTGCAGATTGGCCAGATATGCACTGTAAATGCATGCTTTCAGCATGAATAGATTGCCCTGGGTGCATGTGGGAGAATTTGTAGGCTCTGCATAAGCTTTGCAAAGTACAACACGTTGCTGATGGGACTTGGCTAAATAGACATGGGAAGAGAAGTCATTTGGGATGCCTTTGATGACATGACTGCAAAGGCAATGCCTCAACCATCCTGGATGCTATAACAAAAGACCCGAGACTGGATAATTTATAAATGACAGGAGTTTATTTTTCCCAGCTCTAGAGTCTAGAAGTCCAAGATCAAAGAGGCAGCAGTTTCAGTGTCTGGGTGAGAGTCTGCTGCTCACAGTGCCTTCTATGTGTCCTTACATGGTAACAGGGGCAAAGAAGCCCCCACTGAGGCTCTTTCATAAGAAGCAGGTGGAGCCCTTGAGACCTGATCACCTTCCAGAGGCCCCATGTCACTATACTATCACTTCAGGGATTGTGTCTCAACCTCTGAATCTTGTGGGGACAAACATTCAGATCATCCCAGTCGAGATTTACCTGTGGATGTTTTATTCAACCATCTAGATTTTGTAATATTCCTCTATATGGGTGTGATATGTAGAAAGTGGATGGTTGTAAGATATTTTATATATATATATATATATTTTCAGTGTTGCCTTTGTGCCTAAATATCCCACCTAATGCACTTGTTTGGACAGAATGTCATAGAAAGAGAGGGCTTAGCATGATGGGTAAGATGGGTAAGATAAGGCTTTGGTCAGACGTGCCTGGGTTTTAATTCTTGCTCAGCGCCTAACTTGTTTGGTAATCTGAGCAAGCGACTGAATCTCTGTAAGCCTTGATTTCATCATCTGACATGTTGGGCTAATAATTCCTGTACCACAGGGATTCTGTGCTGACTTAGTGAGATGATACTGTGTATGTGGACAGGCTTAGCATCCTGCTGGACCCAGGGCCCCAGTATAGTGTAGCTGAGCTTATAGTCATGGATGTGAGATATGAACTCATGTCAGTTACCTCCTAGTGCTTCGAATGGAAGGGGCTCCTTCTGCCACTGCAGCAGGGTCCCCAAGGCTCCCTTATTCCTAACAGGGCCACCCAGATCCCTGCTCTTTCGTTTATAGCTCTATCTGAAGCTAGTTAAACACCACCACATTTCACTTTAATGCCAGCGTAAATTTGAAAACATTTCACTGAACTCTCCTAAATAAATGCACTTTTCTCTTTTATTTATTCAACAAATATTTATTGAGTATATACTATATGCCAGGCCCTGTGCTAGGTGCTGGGATAAAACAATGAATCAGAGAAAAATGACTTTTGCTCTCCTGGATTCTACAGATGTTACAGTGTAGCAGGAAGTTTGTGTGTGGAGGGGAGAAACAGTTAACAGGTAGTTATAAGGCTGGGTTAATCCAACACTGTGGCAGGAGTTCCTGCTAGGAGATCTTTTTTTTAAAAAAATATATATTTTTTTTAGTTTTTGATGGACCTTTATTTTATTTATTTATATGTGGTGCTGAGGATCAAACCCAGTGCCTCACACATCCCAGGCACCACCGAGCCACATCCCCAGCCCTGTGCTAGGAGATCTTAATGGGTCACCTGATCCAGGTGTGGGAGGGTCATCTCTGGAAGTGGGCCCGGTTTTAGGCCCTTTCAGAGCCTGAGGTCTGAGAGCTGCCCCAGAGGGCCAGAATTCTTCCTTCCTTCCTTCCTTCCTTCCTTCCTTCCTTCCTTCCTTCCTTCCTTCCTTTTTTCCTTCCTTCCTTCCTTCCTTCCTTCCTTCCTTCCTTCCTTCCTTCCTTTTTTCCTTCCTTCCTTCCTTCCTTCCTTCCTTCCTTCCTTCCTTCCTTCCTTCCTTCCTTCCTTCCTCCCTCCCTCCCCTCCCCCCTCCCCCCTCCCCCTTTCTTTCTTTCTTGAGTGCTATTTGTTCCCAGGATCTGGACCAAGCACCAGGAAAATGAGGATGAGGAAGACCCGGTCCCTTCCTTTCCAAGTTTCCTTCCCAGGGCTTCTGGGAGTGGAGGGGACAGTGGTCCAGAACCAACAGAGGAGTCACATGGGATGGACCCACGAAGGGAGCTGTGGATCGTCCAGCAGGAGGACATTCTCCCCCTGGGGAAGGGGTTCAAGCCTAGGAGGCGTCTCTGGGACAGCGAGCCCTGAGCTGAGACTGAGGGAGAGCGGGAATCAGGAGAGAAAAGGCGATGGGGAGGCTTTGGTAGAGAGGGCAGCACAGCGTGGAGGTCCACAGTGGGGGAGCCTGGCTCTTGGAGGGACTGGGAGGAGGGCAGAATGGCTGGTAGGTCTCGATTTGGAACTGGCTCCTGGCATCAGGGCAGCCCTGGCTGGAGAGAGGCAGTCCTCTGCCTGAAGCCTTTTAGGCTGAGAGGACTTGAAACCAGATTAGACCCCTCACCCCCAAGCACCTCTGGATTTTCTCCCATTTTCAATACGGTAGGGATTAAGTGAGGCTAAGGGTTCAGGCTTAGTCTTCGTGTTGGATGCTGCAACGTGGACGCTTTCCTGCCCCACCTGCAGAGCACTGCTGATGGACAGCTCTCGCTGCCAGCTCCCTTTGGGCATTTCCTTCATTGAAGAGAGCCACTATGCCTGCTTTCCAGGGAGACTGACATTCAGTGACTGATCAGTGGAGGATGAAGGCCAGGCCACTTGCACTGGCCTCTGGACAGCTCTGGAAGGTCACCCAACTCCAGAGCTCCCTGGGGTTTGGTGGAGGCTCTGGATTTTGCATTTCTGTCCCAGGTACGCTCCTTCCTCTCCCATCTGGGTGGTGACCCCAAGCGTTCTCCTAACAGATACCCATCTCCGAGTTTGCTTTCCTAGGAACCTAAACGGGAGATCCTTAGAATTCAGCTCCTATGAAATTAGAGCACAGGAAGCTGAAAATCACTTAATAAAGACTAGATGGTAGCCAGGTGTGGGAGCACATGCCTGTAATCCCAGCGGCTCAGGTGCTGAGCAACTCAGTGAGATCCTGTCTCTAAATAAAGTACAAAATAGGGTTGGGGAATGTGGCTCAGTGGTTGAGTGCCCCTGTGTTCAATCCCTGGTACCTGCCTCTCCCCCACCCCCGGAAAAACAAACAATCAAACAAACAAATAAATAAATAAAAGACTAGATGGTTTCCAGGAAAGCAAGGATTTGACTGTAATGTGACAGAATTTGTGAATGAAAAGAGGTTGATTCCATCAAAGGCAGAGAGCACTAAGAGGGTTGCAGAAATCTTCCCAAAGTATTGTCTAAAGGAGAGGAGGTCTTACCCAGGGAAATTCAGGTCTGATTCGTAAGACCATCCAAATTGCAGCAAGAGATGCATTGATAAGCTATCACCAGGAGATACCATTAGCCTGCATCCAACTAACAGTATGTATTTTGATTTCATGTTCAACAACCTCCCTTCTTTTTATGGGTTTTGCTTCCTGTAGGTCAGTCTAAAGAACGTATGAGGTGGACAGTGTTCTGTTAGGGTCCATAGCAGACCTTGTTTTCATTGGAAGTTAATATTCTGGGACTCTGGGTTTTTCACTGTGATTTGTATTCTACCTCTGAGATGGACTTGGGTCCACTGTGATGTGATGAAGAGATTAGGTCTCTGGCCAGAAGGGCCTGTCTTGTTTGGAGATAGCCTGCCGACCTGTCCCTGGAAGCAGCACACTCATATCTCTGTGCTCTCAATCAGCAGCTTTCTTCCCCTTTAAACGTCTGCATCTATATTTCTTAGACCTGTGTGGACTGATTCATCCTTTGCATTATAGGGTGAAATTCACCTGGCTGACTTTTATTGAACTCATAAGTTAAGGTATTTAAAGTATTTTCAATGTTCAGGGGATGTGGTTGTCATCGTCTAACAGAATCTTTATGTAATTTTTAATATTTTCAGTGCCATAAGAATCATTCTAGAGCAAGCAGCCTGTTAAAGTGGCCATGGATGAGTGTCCAGGACCAGGGATCTGCCAGTGAGTAGCTAGGTGGCTTGGGAAGGTTACTTTCCCTCTCTGTGCTTTAACCTGCTCATCACATTGCTGTGGGATAGTGTAAGTAAAGTGCTCACAATAGTGCCTGGCTCCCAGGAAGCACGCAGCAAGTAACGATGTGCAATTATAGAAAGAAAGGCCTGATTATCACTGATGACGTGGCCATTTTCACTGAAGCTTTGCAACAGGAGTCTCAGATGCTTTGCAAGGGTTAAAATAAATAAAACCTCCATGCTCCCACCCTGGATGGATTTTCCATTTCTCTTATTACAGCAGGCAGTGGAATAGATTTCTTCATCTGTCCCCTTGTCTGGGACGCAGGCCTCGCCAAGGGGCTGGGGCGTCGTGTCTGTGAGATCCGCTAGTCACGGCAGCTGGGAGGACTCTCTAGGAAATGTGCAGACGTGGTAACTTTGTGGCATGTCACATCATTTTCCCTCTCCATCTCTTCCCAACTGCATTTTTAAAAGTAATGCAGTTAATCTTCACAAGTATTTTAAGCCCCAATTAGATCTCTTATTGTAAACACTGCGGAAGCTGGGAAGGAGCTTGTTAACAAAAGCAAATTATGAAGGCTCCCACAGATCTGAATCAGACCCACCGAATTCAAACTTAGGTGAGCACATGCTCGCCGCATTCATCCTGGTTTCATTTCTGCAGGATTAAAGTACACGCAGGCCCTCGAAGCTGCCGGGAGATCTGTGACCATGGCATCTAATTGCAGTTCGCTTTAAACCTCGAGCAGGTCAATGGAAGCATGATGATCTCAGGATAATTTGTCTTTTATGTATTTCTATGGTATGATCTATAATCCCTCACGGAAAAGGGTCCTTGTGGGTGTCAGCCTGTGCTCCTGCCTGTAATAGAATAAAGCCCCGGCAAATAGGTGATTCTTTATATATTTATCTCTTTTGTCCCATGTAATATGGGCCAAGGGATGGATCCGTCTCTGTTAAGGCAGCGATGGGGGCTTTCAACCCATAAATGATTCTGGATTTGCTTCATCCTGTGATTAGATTCAATAGCGTGTGCACATGCTTCTGAAATCTTGCTTCAGTATAATGACGGTCTCAAATAGCCATAGAGCTGTGTCCCTCTTTGCATCTTAAGTCCCACTTTCTCTGTTCCCCATTGAGAGAGCTGAGCACCTCCAATAGGATGGAGGAAAGCCATCTGAAGAAGCAATCGTGCTACCTCGAGATGCAAGAGCCAGGCAAAGTGGAGGACTGATTTCATCTGTGTCCAGGCAGAAGAGAAGCCCTCTGCTCAAGTGTGGACGGCCAGGGAGTTTTTTATAGAAAACACATAGCAGGTTGGAAAGCAAAACCTCGCTCTAAATATTTCAGATGTGCATTAAAGAACGGACAGGGTTTCTGTCCTCTTGACAGTCTGTGGCCTTTGCTGCCCTCCTCCTTGATCTGGGAACTTCTTCCTGCCTCCTGTTTGGTCTTCACTTTTGAGCCCTGCAGCTGCCCCAGGCCACACGCCCCAGAACATCCCCAGCAGAATGAGTATCCTGGCTCCCTGCTGGGCGAGGGCCTGATGCACTCTCTGGGCCATGCTTTTTTGCTCCATTGGTTTTCTTTCTCTCTCTCTAAAGGCTGCTTTGCAAAAATTTTTTCCTCCTGCTCTGAAATCCATTTATGTCCATTTTCTCTTCCAGATCTCTCTCCTTTGGGTTTCCTTTCTTTTCTAATCATTATATAACTAAGGTAGACAAATAGGCCTCACGCATGTAAGCTATTATGTAAGTAAACATGAGAGGCGGCTGAAAAGGTCAGCAATGTGGGGAAATAATGGGCACTGCTTCAGGAGAAGGTGGACTTTGAGCTGCTTTTAATAAAGCGAGAGGGGTGCAGTTGGCCAGTGGAAGGAGGGACACTCTTGGTCCCTGGACAAGTGTTAAAATCCGAGGTGTGGGAGGTTGTATCCTGGCTTCCCAGTTATTTAGCTCTGTGATGTTTGGAAAATGATTATAGCTCTCTGAGGCTCAGGATTCTCATCTGTAAAAAGGGGGTCATCCGACCTGGCTTTCACTCTCATCATGTTGTAGGACTTACAGTTAATCAGCAAATTAATTTGATAGAACTTGATTGTGAGGGCTGAGAACTATGGTAAGCACAGGAACGAAACAGACCTGGTCCTCGCCTCCTAGGAGCTTGCAGGAGAGAGAGATACCAAGACATCTGTAAGCCTGTATTTTAAGCCAACATGTGCCATGAAGGATGCAAACAGGATATGGGGCCTGTGGTTTTCACTGGGGGAGGCAGGGAAGATTTAGGCCGAGTGAGGAAGGTGAGTGTGGGCCTCTGGGCCTGAGAGGACTCCAGGGCTCCCTCATCAGAACCTTCTTCCTTGTAAAGCTTTGGGCTTACCTATGGGCCTGAGGAGGAGGAACCTGCCCCACCATTTGTTGGTGTGCCATGCGTCCTTGCCTGGAACACCCTCCCTGTCCCCTCCATTGGCTGTCCACTATTGTGTGAGACAGAGAGGGGGCCTGCAAACCATCTGGAGCCTTTGAGAGAAGGCGGCCATCATCTTGGAAATATTAAAAACATGGTTCCTGGGCACTGGATTTTCTCTGAAGTGCTCCGAGGAGACGCAGTGATAGGCCTTGCCATTATTCTCTCTCTTTCTCTCTTAGCATGAAGGTGTTGATGGCACTTGCTAGGAATGACATGGACAGAGTCAGCCAGGCCCTCCGCGTGGGTCCTTGTTGCCAGTTCAGCGTGTTAGCCACCAGGAGGTGGGGTTGGGGGATGTTTGGCTGCTACCCTCTTCCTCCGGCCCCCTCGTCCTCCATCCTTCCGTGCTCAGAGCCTGGAGACTGCGCAACTCCCCTCTGAAGGGAGCTGGGTGTAGCCAGGTGAGGACTGGGAAGCAACCTGGAGATGCCAGCCGCCGCTGTTCCTTTGTCATTCATGTAATTCCACAGGAGGAGGTCGGGGTGCAAATGTTTTAAAGGATCAATCTCTGATTTAGGCCCTATTCAAAGGACAAAGGTCTTCCTGGGAAGGTTTAGGGAGACCAGGATAGAAAAGGGTGAATGACCCAGATCTTGTGTGAGGTGGATTAATTATGGGGTCAAAAGTGGGCATGGCAAATGGGCACAGGCCATTTGAGGGTTGCTTGGGGCCTCAGGTGAAAGGTGACAGGGCAGATCAAAGGCTGCTCAGGGGATTATCATTATTTTTGCATTTGGTTAAAAATTGACAAACTAATTGCCCAGCCCATTGTCCAGAAAACTGGAGGCCCATTAGAGATGGCTGGGGGCAGTTCCTCCCTTCCACCTCTACGGAGACTGTTGCAGCCTCTTCTTGGGACTTACTGCTCTGGGAGAAGGGAGGGTTTTATCAGTTGCAGAGAACACTGCAGCACCAGACCCTCTCTAAGCTGCTGGGTGGACACAAGGCTGTTCACTCCTCCACCTGAGCCAGGAAGACGGACGATTCATTTGTCTGATTGCCCGAGTGAGTCCCAGGCTGCCTCCTCATTTTCCACCTTCTCTCTCTCCCAAATACTCTTCTTCCTCCTGGCCAGCTCTCAAGGTCCAGTTCATCTAAGAAGCAAGAAAACAAAATTGAATGGAAAAACCAAACCAGAACTCTTTTGGAAGGGAAACTTTAAATTCTTTTTTTTAATATTTATTTTTTAGTTGTAGTTGGGCACAATACCTTTATTTATTTATTTTAATGTGGTGCTGAGAATTGAACCCAGGGCCCCGCACTCACGTGCTAGTCTACTGCTGAGCCACAACCCCAGCCTGGGAATCTTTATGTTCTGACATCAAAAAACATCTCAGATCTTGGTATTTGAATGGGATCTGAAAAATAAAAAAGACCAGAATAATATATATATATTATATATGGTATTGTTTGAAATTAAATAATATATATATATATATATATATATATATATATATATATATATATATATATTTTTTTTTTTTAAATCATGGCATCTGCAGGTAAATGGATGAAGTTAGAGAAAAAAATGCTAAATGAAGTTAGCCAATCCCCAAAAAACAAATACTGAATGTTTTCTCTGATAAAAGGAGGCTGATTCATAGTAGGGTAGGGAGGCGGAGCGTGGGAGGAATAGATGAACTCTAGATAGGGCAGAGGGGTGGGAGGGGAAGGGAGGGGGCAAGGGGTTAGAAATGATGGTGGAATGTGATGATCATTATTATCCAAAGTACATGTATGAAGACACAAATTGCTGTGAATATACTTTGTATACAACCAGAGATATGAAAAATTGTGCTTTATATGTGTGATAAGAATTGTAATGCATTCTGCTGTCATATATAAATAAAAAAATTTAAAAATGAAGTTATTAATCCAAATACTAAAAAAAAACCACTTCGAATATTTCTCACTTTCGAGTATCAGAATAGGGACTTGTGCACTGGTAGAGTGTCCAGGGTGTTGATGATAAAAGAGAAAGGTCTTCCACATCCCTTCAAACTGGGATATTGCATTCTTGCCTCTTTTTCTTGAGCCAGCCTGGAGAGGCAATCCTTGGAGGCTGACTAGTTCAAAGGCAGGATTTCCTACAGAAAACACTATTGTTTCTTCTCTTGGTGAGGCCGGCATTGTCTCCTTCCCTCTGGGGAGAGGTTTGCGTTCTGGACTGGCTTCTCTGCCATATTTTCCATGGTCTTCTATAACTGGGATGTATTTGTCTCTTCTGGCACTTTTTATTTTTATTTTGCAACAAAATGAATCCTGGTTTGTTTGGTGGATATGCAGGTCAGAAAATCCATTTCACTGGAGCACTCTCATTTTAACACCTGTCTGTATGTCAGTTGCCCACTATTTGCTAAGTCATGAGGATCAGAAGAGATGATAAACAATTAAAATGGTTGCTAGGTCATTTCACCAGAGCATAGTTCATCGTTCTGTATACTTTGTGATAACTCCTTAATAGTTTTTCCTTTAAAAGAGAAAAGGTTTAATAATATCTGTTAATTCACCAGTAGTTGGCACCTATAGCTATGAAATATGTGTCGGATTCTAATTACACCCAGGAATATCATTGACCTTGAGCCTTTGGTCTTTGCTACATTGTCAGTTTTTGAAAAATAAAAAATGGTAATCATAATTCCTTTCTAACAGGTCTTAGAGATGGTATTAGTTTCCTGTTGCTGCTATAACAAATTAGCACACAGGTAGTGGCTTAAACCAACACAGATTGATTATCTTATAGTTCTGGAGGTCTGCAGTCCAAAATGGGTTTTATAGGCTAAAATTAAGGTTTCATAGGGGCTATGCTCCTCCTGGAGACTCTCAGATCCTCCATTGCTTTGCCTTCCCAGCTTTTAGAAGATCTCCACGTTCCTTTTAAGGAGGTTCCTTTCTCTCTTGAAAACTGGCAATTGCACCCCTCCTGTGCTGATTTCCTCTATAACATCTCCTGCTGACTGCTTCTCCTGTCCCATCTTGGAATGACCCTTCTGATCACACCAACCACCTGGATACTCCAGGATAAGTTTCTATCTCAAGGTCTTTATCTTAATCACACCTGCAGGGTCTCTTTTGCCAGGCAAGGTAACAGTCACAGGGTCCTGGGATTAGGATGTAAATGTATTTTTTTTTTTTTTTGGAGGGGGGGATTATCCTGCCTATTACAGAAACAAAAGGCAAAAGCAGACCAGAAAATCAGTTTGTATAAATAAGCAATTCCAGGGTACTTTTGAGAACTGTCCCCCTGTCCCCAAAACAGTTGTTTTCAGTCCCAGGCAGGCTTGAAAACAACAAAAACATTAATTGAATGCCTGTTCAACTCTACTCTGTGATTTATTTCGTGAGTATGAAAGTATGGTAGTTGTGCAGGATAAAAAAAAATCTACTCTCTAATCCTTTTTAAAGGTCAAGTGGCAAAGAACTGGTTTTAAATGCGAGTTACCCACATGGAGCCATTAGGAGAGATATAAAGTGGTCTGGATTTCAAGATGACACGGGCCAGATACAAATGGAGGAGAATGGACTAAGATATTAGCTGAGTCAGGAAAATTCAAATCCTACCCTTGGGAGAACACTTGGATTAATATATATTTATTGTAATCCATTAAAACGGATCCTCTTCTCGTCCAAGCGATTATGTCATTAAATTTGCAAGTGGCTTCTCTTTGCAGTCACACAGACACCAAGAACCCACCTCTGAGGTAGATTCTTGTCCAGGCCTTTTTGCTGTCAGTGGGGGGTGGTGACTTAGCTTTCAGAGATGTATGGAAATTCTATAGTAAGTTAAAGGCTGCTCTGCAACATTCCATCTCTTTCCCAGGACAGCACTGACATGGTCCAAAGACCCCTCCTCAGAATAAAGTCCAGGGCCCTCTTCCTACGCCACTTGGGCTTTTGGACCTTTGCCTGCACAAGTTGTTCTCGTCGGTCAGCTTGCCTGCCACACGCACTCCTGGCTTTCCGCTTCCCTGTGCTCCTTCTGTGGTGGAGGTGGGAGGGAGATTTCTTCTCAAGATGGATTTCTCGGGAGAGCCCAGCCTTGGGAAGCTGGGTCCCTACCCTACAGGTTGTAAAGCCTTCATAATTTGCTTTTTTTTTTTTTTTTTTTTAAGTGCATTCTGCTGGCATCTGAGTGACAGCTGAGCAAGACGGGTAGATCCTTTGTAAACCTCCTGTCTCCATCCCTCCCTGGCTCCCCCTGGGGCTCAGTCAGGCGATGAAGGTGGATAGTGAAATGCAACCTGTGGGTCCCCGCACTGGGCAGCCACCCCAGCCGGCTGTGCTGGACCTCAGCCTGGGCTTGGCCGGCCCAGAGCACTCTCCATTCTCACCATGGCCTGGAACAGGACCCGGTGACAAGTGGCTATGAAATGATGACAGAGAGGCAGAGCACAAAAGCCAGGAGAGCCAGGGAGCAGCAGGCAGGACCAAGAACTTCATGAGGTCCAGAGAGATGCCAATGAGGGCTGCTCCTTCCTGTGTGTTTCTGTTTCTCTCCCCTGTGCCCCTCGTTCTTTACTGTTTCTTGCTTTTTTATTTTTCATACCAGGGATTGAACCCCCAGGGATTCTTAACCACTGTTCCACATCCCCAGCCCTTTACATTATTATTATTATTATTATTATTATTATTTTTAAATTTTGAGGCCGGATCTCCTGTGGTTGCTTACAGCCTTGCTAAGTTGCTGAGGCTGGCTTAGAACCTGTCATCCTCCTGCCTCAGCCTCCTGAACCACTGGGATTATAGGCATGCGCCACTGCACCTGGCTCTTGCTTATTTCTGTTAGGTCCTTTTTTTCGAGGGCAGAAAGCTGTGTAGTGATCTCAAGGTCATCTGTCCTCTGCTCTAGTGACTGTTTCTGGGGAATGAACATTTCATGCTTGGGCCTTTTCCGAGAAGTGGCTTTTGGGTAACATGTACCATTAGAAATGATGGTCAGCAGGCGGATCCAAAGGGAAGTGGAGGGCAGGGCATGGGGAAGCACCGGTGAACGAAACTTACCAAATTATGCTGTGTCCGTGTCTGCAAATACCACAGCGAATCCTGCATGTATAATTAGAATGCACTGATTAGAATAATAATAACAATAATAATAGGGTGATCAGTAGAGTAAGTAGATCAGGGGAAGGGAGAAGTGGAGGGAAAGAAAAGGCACTGGGGAGGAATGAGATTGATCAAATTATGCACATCGAATGTATGAATATGGTATAATGAACCTCACTATTATGTCATTATAATGCAACAATTAAAAAAAGACATCATCAGCAATTACCAAGTGGTATTCATGATTTTGATTGGCCATTATTTTTTTATTGGTTGGGGAGTATCTTATATGATCAGATACTATCCTTTTATTTTTGTGGAAAGTCAAGGAAAAACATGAACTGATATGCTTTTTTTTTTGTTATTCTATAGCTTTATGATATTTGAGAATTCCTGAATGAGAAAGTCTAAATAGAAGTTAGAAACTTTATGAAATATTACTCAGTGGTTCTCCAAGTTTTGCGAGCACAAATTTAGCCAGGGAGCTTGGTAAATAGACATCTGGGTCTTTCTTATCTGCAGAGCATCAAATTGGATAGATCTGGAGCCCCCTCCCGGCACCCCCTAACTAGCTTACATTTTTAAAATCAACTCTTAGGTTCCTCTGAGGCGGGTGGTGGGGATGGTGGCTTGATCGGGATCCTGTCCTTGCACTTCTTAGCTGACCCTGAACTCTCCCGCTCTCCACCCACCCCACCCACCCCAAGTCTGTTTTCATATAATTTTCTCTAGCTGGCAGTTTGTATTTTCATGCAATTCGGAGAGAAGCTTCTGATCGCAGTGTATCACCTGCATTGTTATTTTCAGAGCTTTGGGTCTCAGGTTGATTCCCGGGACAAAGATTGAAGGATGATCTGAAATCAAATACATTTGTCTGGGAGTGGAAGGTCTGTCAGGCCCAGGCATCGATCTCCTTGAGCTCGAGCTCTCAGTGAATGTCTCCCCAGTGAGAATTCCAATCAGGATTCTAAAGGTTACACGAAATAGGCCTGATTTCTGAGCCTTCTCTGGGGAGACTGCTTAATTTATAAGCAAAAGGGGGAGAAATCCGCATCCCACCCTGCTTGTTTGTAATCAGCACACCGTTCGTATTTTAGGATAAAATGCTGTGCTGATTAGTGTGTGATCTAAGTGAGCCAGAAAATATCTCTGTGCAGACAATTTTTTAAGGATGAAATCGTTGCACTTTAGAGGATGGAAAGATAGCAAAATGAAGTCTAGGCAGAACCGCGGGGAAGCTGGCTCTGTCTGGGAGAGATGCTGGATCTCTCCAAGTGTGCTCACATCATTCTGTCACCAGGGGGCAGCATTGCACTTTGGTTGGAAAAACACCTCTCTGGCACGCAGCCCTTTAAAGGAAAATAACATCTATGTGAGCAAAGCTAAAAACCAGAACATTAGCAAGAACCAGAAAACCAACAACACAGAACCCAAACTGCCTTTGTTATGATGTGCCATCTTTACTTTCCTCGGTGCAAAGAATTTAATATTGTACTATTGAGACTCTCCAGGGCATACTTGATGGGGCCATTAATACACTCTTGGGGGGTGGGGTTAGATAATGCAGTGAGATTATTTTTCATTTTTCCTGTTTTTTGTTTGCTTCTCTCTTATTTCACTGTCCTTGTCTTCCTGCTGAACAGCTCCTTTCCCATACCTACTTCTTTCAAGGCAGAGATGGAGCTGGTGGCGGGTTGCCTGTTTGTGTGGGGGCCTGGTGGATAGGGTAGGAGTCTCTTTTTCTTTTCCATGTGGTTGTGAAACGAGGCTTACAGATTTTCATGATCCTGGAGATCATAGTTCTGTTTATGCATTCGCACAAACACACGTTCATAGGTGCCAACCTCTCAATTCATAGGGAGTGATATGGAATAAATGTTTGTTAAACTTTGCATCCTTAAAACACACTCATATTTTTTAATAGGTAAAGTATGGGCAAATTCAAAATGAATCCAACCTTTGACTTTCGGAATTCCTCCATTACTGGGATCATGTGTGTTTGTTCACACAGGTAACCCATGTTCCTGAACCGTGAATGCCTGGGCTAGAACGTCCTCAGTAAATATTTGTGGAGTGAATGCGTGCATGTAAACACGTGCCATGATCAGCACCGGGTTCTTGCCCCTTGGCTTTGCTTTTGAGCAATGATTAACCAGGGGACCCAGGCAAGGCTGGATCTGCCCACTGGGCTTCCTTCCTGGTCTCAGTCATTGTTTGTTTTGTGTCTTGGCTTGCGAACTCACGGTGACTGAGAGCTTCTTGAAGGAAAGTTCTCAAATCCAGGCTCCAAGAACAACTAGAAAACCCCAAAACTTTTGTTCCTCTGAAATTTTGCAGATACATTTACATACAGTGACTGTCTCAATGCTGCCATTTTGGGGGAGTCTCATAAAGACTTGGTTTGAAGAAGCACCTCGCCATTTAGGTTCTTCTGCCAGGAAATTTTTCTGTTTTGCTTCCTCCTCCCTTTTCTTCTCTAGCAGAGAACAGGCAGGTTGGGAAACTTGACTTTGACCAGGAGCAGAAGTAGGCCCGGGGGCAGGGAATAACAGGCACCAGGAAGATGAATTACCCTCGTTGGAATCCGGCTTGACTGGGTGAGGTGAGACAGTTCAATCATTTAATCATGTGGGTGCTCTGGGCTCCCAAGGCCTGCGTCTAGGAGAGGCCTCCCTGACTGTTGCATTTATACGAGGAACTGCTCTTCGCTTGCTGTTCCCAGGTGAACCCTCAGGCACAGGGAGAGCAGCCGTGGGTTTTGGATGGAGATGGGGACATCTCCTTCTCCTCAAGGGCTGCGTGGGTGGAGGTCTCCATGCTTCTGTGGGAAGCTGGCTACCAACCAGGCTGTGTGTCCTCTCCTGTCCCCGGGAGGCCGCCTCCCTCCAGGCACAGAGCATGCTCTTCCCTCCTGCCCAGGCCTTTCTGGGCTTTCTTTTGGCTGGAGAATGGCTACCCACTGGAGCTACAGGTCAGAGCACTGTTCAGCCAGAATGTGCCAGAGCCACGCCGTCCAGTTGTTCTGTGATGATGGAGATGTTCCAATAAGGGGGCCAGGGAGCAGACGTGGCCATTAGCACCTGAACTATGGCTGGGGCAAGTAAGGAAGTGAATTTTCAATTTAAATTAATTTAAAGTTCAATAGTTATCTGTGACCAGAGGACACTCTATTGGGTGGTAAAAGACTAGACTTTACCCACAAGGTGCAGGGGAGATGCTGAATTTTTTCTTTTCCTTTTTTTGGTGGGGCTTGAGTCTTGCACTGTCCTATGGAAGGGCTGTTTTTTTTTTAAATAATTAATTTAATTCTTTAAACTTTTTAAATAGTACACTTAATTATTCAGAATATGGTTTTCACTGACCTATGTGTACACGCATATGATACACTCCAATCATATCCACCCCTCATTACCTTCTCTGAACTTCTCTAAAAATCTCCCTGTCACTTTTGTGTCATCCCCTGCCCTTAGTTACCACGTGTAGGGAGAACCTGCTACACTTGTCTTCCTGAGTCTGACTTATTTTCCTCAACATCGTGCGCTCCAGTTCCATTTATTTTCCTGCAAATGACAGAATTTCATTCTTCTTTATGGCTGAGTCATACTCCATGATGTATATACACCACAATTTCTTTATCCATTCATGTGTTGATGGGCTCTTCCGCCGAGTCCAGAACTTGACTGTTGTGAGGTGTGCCTCAATAAACAGGGGCACGCAGTGTCTCTAACCTATACTGACTTTCATTCAGGGCGGCTGTTCTGTGCTAGTCCTTCTGCTACTAGTGTAGTTTTTTGGACACATCTCACCTCTTGCTTCTCTTCTTACCCCTCTGCTGCCGCCTCTTGGCCACACCACTCCTCATTAACATCCAAGAAGGGGCAGGAGAATGGGATTTTACACACACAGCTATGATTTCTTGTTTCCTGATGTGGCAAAGACCTTAATCCTATAGCGACTGCTTGTGCCGGGGGGAATGACTCAGGCCTAGCCCTCCGGGCACTGGAGAACTGCACTCTGCCAGGGTGGTGCCACCCTGTGGTGTCAGGCAGCCCGGCAGTCAGGTGCTGTGTTCGGCCCAGGTTTTCAAAGTTGTTCAGAGACCTAATTGTCTATCACAATGAGCCCTTAAAAAGAAATGTCCTTATGAGGTAAATGCTATGGTGCCAACCAGACACAATAAGAAAGGGTTAGGACACACGAACTATCACTATAACTAAAAAGGGAAGACAACCACAGCGCCATCACCCTTGTCCCTGTCACTCAGGTTGAGTTATGGAGTCATAATTAATGACTTCCAATCCCCCTTGTCCTCTCACATCCATCCTGCCCCGGAGCTGAGGAACTCATCATTCTCCTGCTGTTGCCACCACACCTACAATCGGCCCCGGATGCTTCATGCCCTAGTTGCTAAAATTACACAAATAGAAGGAAAAAATGAGCCTGTGAAGTCCTTCTCTTGGGTCCTGTGGTTTACACTTGCTGGTTAATGTGAGCCTAACCGTTGGGGTCTCAGAGTGACAGGAACAGCAGCCAATTGCTGTTGTACAAGCAAGTGCACGTAGCCTAGGTGCTAGCGCCCTGGAAAAAAACGTCCCCAGACAGGCAGCTTGCGGAGAGAGCTCTTTAAATGAAGCTAGATTTGTAAAGAGCCCATGTACTGCCTGACTTGGAGCTAAATCCTGCAGCAGAAAGGAATCCGGGGCTGGCTGCAAGTGAACAGAGACAGCTCAGGCACCAAAGCATGAGCCCAGGAGTGGTGGGAGAGGGGGATGTGGGAACAGACGGCATCCTGAGGTTTGAGAGAAATAAAAAAACATCAAAACAGAGCGAGCATCAGAGACAAAGCACAGAGACATTGTCCCAGAAAGCTGGGATGCACAGAATGAAGAATGGATATCAGGAGTAAGAGAGGGGCCTTGCATGAGCAAGGAAAAAGCCAGAGTAAGAAAAGAATCTTTTTCTTCTTTATCTCATGAAAGAGACGTGGCTGAGACCAAGTCATTCCAGCAGCTGGCCTGAGAGCCACAAAACCACTTCCCCACCTCGAGCCCTGAGTTCATGAGTGTTAAGGTCTGTAAATAAGTCAAAAATAACACCTGGTATTTTGCCAGAGAAATGTTAGAGTTCGTAAACAAGTCTGGATGGTGCCTGGCAAAATGTCAGAGGGAGTGGTTTGAAAAGTAACAAAAGCGAGCCATTAAGTGTGGAGATTCCTTATTGGTTGACTGATGTATCTAGTTTATGCTAATTAAGATAAGCTGTGCAAAATGTATAAATAGCTCTGTTGCCCTACAATAAATGGCTCCTACTCCTGCTGTATCAACGAACACAAGTTATTCGTCACCCCCCCAGCTATTTTGCTGCAGCCGGACCCCGGCAGATGGTGGCCCGTTACGGGGAGCCCCGGGACACTCAGGGGTAAGTGACGAAAAAAAGCTGCCCGTCCATAGATAGGATGGGAGCAATCCGCTCATCCCTAGGCAGATAGGGCGAGAAAGGAAAGAGAGAGGAAAAATGGCCATTTCGAGAAAATGGAGAAAATTGATACAGTATGTTTGTGTCTTGTTTTGTCTCGGTGTATTGTATTGTCTTTATGATGAGAATATGGAAGGGATAAGAAGTAAATTGATAAGGGAAAGAGACACCCCAGTGGAACCAAGAATAATTAGGGCATGTGTTGATAAAAGCCCAGGAACTCTAGTCAGAAAGAAAAAGAAAAAGAAAGTTCAGAAAAAAAAGGATTATCAAGAAAAAAGTTGTAGCAAAAGGCTATTACTAAATGCTTTTCGTTACCGGAGGGTGCGTGAATCTGTGCAGCGGCTGCCATGTGCGCAAGCTGGTCATGGTGCAGCAAATACTTTCCAAGCGGTGGCAGCCGGCTCTTCCACTGCCGGGAGCCCAAATCTAGACCTGACCTGGAGGCACAGTCTCCCAGGCTCTTGCTCCCTGTGCCCAGTAGCAGTTTGAGTCCGGACACTCCCTGGACTCTCCCCGGGGCCATCTGGGGCTGCCCAGGATGCTACAGCCGGCAGAAGACGCTACCAGCGTCCCTGATGTTTGGTCATTTTCAATGCCAATAACTAAGCTACAATGGTTCTCCCACACCAGGAAGCTAATGAGTAATGAGCACTATTAAGGCTTATTTCAAATGTAACAAAACCTTGAGATAATGTACTAAATTGTTCAGAAGGTTGTTTTCTTAGTAGAATGCTACAAGATTTTCTTTAGCCATCCGGAGTTCCTGCCTTCATCCCAGTGCCAGTGAAAATGAGGGTGGAAGAATTTCCAGTGTTGCTGAAAACTGGAGGAGATTTCGGCTGAAAAGCGGACGAGACTTCGGATCAAGCTAGCTGCCTGCAGAACTTATCTGGACTGTGATTTAAGCTAGCTGCCTGCAGAACTTACCTGGACTGTGATTTAAGCTAGCTGCCTGCAAAACTTACCTGGACTGTGATTTAAGCTAGCTGCCTGCAGAACTTACCTGGACTATGATTTACCTGGACTGTGAGTTATTCTATTGAGATACTGCATTACCTGGACTGAGACAACAAACTGTAATGTACAACAAATTGTAACTCGGTATCTTTGCTAACGGTGTCATTGCTGGTATAATTTTTCCAAGGGCTTCTTGCATGGAGCCATAAGTTGGCTTGATATTGTTACATTTTGTATCCTCACTTTCTGTTTGTAGCAGGTTATTTATGGTGTTTCTGTAAAAACCACTATGGTCTTTATTTAAATTAAACAAAAGGGGGAATTGTTAAGGTCTGTAAATAAGTCAAAAATAACACCTGGTATTTTGCCAGAGAAATGTTAGAGTTCGTAAACAAGTCTGGATGGTGCCTGGCAAAATGTCAGAGGGAGTGGTTTGAAAAGTAACAAAAGCGAGCCATTAAGTGTGGAGATTCCTTATTGGTTGACTGATGTATCTAGTTTATGCTAATTAAGATAAGCTGTGCAAAATGTATAAATAGCTCTGTTGCCCTACAATAAATGGCTCCTACTCCTGCTGTATCAACGAACACAAGTTATTCGTCACCCCCCCAGCTATTTTGCTGCAGCCGGACCCCGGCACATGAGCTAAGCAGGCACACACGCCTTGCCCTCTTTCTGCCCTCCAGGCTAGACATTCACCTGCGGCAGGAGGAGCTTCCTCATATATCCCAACACAGTGGGCTTCCAATCTCCTGGAGAAGATCCAACACAGCAAGAAGGTGGCTTCTCCCTCGACTCCAGTGACCTCCTCGCCAATGCAGCCTCGTCCCATCTTCTCTGCAGCAGAGACAACCCTGCCGGTTGACATCCAGTTGCCTCCTGTTTTGGGGACCCTCACTTTGATGGGCTCTAGAACCTCCTGGGGAAGCTTAATAAGAGTACAGTTTCCTGAGCCCCATCTCGCAGAGACTTGGGTTCTCAGGGAAGAGAGTCTCTTCAAAAAATATCCAGGTTGGGACATTCTGGGAATGGGCAAGGTGGTAAAATGTGAAAATTTTAGGGCTAAATGCACTTTTATGACATAACTTTTATCTACTTGATTGGAAATTTAAAAAAAATAGATTTTCTTTTCCTCCTTCTATAAGTTACTGGGTAGAAAAATACTCTTTTTTTTTTCCCTACAGGATTGAACAAAAAGCCAAGTCCACATTGTAAATGCATCTTAGGGGCGTCCAGGTGGGGAGTGCACTGTGCACTTTGGAGTCTGGCATGGATGGCATCCTCCCAGCCAGGGCCAAGTCTGAGTGTCCCGCCTTGTCAGTGTTTGCCACACTTCTGCTGAGGGCCACTGAGAGAGTCAGGGGTGGGAAAAATGGGCTAGAATTCACCAAAGGCCCTGGTTTGCTTGCCTGTCACTATGGGAATGAAGAGAATCACTCTTCAGATCACTTCCCTCCATCTGTGAAGTGGGTCTCAGTGGTGATCCTCATGGAGTTGTAGTTATTGCATGAAGTAAGGTCTAGAAACTGCTTTGCAGAATAGGCGTTCAAGGAACATGACCACCCCTTGGAGGCATCTGTCTTCTTGTCTCGCAGAGAATTCCCTGCCCTCGTCAATAGCCACATTTTTTATATGCCTTTATGTGTTCTTAGAAAAAAGCCTCACCTCGGACCTTAACTCATGCAAAACTCATAACACGCTGTTCTCGTGTTGTAAGTCTTAGCAGCCTTCGGGTACGCTGGTTGGTCATCGTGGGCATGGTGTTTGTAAGAGGACCTGCAGCCGCTACCTTGGTGCTGAGTTTGGGCGGCTGCAGGTCAACTTGGCTTTGGCTCCTGGCTGAGTTGTGTATGGCTGGAAAGCACATAATTCTCCGTTTGTTTTAGTTTTGAAATGGCATTTGTACCGTGATTTAAAGGACGGACATGCTGAATTCTCCACTGAGCCTTGTCCTGGATCCTTCTGGGCAATATACAAGATGGAGATTCTACTGCCCTTGTGGGAATTCAGACATGTCATACCCACTGACAGGCAATCATGATTCTAATGAGGGAAGAAGAATTTAATTCAATAAAAAACCTATTAGAACTGACAGTACAAATGTAAACAGGTCCCTGGTGGATAATTCTTGCCGGGCCTTCTCCATGGCTGTACCGGTTGACATGTCCCCTAACCAAGCTTGGAAGACAGAGGCTCTGCTCCGTCTCCACGGGAGGGGACGGATCTGCCCCCCTCTCTAACCGGAGGCACTGCTTTGAAACTGTGTACCAGGTCGTTGGGTGTAACCTGTAAAATGACTTTTTTGGTCTCATTTTTAGGGGAGGAGGGATTCTGTGATGCCTGAAGACAGATATTGCTGGGGATTGTTTTTTGTTGCTATTTTTCAGAAGATTTGAACTGTGAAAATCAACTGCTTTGGTTTCCCCCTGAGGATTTTGACTTATCATGCAGAATAGTTTTATGAATGTCTGGAGTTTTTTTCCTTCTGTTGTAGCAACTGGATTTTAAAGACTTTTCATTGGAGCAGTTTGTGAATTGCCACCCATTTTGGAAAAGGTAAATTTCACCCAACAAATACACAGTTCCATCTTTGGCAGATATTCTTAACAAGAATTAAATAGCCTTGTTTCATGATTATGTCATAGCACCAACAATTCCTTGTACAAACAGTGGTTTTTCTTCCTTATTGTTTTCTTTTAATGCTTCGGAGTAGAGATAGTGGCATGTTTGTTCTTCACTCTTAAAAAACAAAAAAAGACAGAATAAACCTAAACATTGACTTCACTAAAAAACAAAACAAAACAAACTTTGGTTCATTAATAACACTAGGGCTAAATTTACTATTAGTATTCCAATCTTCTCTATTTTCTTATTTTTAAGTCTTTGCTTCAAAATAAACTCCATCATCATTCATCTTTGGCTTTTTTTAAATTTTTTTTTTTTTTTAGTTTGTAGATGGACCCCAAATCCTTATTTCATTTATTTATTTTTAATGTGGTGCTGAGGACCGAACCTAGTGCCTCACACGTGCCAGACGAGTGTGCTACTGCTGAACCACAACCCCAGCCCCACCTTTGACTTTCTTAGTGGCAATTTATATACAAAAGCAAGAGACTCGCCCCTGCCCAGAGGTTCTTCCGCTGCAGTGGCTTGGTTGTCTGGGAGTCAGAGTATCCTTGACACGGGGCAACCTGGCCCAGGAAGCTGTGTGCACTGTGTGCTCTGTTGGGATAAATCATATCGGACACACAAATACCATAATTGGTTTTCAAATAGGTTGATTCTGTAGGATTACGAATAATGCGCCTTCACTGTCTTTTTTGTGACTAAAGACTTTCTTGACTAATGGAGGCTAAAAGGGCAGCTCATATCACATGAGGGACATTGTGACATTTTTGACACTACAAAAGAGATTGATCCTGTATTTCTAAGTATTGGGAATACTTGCCTTAAACCAAGTGGGTGTTCAGGGTCTGAGCCTTTACTTGTATTATGAACGTGTTTGTCACCCTTAAGATGTCACCCCTGCCTTCACTTCCACCTGGAAAGGCAGAGGACCTTGTTGGTCAGCGGCTCCTGGCTGAGGCGAGCTGGCACTGCCCCGCCCCCATCACAGTTCAGCAGTGCTGTGGGGCTCGCTGTGCACTTGTGTTGGCTCTGCCCTCTGAAAGCCTTGACTAAATATTTATTGCATTTTTTTTTTTGCAGTTACAATGAGCAATTGTCCATTTCTTGGCGTAGCTTTCCTCTCGCCTCATTTTTCTACTCTCTTGTTCTTGCTCATGACTGCTCTGTCTCCACAAATTAAGGTGCAGAACCTTACAAGCATCTGGTGTTGCTTATCCAAAGCTATTCTGAAGGAAGAAAGGAGGAAACTCCTATTTCCCATGCGGTTGCTACGTGCTGAGTTTGAACCTTTATCCCTTGTAGACATTGTGACTGCCATTATCACAGAGAGGCATCTGGGGCTTGGCCAGGAGAATGGCAAGGTGCTGGTGTTCGCTGCAAAGTAGGTGGGCAGCCCAGCTGTCGGTCCTTGGTCTGGAAATTTCTAAAGCTAATCCTTTGTTACATCCTTCCCTCCATCCTTCCCTCCCTCTTGCCTTTTTTCCCTTCCTCCCTCTTTCTTTCCCTCCTACCCTTCCTCTTCTCTTTACAAGAGCTCAGGAGCTTTACTTTATGTGCAAGATTTCACCTATGATATTAAATAGACATCTATTGTTTTTGAGATTTTTTTTCCATGCCTAGGAGAATCTGAACCTAGTATCTGATATTTGGGGGTTTATATCTTGGACACCTATAGATGAGCAGTTCTCAATGTATCAGGAAGTCAAGTTTCTTCCTGTGTTTACCTACAAAGGAGAGTGCTCATTTCAACCACAGAAACAGGTTCCACATACAAACTTCAAACCAACATCAAATCTCTTGCCAATCACAATCATTGGCATTTTAAAGTTATTCTCCCCAGAGGTTTATCTGGATGCCTTTACCGAGGGGCCTCGGCTGGGTCCTGAACCCCCCCTGCATCTAGAGACCATGAGTAGTATGGAAACACTCTGCCCAGCCTTGCTTGTTGGCCATTTCTTGCTTGTTGGATCTATCTCCGGTTTCATCATTAATTCTGTCATTTTGCTCGTTCTGGCCGAGTCTCGGAGCCGTGAGCGGTAATGGACAGCTCGCCATCCTGACCTTTCTGCCTCTCGCATTCTTTTGCAGAGGCACTTGAAACAGTAAACAGCAGCGTGGAGAATTCCCCGGTGGAGCTGCGGCCTGCTTCCTTTCCCAGGCCCGCAGGCCTGTTGGCTGGCAATTCAGGCACGTGTAAGTGTGTGTGCCCCTGTCCAGGCCCCCGGCACGTGGCACTGAAGTCAGGGGCCTTCTTTTTGAGTGTGCATCACGCCTGGGTTTTTCGGTGTGAGAGGCAGTCTCCTATGACCTCACCTTCTCAGCCACAGTGGAGAAGGGCGAAACGCTTGTGCTTCGTAGGACAAAATCCACTGACTTCCAAAGAAGAGACGTGTGCAGAAGAGGAAGGAAGAGATGTGGAGTCAAAGTTGGAACTCACATGTCTTTGGATCTCTTTGTGAAAGTCGGCAAAGCCTCTGAGGGCTGAGAGCTTCGCGCTGAATAAACACTCAGAAATGGGGAGCTGCTGACCCCAGACGCCTTCAGCCCTTGACCTGGAAGCTCTTGCAGGTCAACTGCCCTCCTCCCTCCCTGTCCCTGAGCACACACTGTTCCCTGCCATGGGAGGGGTCTGCTGACCCTGACTGCAGTGCTGTGGGTCCCACCGGCCAGACGAAGCTGGACCTTCGGCTTCTCAGGACATTCTAGTGCTCCAGGAAAGCGGAGAACAGGAGCAAATTGGATGCTGTCCTTACAGGACGATGACCCTCCCCATCTGCCACAGCTACAGAGAAAATGGCGGGGGGCTCGGGGCGAGACCATGGAGCACTTGGAGCCCAGACAGGCTCTTAGATGTGCTCTGCTAATTAGCCAATTATTCTCCCCATTTTTACCAAGGTCACTACCCTGGGCCAAGGAGTGCGGTTCTCTTTTTGTTTAGCTTCTCCTCAGCTCTGTGAGGCTTTAGAAGAAGAAAGTAACAAGAGGAACCAGAACCATGATGTGTCTGTGAGGAAGCACCCGAGATCCCATGGAAACAAAACTTTCAGTCCTTTCTTCATGACTCCTTCATTCATTCATCAGATACTTTTAGAGCATCTTCAGTGTGCACAGAACCAAGCTAATTGCTAACATCACAAATGAAATCCAAGGCTATGAAGGTTTTCATCCTTCCAGAAGAACTCTTGGCATGGGCAGGCGATAAAGTGGTGCATGCCTCTCCTGGGAACGGCAGGGAGTTCAGCCGCCCTTCCTAAGGATGCTGGAGAGGGCACCTGTGTCTGTCAGCTCTCTCTGCTCCTGCCCCTTGACACTTCTTCTTGTATCTCCCCTGGCTGCTCAGGCTCTCTGTATTCTGATTTGCCCTGAAGTATGAACAACGTTTCTTCCTTGACTGCCCAGGGCTGGCGCCGTGAGCTGTGGTAAACAGACCACAGTGGTGTTTAAAAGTCACTGTGACAGAATTACCACGCAGAAGAGGCAAGACTTGCTATCACTGTTCCAAGGGCATCTCTCAGCCCCTGGCCACTGGCTGTCTTTCTGGTGGAGTCCATGTTGTCCCTTCTACGAGCCTTGGGGGACTTTCTTAGTGGCCAGGCGATGTCTCCTTAGAGGTGTTCCCGGCCACCCAAGGGCTTGATTTTAACACTGGCCTCTTTTAGTTTTAGTCTTTCTTTTTGCATCTGTCATTGGGCACTTTCTTTGCAGATTAAAAAGTACACCACAGTGTTTTCCCAAATTAAAAAAAACAAAACAAACAAGCTATTTTACCCTGAAGATAAATTCTTTTGCACAACCTAGAAGGCAGAAATAGCCGTGGGCAGCTTTTAGAGGAGCATCCTGCTTCATAATTAAGATGACAGGGCCGCTGCTCGCAGTCTGAGCGTACTGGGAGAGACAATGGGTGAACGCGCTTTGCAGCAGAACATCGTAAGTGACATGACAGGGCTGTGCGTGGGCTGCTATAGGACCACACAGGAGGGAGCATTTAACTCCACCCGCGGAGCCTCCCAGAAGGCTTGATAGATTTACTTGAGTTAGGAATTTTCCAGGAAGATAATGGGGAGACAGCATTCCAAGCAGCTAGAACAGTATGTGAAAATCACAGAGGCATGGACGAGACTGACAGTCTGGAGGAACAAGAAGTTTTTGTGTGACGGTAGCATAAGATGGGGGAGGGCCAGGACCACATAGCATGTCCAGAGGTTGGGAAGCAGGATCTGCCTCCAGCATATAAAAGTCAACCCATGAAAAAAATATTGGTTGAAAGAATGAATGGTAAGCTGGTCATGGGTTCCAAAGACCTGGATAGTACCCAGCATCTCAGGCACATCCATCTGGCTGAGGAGTTGCATTGTAGAAGTGTTTGAATGGCATCTCTTTTTCTGCCATTTTTTTTCCCTGCCAGTTTTAAGGGGTAATTTGGGAATGATTTTAATAAAGAGGCAAGTTACAATGATGTGGTCAGGGGTAGGAGGACTTCAAGGGACAGTGAAGTGCCTGCAGGCTCTTACCAGCCCTCAAGAGAAGAGGCAAGGAGTGCCACCGGAACCCAGAGGGGAAAGTTATGTGGGTGGGCGGACTTAGCAGGACTTGTGAACTTCGTGGAAGTTGACAGACACCTGGAAGAGGCTGAGGGAAAAAAATACTTTGCTATTATTCTCCTCTCTCCCTTCAATCTTCTAACGGGCCTTCCCAGTGGCTGAAGGACTAGGGAGCCTGGGCCCCTTCGCAGGCAGAGACTTAGGTGGTGGTCCTTGCTCATGCTCAAGGTCAGGATGCACGTGGAGGCGAACACGAGTCTCCCTCCAAGGACTCCACCTGCTTTCATCTTCGGCTGCACCTGTGGCTTCTGAGTTATTCAGGCTTCAAATTAGTCTTGAGGCAATTGGGTTTCCCTTCTTTCCATAGATGCAGCTCATTTTTTGATCTCTAGAGGACGGTCTGGTGAACACTTGACGGACTGCCCAGCCCAGTTGGTTGCTGAGGTTGGAGAGAGTGAGTTCAGCTGCAGGCTGCAGTAGCAAGGCAGAAGGATCTTCTTGTGGATCTGAAATCTGATCTGAAAATGTAGTCTCAAATAGAACAAAGGACATCATTGCACTATTTGTGCCATGACTGAACACAGCCCTCACATGTGGCCTCCTCCAAGGGGAAGGCAGGTGACACGTGCTGGTTGTCTACCATGTTCAGGTCCAGGTCAGGTGCTTTACAAGACTGGAGCTTTGGAGTAATTGAACTTGGAGGTCCTCATTAGTCACCAGCAGATTCACAGCTGTGTTGAAAACAACCTTGATTAAAAAAAAAAAAAAAAAAAAAAAAAAAAACTTCCCATCTCTATGATTTACTTCTGTTAAACCGGAGAATTTTTTTTTTTTTTTTGCAAACCTTTGAAAAATTAAACTCATGCAAAAACCTCTGTGGGGAATTGTTGCCACAGCTGGGTGGAACGCGTCAACTATTAAATAATGACACTTCACGAGGCAGCTGAGCATAGAGCATGGTGGCCCACGGAAGCTGCAGAAAAATCTAAATAGACAGAATGCAGAAGCTCAGTAGGAATTTGACTAGGCTAATAATATTTCATGGGTATATAAACCTGTAATTTAGCCTCCGGATTTCTGCCCTCTGTTTCCTTCTCTATTTGGTTTTCTCATGTACTTTCCAACAAGGAAAATAAGGTTGTCATAAACCTTCCACCTTGGTTGATGGATTCATTGCAAGTAGCTGAGGCTTTTTTTTAACTACAAACCACAATTAGGAGTCAATGGCGCTCAATGAAACTAGTGGATTTTACGCAGTTGAGCCTGGCAGCTCTTTGGTTTGTTGGCAATCTCTTGGTGATCCTGAAGCCCCTCTTCTGGGAATTCCATTTTTACAAATGAAGCCAACCAGGGAGGCTCTAACCTTGACCACCTCTTCCTCAGTGAAGTCCTTGTAACCCAGGTGGGTGAACTAACAATTCCCTTTGTAGGCTTTGCTCATACCCAATTCCTTTGCCTCAATGAAGATGATAACCTGCATCAGAGAGACAGAAGTGTGGCTTCCCAAACACCGTGTTCTTTGGAGGAAAGGTACTGACAAATGCTAGCATGAAATCCTAACTTTTCTGACTTAGCTGAAACCAAATTGAAATCATGGTTGCCATCAATCAGGAACAGTTTTTAAAATCTCTGCCTCCTGGAAATCCTTTCTCTGTGACTTTAATAGCCCTGGTTATCCCGTTAGGCACAAAATCACTATTTTTTTTAAAGGTGAGATATATTTTGTTAATTCCTGCTTTTACTTGTTATAAAATACTCGAGTGCCTTGCAAAACTGCCCCATTAATTGTGAGCCTCTCTGAACGAGGGCAGCCACACGCCACTGGCATCTGCTAGTTGCAGCACTACCTGCTCCTGCTTTTTCTCAGCATTTCTGCATCTTCCAGATGTTGCCGCTTCTGTCACGTCTAGTTGATGCACCAGAGTCCTGGACTGTCAAAGTCTCCTAATGCTGTCAGTGTACCCAGCTGCGCTATTTTAGGTCAGGGAATAAGGACACGGCTATTCACGATTAGCCAAGTGCCGAGGGGGCACTTCTCTCCGCTACTAAACTAAAAACGTTAAACATTTTTATCATTCCTTCAGTTATAATTTGAAATCTGTTTTCCCCCTAAGGAATAAGAATCCACAGGGGTTGGAAGAACCATCCGGATGTCAGGTGCTATGTTCTTTCTCTCGTTGGTGCTGTCAGCTCTCCTGGGAGTCAGTTGGCTCCTAGAGGCTCCTCAGTCTTTCAGGTAAACATGGTTCCTTCAGGTTGGCCTCCCCAGACTGCACCACGCTCAGATTTGAGGCCTGGTCGCGGACACTGTTTAGAATTAAGCTGGGGTCTCCTGATGGTACTTACAAGGTTGTATCGAAAATCACTGCTTTGAGACTCTCTCAAGCTTGGAGCCACGTAGGGGAGGGAGAGGAACCAAACGGGATGGGTGGCATCCATCCTGGGTTGCCTTTGCTGCTGAAGTACTCAGAGTGTGAAGTACTCAGAGTGTGAAGTACTCAGAGTGTGAAGTACTCAGAATGTGAAGTACTCAGAGTGTGAAGTACTCAAAATGTGAAGTACTCAGAGTGTGAAGTACTCAGAGTGTGAAGTACTCAGAGTGTGAAGTACTCAGAGTGGAGACAGAATCTTTATTGAGGTCATTGAATGAAAATGAGGTCATTTGGGTGGGCCTTAATTCAACGTGTTCTTATCAGAAGAGAGGCACAGAAATGACCAGACAGGGAGATGGAGTGGACAGAGGGAGAGAACCTGGTGGTCTATAAGCCCAGGAGAGAGTCCTGGGACCTCAAGGCCCCTGAAGGAATCAACCCTGTGGCACCTTCATTTCAGACTTCTAGCCTCTAGAATGATGAAATAAATGAATTTCTGTTCTTTAAGTCACCTGGTCTGTAGTGCTTTGCTCCAGGAGCTCTAAAAAAAATACCCATGAACCAATGCCCTGGGAGAAGTTCACACCCACTGTGGTGGGTCGGGCACTGAGAGGCTGGCTCTGCCTGGAGGGGTAGGAGCAGTCCACCTGGCACGACGTGTGACATCTGAAAAGGGCGGGCCTGCTGGAGCAGTGCCAGTGTCAGGGCGGGCTGGCAGGCAGTGACAGGTGGTGCTTCTGCAGGGTGCTGGGGCACGGTGGTGGGGGGTCTGGAACCAGGCAAGATGCTCAGACTCAGGAAGGCATGCATCACTGTCAGGAGCCCGCCAGACTCAAGACAGAAAGACAGGGCTCTGGCTCCAAAGAGACTGAGGGAGGGAGCAGTGCAGGGGGTTGGTGGTCCCTGGTCATGGGAGGAAGGTCATGCCCGGTCACTAGACTATGATCATAAAGGAGACCGGAACAACCCAGTCCATTTTCAATTTCAAACACTTGTATTTCTGACCTATACGTCCCTGACTGGGGATATATGACGTCCTCCCGTCTAAAGCCAGCCTCAACCTATAAGAAATAATGTCAAATGGCTTCAGCAGTCAGTAGTAGTGGCCCAGGGGGACAGGTAGGTCATTACACTGACAATACAATTCTGCTGAATGAACAAGAGGGTACAGCTTCCACGGGAGCCATTGGCTGGGTACGCTTATTAATTTCCAACGTGCCATTCTGGGATCTTTCCCAGAAATGTCATCCGTGACTCCTGGGAGGAATTTTTCCAAGCAGGTGTCACCGCTTTGCTGCTTAGAGAGGGAGCTTTTGAAAGCAACAGGAGTCCCGTGTCCTCTACCAGGTAGCCTAGGCCGAAGCAAAAATACCCAGCGTAGGAGAGAGGGTAGAAAACGTAACGAGGGTTTCAGAGTCGTAATGTCTGGAAGTGGAAAACCATTGAGCAGTTGCTCTACTGGCTGGAGAACACACTGGAACTACTAGCCGAGAACACAGCCTCAGATTTGCTGGGACTAATGCCGTAGAACACCACCTTCCAAATACTCCTCAGTTGTAGAATCTTTTGTTCAAATGGATTTTCCATGTGGAAACAGAAGACGAGCAGCTTTTGCTGAAGCATGTTGAAAAGCTTACATCCTGCCCAGCCTCATTCCCACCCAGAGAGGTTTGGTGGATTGCCATTTGAACAACATATAAAACTTTCAATTCATTCAAAAAAGAGTTATGTGTTAGTCAACGTTCTGTTGCTATGACAAATACCTGAAATAGCTTAAAAAGAGCAAAGGTTTATTGTGGCTCACAGTTTCAGAGGTTTCAGTCCATGGTCCCCATTGCCTTGGGGTCTGTGGTGAGGCAGTTCATCATGGTGGGAGTGAGTGGTGAAGGAAGCTGCTTACCTCATGGTAGCCAGGAGGCAAAGAGCGAGGAGACGGGAGTCCCTTAAAGACTCACTCTCAATGAACTAACTTCCTTCCAGTGGGTTCCACCACCCAAATACCTCCCAATACTACCACATGAGAGCGGAACCTTGAACATGGGCTAAAGCAAGTAGTTTGCTTAACTATGGAAAAGTCAAGGAAAGTTTTAGATACTTGAAATATGTGACTTGTAACCTTAAAGGATACAAAGAAGGTCAGTTTAGTAGTTCCAATTATCTGATGCCTTTAAACAAAGCATCTCCATACTTAATGGCCCAAAATACCGACATTTGTTTAATTTACTCGGGAATTGCCCTGTGGTGACGTCTGTCTCTGTTCTTGTGATGTGAGCCTGGGGGCCCAACTAGGCTTGGGAATCCACTCAGAGATGGTGATTGTGATTGGTGATTTAATGCTGGTGGTCAACTGGGGGTGCTGGGGGGACCACTGAGTTTAAGCATTGGTTCGTTTTCATGTAACCTTGGGCCCCTTGAGCCTCCACAGTGTGGCAACTGGGTTCCAAGAAGGAGTGTTCTAAGGGCAGGCAGCAGTGGCTGCCTGTCTGGTAAGATCTGGGCTTGGAAGCTGCTGGCACAGGGTCATGGTCACATTAGTTCGTTGGTGGAAGCAGTCACAGACCCCATTCATGTGGTGGGGGCACAGAGATTACCGCTTCCTTGGAGGCTGTCAAAGAGTGTGTGGCCATCTTCAAACCACCCCCTTTCACTTTCTCATGTCATATCCTCTTCCTCCTCAACAACGCCAGACATGTATGGAATCATCGCTGGGTGGCAGGCACACTGTTTAGCACTTCAAAAGTACACAGGAGCTTCATTTCCTCTGCCATCCATCACGGGAGAAAAAGCCACTGTTCACCATCACTTATTCTTAACAAACGCTTAATGCTGCTCTTGACGTGGGCTGGATCCTGGGGGGGAAACTAGAATCATGAAGACCCGAGACCAGATTTCAATGAGCGTATGGTCCACAGCTATGGCACGGGGTGGAACGTGGGCAGATGTGCAGAGGTGGCAAGTGCTGGGTTTGCTCAGGCAAAGATGATTCCAGTGGTTTGGAAGAGGAGTTCCGTTCACATGAGAGGGATCTATGGAGGATACAGTAGGAGAGAGGATGAGGTCGAACCCAATTCCCCTGTCCTGGAATGCTCTTCATTCTTAGTCCTCCACTGAGCCTCCTCAACCCCTGCCTGTCCAGTGAATCCTCCTCACTCCTGAGCCAAAACCAGTCTCCCCTTCTCTGTGCTATCCTCCGGCATTGCTGATAAGTCAATAAGCAATAGTTTCGTGCCGTAGTTGATGACTATAAATTCACAAAGGATGAGTTCTGGGTCTCTGCAGTCTGGTTTTCCCTGCAGGACGCAGAGCCTGAGGTAGGCAGTGTTTAAATATTTGTCAAGTGTAAGTGATCGTAAGTAGTGACTCTTTTGGGGTCGATTGTGGAAGAAATGAAGTTCCTCTTGTGAACAGGTGATCCTGTCATCTCCCTGGTGTGGCTCTGGATGGCTGCATAGCGTGTCCGGCACATGGCGATCATTCCGTATGTTTTTAAGCTCTGGTGTGGAATGCTTAGCCTCTGTCATATTTTATTTGAGAATAAAGACTTGTCCTGTGCTCACGCAGATGTGAAGCTCTGAAATGCCATCCACGGCTGTGGGAAAGGGCGTTTCACCTCACGCTGGAGGGTGGCTGGAGGCGTGGGGCAATTCTTCCTGCTGCCTTTGTCCAGCGACAGCGGTGGCTGACAGTGCTGGAGATATTCCACTTCCTGCTGCAAGTGTGGAGGGGGGTTTCGCCTTCTCCAGTGCTTTCCTTTCAGAGTCTCCAAGGCTGGCCTGCTGGGCTGGAAAAGCATCCCAGAGCAGACACGGCTGGCTCTGGGGAAGAGACCCACGGGCAGCTGGAGGAAAACGATCAGGCTCTGAACCAGGGTCTGCAGAGCCAGCCAACAGCAGGTCCTCAAGAACAAAGAGACTCGGAGGGAACATGTGACTGGGTGGGGACACCTGGGTCCTCTGTGGTTTAGGGCAAAGGAGGCGTTGGTGGTTAGTCCAAGTTAGAAGACAATGTCACCCGAGGAATTTTAAGAAGCAGCCTTTACTTGTAAATCGAATGGTCTGAGTGAGGTTGATAGAGGGTGATCCCAGGCCGCAGACATTTTGGAGGAAAAGATAAAATGATTTGAAAGCTACAGAGACATAGAAAACTAGGGGGACGGGAGGAGATAACCCTCCACAAGCTTTGTTTTGATATTCCCAAACTATGATAAAAATTAGGAAAGTCTTCAGGAATGAGGAGGGACTCAAAAAAAGGAGGACAAATTGTGTGTTTTAATCCATGTCATTTTCTTGGTTTATATACTTGGGGTTGAACAAAAATACAATTGATGGGCTGGGGTGGCGGCTCAGGGGTAGAGCGCTTGCCTAGCACATGTGAGGCACTGGGTTCGATCCTCAGCACCACATAAAAATAAATAAGAAAAATAAAGATATTGTGCCCATCTACAACTAAAAAATGAAAAAGAATACAACTGAAACCCACTTTTTGACACTTTGATATAAAGGAAGAGGTCATGCCATTTGCAGGAACTCTCCACCAAGGTGGCAGGACATACCTCTGCCTGTTAAGGAGGTGCTTTTGGGTAGTGGAAGAGCATGAGGTGACCAGGGGCTCCCTTGTGTATGGGTTGCTGTTGGACCTTCCCCACGGAAGTGACCTGGTGGGGCCTCTGACAAAACTGTGCGGCAGGCAGGGCTCACCACCCGTGTGGTTCGCTTATCTCTTCTTGATTCCCTTTCTACTCTGGATTTCTCTCTGCTCTCCCTTCAAATGAGGATGCCACTTGTCCAAGATCAGGGACCCTGCCAGTGTTGGTGACTTCTGCATCTCAAGGGCACGAAGGCACAGTGATGGCCTCACGGGACCCGCTCCATAAAGAGTGGCTCGTGAGCGGGTGTACTGCTTCACTCAGGGCTGGTCTTCCGTGACCTTCCACCTTGCTGATCAGGCCATAGTAACTAGAAGCATAGCAAAGGCCACAGAATGAACAGCAAGGAGTATGGTTGCAGCAATAGAACCTCAAACGTCCCAGGGGAACGGTAGTTGGACCCCAGGGTGAGAGGCACCACCTTTGCAACAGCGTCAAGTCCAAGTGGACAAATGATAGGGACACCACATGATACGGGATGCCTCTCATGTTTGCTCATCTCAAGGCTCCAAGAGGACAGCAGGAGGGCAGGGTAGTCTTCAGGCCCAGAATGCACAGGAGACATGGTCACTGAGGGGTCAGGAGAGGCTGTGGGTGGAGCTCACACTAGAGCCCAGGCCCCTTCTTACTCTGTAGAACAGGGCTCTTGTCTCTGATGTGGGCTTTCCTAGAATATGATGACCCTATGTCTAAAGATGAGAATTAAAAAAAAAACACAAAAAACAGCTTAAAGGAAAGTGGGAGGGTATTTTGGCTGTCTGTGTGTTGAGATGGTTTGCAGTCACCAAGGTGAATAACTGAAGGTGTAAAGGTGACGCCAACCTGAGCTCCATTCAGACAGGCAAGTAGAGAACCCAAGAATACGAAAGCAGTTTCTGTTTACTTTTTTTCCTTTTCCTTGAACTTAAAACGTGTGTCTAAGGAGCTGAGCACAGGGAAGCATGGGGCCATTTGGTGTGTCATCTTTAAGGCCATTTCCTTTACAAATCTGAAATACCAGGGCAAGTTATACGTCCAACTTATTTCTCTCCTGAAGGCTGAGTTTCTCTGCGATTGAGACCCAAAGTCTATTCTGCATCACTGTGAAGTGATACAAGAGTCGTCTCCTCGGGCTCCACAGCGTGACCGTGCCTGGTGCAAGGTGGTTCTCTGTGACTCTGGTAGGCTGTGCAAAGGCCGCACTTCTTAGAGCTCACTTGCAGAAGACTGTAAATACAAATCCGGTCCTGCGCTGCGTAAGGATGTTTTGGTCCCTCAAACACACAGGCTGGGTTTGGGGTAGATTGCACTATCGCGGTTTGTGTAAGCACACTTGATGTTTGCACAACGAAACCACCTGGAGATGCATTTCTAAGAACATGTTAAGCAATATGTTTGGGGAGGTGGGAGAAGGGTTTCTTTTGATTCACATCTAGAAAACACAGGGGGCGGAAGGGGATTTCTCTTCTCCAGCAACCCGAGCCTTGATGGATAGTAAGCAGGAGCACGGAACATCTCACGAGAAGAAACTTAGAATAGTGACACCACACGAACAAGCAGGACTTCCATTTTAAGTTATGTGATATTTTAACTTATTAACAAAAAGATCGCACTTGAGATGAAGTCTCTTGCATTAGTGTTCATTTGCATGGTTCCTTTTTTTTGCTGCCTCCTCATAAGAAATATTGAAGGGCATTTTCCGCTCCACATTTTAATTAATCTTTCAACTCTGTTTATCTGTTAGAGAGCAGAGCTTCTCCGTTGCTCTAAAGAGAAGGCGACATTAAAACCGGGAGTAGGTCACGAGAGTACAGGATGAAGTGACTGTTTCGCTGTGAAGGGGGTGATTTAGAATTCTGGAGATCTCTAACTTCTCATCCTCAAATGTGTTTTGAAGATGAATCTTGGGCATGCCAGTGTCCTGGGGTCAGTCCTCAACTGTCTAGAAACAATTAAAGTCCTCAACGATCAGCATCTTCTCTCATCCAGCAGTTTTAATCTTTTCCCTCACCGGCCCTTCACCTAATATCTGTTGGCAGTTTAACCAGCAGCCAAATGACATTCTCCCCATTTCCTAATTGGGTTTGTTTTCTGATGGGAAGTGAAATGGACAAAGGGTTAAGTAATGGAAAGGAAGAAAGGAAAGGGAGATGATGGGATGTGAAGTGGGTGGTTGGAGGTCTACACAGCCCCAGGCAAGACAGTGTTTAATCCTGATTGGAGCTGCGGGGGTGGGGGGAGGGTGGGGGTGGTGGAGGGTGGAGCTCCCACCCTCCTAAGGAGTTGCCTGCTCCTCACAGCCAGAGCTACCCTGGGGAGAGTACCCTTCAGGGCTCCAACTGGGCCGCCTTTCTAGCAGGGATTCAAATGCAAATGCTCCTTGCTCTTTGGTATTCTGGAGGCTCCCAGCTAGAGCCCTTGGAAGTGGACCCTTTGTGCAATCTGAGGCATCAATCTACCTTCTCCGGGGTGCCTGCTGGGCCAACCTCTCGGCTGCTCCTTTCTCTGGTGGAAAAGATAAACGAAAATCCCATTATTCAGCCCAAGCTATTGTGGTGGCAGTTTCCTTTGAGCCTCTTGGCAAAACCCCGCTCGCTTTAGAACTGTACATCATATGGGATCCATTGAGAGCCATTATTTATCTGACAGGATATTTATAAAAGCCGGCATTAGCTGCAACTCCAAGTCAATATGTTTCCCTCTTGCTGACACACATCACACCAACAGGCTTGAAATATTTAAATACAATAGTCCCTTCAAGAAATCATTAATTTTTCTATCACTGCTAGAAGTGATAATTTGATGGAAATGGATTTAGTTGGAATAGCGGAGCCCGACTGGAGAGGATACTTGAAAGTGCCCGTACTTTGGAGAAGTCAGCCCAGGACACAGTGAGGGTCCATTGAAGACCAGAACCCAGAGCCCCAGGGGCTGCGGTGCCGCTGCAGCCGCCTCACCCCCCAGGGTCGTCCCACCCACTTCAGTCGGGAGGGCTTTAAATATCCAGGAGAGGAAGAGAAGCCGAGGACCAACCACCTCATTACCAGCAGTGTCCCTGCCTCTCTGTCCCTGCCCGCCGCCCGCCTCCCGCTTCTCTTCTCCTGGCTCTCCTTTGCCCTCCTCTCTCTTTTATCCTTCTCTCCATTTTTCTCTGCCTCTTTCCTTGGCTTTGACTTTTGCTCTTTGATCTTCCTCTTTCCTTATTCACTTTCCCTGCTGTGTGTGGCTGCACTGAAATTGAGGACAGTCTTAAGTGTCTCCCTGGGGTCTCTGCTTCTGAGCTGGGAGGGGTGGGCAGGAGGGTGCCTCTGCACCGGGCTCTTGGCCCCTCCCCACCGGGGCCCCTCATGCAGAATGAATGCACAGAGTTTCCGTGCCCCTTCACTACACAGGACAGGGAGTCAAACGGTGTGACTTTCTGGACAGATGAAGGACTTGGAACTTGTCCGGAATACTGTACCTCATGTCCCCGGGTGTGCTTCCTGACCGGAGGAGAGAGTCTGTACCATTGTGAGTCTGCCAAGCCAGCGTTAAGATCTTGACAAAAGCGACCATGTAGCCTTTTTATACCAGAAATGGCTCATCTGCTCTGAAGATCAGGCAAACGGTCAGAGAGGACACACATTTTTCTGTGTATTTCGGTATGACAAAGATTGGTTAAGCCAGGAAAATAAATTCAATATATATATATATATATATATATATATATATATATAAATTGTAAATTTCATTTTTTTGGTAAAATACAAAAAAATGATTTAGAGTTAAATTATTGTATTGGGCTGCACCTTGGCATTTTCCTCTTAAATTCGTGGTTAGGAAGGAAATGAGATGGTCAGAGGACCATGGACAGGATGGTGTGGCTATTCCCTGGATTGCCCCCTACTGTGCTGTCCACCCATTGAGTCCATGCTGGCTACCTGGACCCCACCCACAGCCCCAATCCTCTCCTCTTGCTTCATTATCAAAATACAGCACCCCCCCCATTACTTTGTTCTTTCTTCTGACCTAGTGTCAGCGTAGTTGTGATTGACTTTTAGCGGCTCTGGGTCATTATGAGAAAGAACAATGCCTTCAGGGGTCAAAGATCTTGCATGTTTAGGATTTAGCTGTGGAGAGAGTAAAGAGTTGGCAGTCAGGAGCATCCTGTGGTTGACAGAATAAGGAGACAGCAAAGATGGGGAAGCCCCTGTAGGCTGGAGTGGAAAAGGTCCCAGTAGGAGGTGAAGATTCCCAGGAGAGGAATGTGGAAGGGTGTCCTGGACCCTGTGAAGCAGACACAGAGCAGAATGTGATGGGAGACGTGTGAGGAGAGAGCGAGCCTGGGCTTACATTCAATGAAATACAACCTCCCCCAGAGTATTTGCTCACAAGGAAGGACTGGGAAAAACAATCCCATCATTAATGTGTGAGTTCCAGGCTCCAGGTCAGGTGGGTGGGGGGTGTGCAAGGGCAGTGCAGCCCCCTTTCAGTGTGCGGCTGGGGGAGTCTCTATCAAAGCTTGTGGTAGGTAAGTTCTGCTGAGTGCCTAACTGGCTAGCCGCTTGCTTCTCAGGCCCCCTCTGCATGAATCCTAGAGACAGTGGAGCTTTGCCCTCTTCATTGCTTTGGAAAAAACTTCACTGCTGAACTCCACAGGGCTTATTTAGTGCCAGTTGTGAGCTATATCTCCAATTACTCCTGCTGAGAAGGCCGCTTAATCTCTGGGTTCAACCTCAGAGTCCATGAAGAAAAGAAGTGATTTAAGATTTAAGAGTGTCAAAGGTGGCATTCAGGCACTGGGCCATCTTTCTGGGTTGACTCACCTCAATTTACCCAGGTGCCTAGGATGGCTATGCTAAGAAATGCCTTCTGACTCAGAGTGTCTTATACTGGTCATGCCGCCTTGGAGATTTAATTTTTTAAAAAATTTATATAATCCTCCAAGAAAGCTTTTTTTTTTTTTTTTTTTTTTTTTTTAGTGTAAGAAGATTTATTGAAAAATAGAAAGAGGAACAGAACATTTGTAGTGCAAGTGGGATCCAATAGCAGGTTTTTGCCCCAAAGTTGGGTTTTATTCTGAGTGAACACCTTATTGCCAATTCCTGCTCCTGCAGTGACTGAGGGTGTTGATCATTTAATTGGTTTTAATTATGCTTCTTGGTGAATAAAGAAAACAGGTCGTCTCCACCTGTAAGAGATGCATTTAGATCACTCACTCAGAGGCCACATGGTATCACTGAGCCGAATGTGAACAGAGATTTAAGAAGTTTTCGTAGAAACGCTTCTCCCCCCTCACATCCTAGGTGAGCTTTGGAGACACCTGCCAGGGCTCACTCGTGTCCTGCCTCTCATTGTACGTACAGATAGGGCAGATCAGCTGAGGAAGTGGAGGGGATTCTGAAATGGGAGGTGTGCCCTTGTCAAGATGAGTCCAACAGAGGAAAAAAGAACAAGGGTGTGTTAGGTTTGGGTCTGGAATGCCTCCCAAAGGCTCACGGGTTGCAGAGGTGGTCCTCAGTGCAGCCATGTTCAGAGGCGGGCTTTGGGGAAGTGATTGGATGGTGAGGGCTCGGACCTCACCAGGAGATCAATCCATGGAGGGATTCGTGTTTGAATGGACCATCGGGAGGTGGTGGGAAGTGGAGGAGGTGGGACCTACTTGAATTGAAAGGAGAGTGTCTTGTCCTTGGTGGTGTGCCCTTGAGGACTGTATCATTTCTCCAGCCCCTTCCTCCGTCTCTCCCTCTCTGTCTCTGTCTTCTTCCCGCTGCCTTGAGGTCAGCAGCTCTGCTCCACTACATGTTCCCTGCCACGGACCTAGAAACAACAGAGACAAGTGACCATCGAGCAAAACCTCTGAAAACAAGAGCCCAAATCCACCTTTCCTGCCTCAGTCTGGCTGGGCACAATTCAGGAGCCACTTGTCAAAAGAAACTAACTTTATTTTTAGAACTACAAACGCCAAGCAAAACAGCTCCAAAGGAAAAAACCTTCAGAGCCCAACTGCCACCACCGGCTTCCACAAGCCTCTCACCCACCCCAACCTCCCACAATCCTCCTGCTCTTGAGGCCGATTGGCTGGGTCGCGTGGGCGGAGCCAAAGAAGTCCCCCAATGAGCAGCTCCGTAGTCTGAAGGGCAGGGAAACAGCCCAATGAGCAGCTCCATGGAGGAGCCAATCAGCTAGATGTTGCTGGGGCCGCTGTGAGCCAATCATCAGCTGGCAGTCTGAAGGGCAGGGAAACAGCCCAATGAACATCACCGCAGAGGAGCCAATCAGCTAGATGTTGCTGGGGCCACTGTGAGCCAATCATCAGCCGGCAGCTGGAAGTTTGCTGGCAGCTGGAAGTTTGCTGGGGCCCCTTTGGCTGTGGCTCTCAACACTTTCCTCCTTTAACTTGATTTTCTCAGGTAGTTTGTCCCAACAATGAAAAGCTAACACAGGACACAAGAAATAAGGAGAAAATAGTGACTGAAGGTCACAAAAAATAGTGACTAAGGGTCTCTGGGAGAGTTTGGGTAGGGAATCGAGAATGGGGATGACAGAAATTTTAGGTCAGTTTTGGTATAAAAAATCTGGAAAATAAAAGGAATAAAAGAAATGAGATTAAAACAATTGTTTACAGTTATAAATTGGATCTTCTCATACATTCTTGGACCTCAGAATAACCAAAACTCTATATGTGTAATAAGAATTGTAATGCATTCTCCTGTCATTTATTTAAAAAAATCAATTAAAAAAACCCAAGAAAATGTTGATCAAAGTCTTTCCAATTAATTTAAACATCTGGAAAAAAAAAAGAAGAATCAAAATTCAACTAGAAGCTCATGTCCACCAGGAATTAAGTAGTGATGGACTACCTCAACATTGTAAACGCTATATATGGTAAATCCAAGGCCAACATTACTCTAAACTGAGAAAAATTTAAAGCATTCCCTCTAAAACTGGAACAAGACAAGGATGCCCTCTTTCACCACTTTCAACATCGTCCTGGAAACTCTAGACAGAGCAATTAGAAGGAAGGAATTTAAGGGATTCAAATTGGAAAAGAAGAACTCAAACTATCCCTATTTTCCAGCAACATGATTCTATATTTAGAAGACCCAAAAAACCCTACTATCTAGAACTCATAAATGAATTCAGCCAAGTAGCAGGATATTAAATTCATACCCACAAATCAACTGTGTTCCAGGTTTTTTTTTTTTTGAGAGAGAATTTTTTTAATATTTATTTTTTAGTTCTCGGCGGACACAACATCTTTGTTTATATGTGGTGCTGAGGATCGAACCCTGGCCGCACGCATGCCAGGCGAGCGCACTACTGCTTGAGCCACACCCCCAGCCCCCAATTGTGTTTCTATATGTCAGTGATGAATCAACTGAAAGAGAAATTAGGAAAAGTATCCCATTCGAAATTGCTTCAAAAAATATTTGGGAGTCCATCTGACAAAAGAGGTTAAAGACCTCCGTAATGAAAACTATAGAACACTAAAGAAAGATACTGAAGAAGACCTTAGAAGATGGAAAGATCTTCTGTGTTCTTGGATGGGCATTTTGTCATTATGGCCATACTACCAAAAGTGCTATACAGATTTAATGCAACTCCTGTTAATGTTCCAATGTTGTTCCTCATAGAAATAGGAAAAGCAGTCATGAAACTCATTTGGAAAAATAAGAGGCCCAGAATAGCCAAAGCAATTCTCAGAGAGAAAAGAGAAGCAGGAGGCATCACCATACCAGACCTAAATTATACTACAGAGCTCCAGTAACAAAAACAGCCTGGTATCGGCACCAAAAGAGACATGAAGACCAATGGTACAAAACAGAAGACACAGAAACAAATCCACATGAATACAGTTATCTCATATTCGACAAAGTCTCCATAAACACACATTGCTGAACTACAGTCGGTCTACAAATATATTCAGCAATGTATGTTTATGGAGCTTCTTCAACAAATGGTTCTGGGAAAACTGGAAATCCACATGTAACAAAATGAAATTAGAGCCCTATCTCTCACCCTTCACAAAACTCAACTCAAAATGGATCAAGGACCTAGGCATTAGACCAGAGACGCTGTACCTACTGGAAGAAAAAGTAGGCCCAAATCTCCATACTTCTTGTACTTCCTCCACAAGACTTCCTCAACAAGACTGATAAAGTGCAAGAAGTAAAATCAAGAATCAATAAAGGGATGCTATCAAACTAAAAAGCTTCTTCTCAGCAAAGGAAATAATAAATATGAACAGAGAGCCTACAGATTGGGGGAAAATATTTTCCATCTGAATCTCAGATAGAGCATTAATATCCAGGATATGTAAAGAACTCAAAAAATTTAACACCAAAGAAACAAATAACCCAATCAATAAATGGGAAAAGGAACTGAACAGATACTTCGTAGAAGAAGAACTACAATTGGTCTATAAATATATGAAAAAATGTTTAAATATCACTAGCAGTTAGAGAAATGCAAATTAAGACTACATTGAGATTCCATCTACCTCCAGTCAGAATGGCAATCATCAAGAATACAAGTAACAATAAATGTTGAAAAAGGTGCACTCATACATTGCTGGTGGGACTGCAAATTGGTGCAACCACTCTGGAAAGCAGTAAGGAGATTCTTCAGAAAACTTGGAATGAAACCACCATTTGACTTGGTTATCCCACTCCTTGGTATATACACAAAGGACTTAAAAATCAGCATATCATAGTGACATGTCCACTTCAATGTTTACAGCAGCTCAATTCATAACAGCTAAGGTATGGAACCACCCCAGGTAACCTTCAATAGATGAACAGATAAAGAAAACATGGTACATATTTACAATGAACTATTACTCAGCCATAAAGAAGAAAGAAATTATGGCATTTGCTGGCAAATGAATGGAACTGGAGACTATCATGCTAAGTGAAATAAGCCAGTGCTGAGTGTTCTCTCTGATATGCGGATGCTAACTCACAATAAGGGTGGGGGATAGAAGTCCATTGGATAAGACAAGGGGGAATGAAGGGAAGGGAGGGGAATGAGAATGGGAAAGACAGTAGAATGAATCAGACTTAACTTTCTTATGTTCATATATGAATATACGGCCAGTGTAACTCCGCATGTACAACCACAAGAATGGGAATTTATACGTTAAGCATGCAGGATATTTCAAAACACACTCTACTGTTGTGTATAACTAAAAAGAACAAATTAAAAATTAAAGAAAAGTAGTGATGGGAGAAGCCTTGAATTGGTTAACATCTCTCACTCATACCATTCTTGTGGGATTTTAATGAGGGCTGAGTGTTTAAAGGCTCTATGGAGCTTTGGGTAGTCTCTACTTGGCAGAGGAATGGGAAGTGGGGGGAGAAAGGGTGAGACCTGGGCAGGGCACGTCTGGGAACATTTGTGGGAGAGAAGATTAAGATATAACTCAAACAGAGAGAAGAGTCTGATTGGCTTGGGGGAGATTTTGGGCCGAGTTGGGGATCATTAAGCAGATGATACTTTGATGGGAAAATCTGCCATTTCAAGTTCATTCTGAAGCCCGGTCATGTTCCCGCTGCTGGTGGCTCGTCCCTCATCTGATGGCATTTCTCATTTTTAGGGGCTTTAAATAGAAAAGCAGAGGGCTCAAAAACCACTGATGCTCCTCCAGGAAGCTGAAGAGCATTCAAAAAATTGCTTTCTTCAAAACGGGGGAATGAAAGGAAGCCCTTCTCTGAGATTTTTTAAAATTTGGAGACACGATGCTCTAGGAGACCTCGTAGCTGCCCATTGTCACCTGGCTGCCTGGTAATCCAGGCTGGTCCCCAGGGTGGGCTTGACTCCACAGGTGTCTTAGTCAGATGATAAAGTCCTTGGCACCTCCTTATCGTGGAGTGGCAAGATGCTTTGGAACTGGGCAAGGACTCAGCCGCTGCACAATGCCATCCTTCTTGGACAGCAAGACGGAAGCTCATCCAATTTCTCAGCCAGTTCAGAAGTGACTTTAAAGTTGGTGTTTTTTTTTTTTTTTGTTTGTTTTTTAAACTCAGAAACCACTAGACTAAATTAAAAAGCTACAGAAGAAACTTTTTTTTTTCCCTAGTCACAATAATGTACATATGCCCAGTTTTCCCTTTCTTTCCATTTTAAAGCTTTTGGGTTTTTATGTTTTTGGAACAGTGATATGCACATTTGTTAATGAAAAGCCTAAATTGGAGGGCTGGGCTGCTCTCAATGCATGGCTCTTCTTACTACCTAGGTTCCATATGCTGGAAGCCACAGGAGAAGGTTCCCAGTGCCTCTTTGTCATTGTCTGGAAGTGTACATTTCCAAGAGATTGGCCAAAGGCAAAGTCTTGTCTAAGGATTCAGCAGACTACTTTATCTACTTCTCCCCACAGTGCAGCATGCGTGGTGTCAGTTGATCTTTACTTTGTCTGAGCACATTATTTATGCCTTGTCACCTGCCTTCTTCCTTTTCTTTTCTTTTCTCATTAGTCCATGACAATTAAAAAAAAATGGTCTTTGGCATTGGTTTTCCATCACAAACATAGATTTGAGCAGGGACAATGAAATGACAAAGCACTGTGGGCTTATGAAGATGGCCATCTAGCTCTAGATTTAAACTTATGTCGATAAGTGAGAATCAATATGAAAATTAAAAAATAAAAATTTAAATTTTTATAGATAACTTGCCAACCACTGAGACTAGGCAACAATGCTAGTTCCTCCCCCAATATCCATTCTACTCTTTCTTCCCGAGGACCTTTTTTTTTTGTTGTTGTTGTTGTTGTTTGTTTATCAGTTCTAATCAGTAGTTACACATGACAGTAGAAAGCTCTTTGACTCATTGTACACAAATGGAGCACGATTTTTCACTTCTCTGGTTGTACATGAAGTAGAGACACACAGTTCATGCAATCATACAGGTACCTAGGGTACTGATGCCCGTCTCATTCCACCATCTTTCCTACCCCCTTGCCCCCCCACACTTTGCCCCACCCAAAGTTCCTGCAGTCATCCCATGCCCTGCCCTTGACCTTTGTTTTTAAAAAAATATTTAATGTCCCAGGTTGCATTACACCAAGGGGATCCATGGTTTTGATGAATGAGATGGAAACAGAAACCTGTGAGAGATTTCAGGGGAAGGTTCACTTTTCCTCATTCCCTTTCTCTTTGTCTGAAGTGATGCCTGGGGTTAGTGGCTTGCAAACACCAGGCAACACACAGGAGAACAAAGGCCCAAGGTTGGAGGAGTGGAAAGATGGAGTCTTGGTTCCTGATGAGCCACTGAGCCACTTTATTAATCCTGGCCCCGTCCCCTCCTGGACTCCAGCTGGGAGCCCACCATCTGATGAGCTGTCACAGTAAGGTTTCTCTTTCTGGTTTTTTTTTTTTTTTCCCAGAATAATGAAATCCCAACTTTTATTCCCAGATTGTTCCCATCTATTTGCCGTCGTTCTTTCTTCAGTAAAGGGAGGAAATAATTGACGGCAGCTTCTGTAGATGACCTTTCCATGCAGCTCTCTACCCTGAGTAGCCACCTTCAGCTCGGTTTCTCTGGGTTTGTTAATCCCAGCAGCCTTCTGATTTGGAGCCCTGTACCTCCTGAAGTTTCTGTACTACACAGTGAGATTTAGGGCTCTAGTTAGGGGCTCTCTAAAGACCAACGACAGCTGAGGTCTTCCACATATGAATGTTCTAATTGGACACTTGGAGTCATTGTTCTTTCATTAAAAGAAGCATTTTGTTTGGTGCAGCCAATATGGAAAGCAGTGTGGAGATTCCTTGGAAAACCGGGAAGGGAACCACCATTTGACCCAGCTATCCCTTTCCACAGTCTATACCCAAAGGACTTAAAAACAGCATAGTACACTACAGGGACACAGCCACATCAAAGTTTATAGCAGCACAATGCACAATAGCTAAACTGTGGAACCAACCTAGATGCCTTTCATTAGATGAATGGATAAAAAAAGGTGGCATATGTAAACAATGAAATATCACTCAGCAATAAAAGAGAATAGAATCATGGCATTTTCAGGTAAATGGATGGCATTGGAAAAGATAATGCTAAGTGAAGTTAGCCAATCCCCCCAAACCAAATGCCAAATGTTTTCTCTGATATAAGGAGGCTGATTCATAGTGGGGTTGGGAGGGGAAGCATGGGAGGAATAGATGAACTCTAGATAGGCAAAGGGGAGGGAGAGGAAGAGAGTGGGTAAGGAGTATAAAAAGATGGTGGAATGAGATGGATGTCATTTTTCTGAGTACATATGTGAAGACAGGAATGGTGTGAATATACTTTGTATACAACCAGAGATATGAAAAAATGTGCTTTATATGTGTAATATGAATTGTAATGCATTCTGTCATCATATATAATAAATTAGAATTTAAAAAAATAAAGCATTTTGTGGTTCATTGTATGTAGTCAGCTGAGTTATCTTAGTGGCATGTCCATGTCGGTGTTGAACATTATTTACACATTTAAAATTTTATTAATTTGTCCTCAAAATAGCCCAAATGAGCAGAATCCTGATAGGACTTCAATAATTGAGATTTCATCATGGCAATTTAACCCAATGGTTGTTCCTTTTTGAATTAACTATGATTGTGTTCATTTGGTTATGTTTATTATTAGAAGTATTATTAGAGCTTCCTTGTAGCTATTATTTGATAAGTCTCTTATCTTTCCTGTTTGGGATTTTAAAGAATATTTGAGATAAACTTAATGGAAGTGCATGCTTTGGAAATATGACATATCTCTTTTTAATATGAAATTTTGTTATGGAGTTAAAAAAACTTGCACAACTTTCAAGTCACATCGGGTTGTAGACGTTTCTCCTCTTTAGAGGGGGACGTACAGATATCTGGAGTGTAAGAGAAGGTGGAATTCCATTAGAACCTGTTAGTAGAGAATGAAGAGAACCTAGATTGGAGTCAAAGGGTAGGAACTAGAGGAAGCAGATTTTTTTTCCATAATAAAGGGAAGACAATTATTTTTCATTGCTATGGAAGAAGAGGGAAAATAAGCAAATGAGGCTGTATCTGGAGCCTAGCTTGTGGAAATGTCTGAGGATTTTTTTTAAAAACAGCTTTCTTCTTGGGTTGGGGTTGTGGCTCAGCGGTAGCAAACTTGCCTGCATGTGTGAGGCACTGGGTTCAATTCTCAGCACCACCTATAAATGAATAAAATAAAGGTCTATCAACACTAAAAAAAACCCCAAAAGCAAAAAACAACCCATACCATAAGTTGTACCATAAGTTTCAACCCTTTAAAGCATACAATCCAGTGTTTTTGGTGTATTTGTAGGATTGTGAAACCATCACCACTATCTAATCTTAGAACATTTCATTAGCCTCAAAGGAAGCCATGTACCCATCACCAGTCAACTCCCATGATCTCCCCTGCCTGCCTCTCTCTGGCAACCATTAAGTTAGTCTTCATCTCTGTGGATTTGGGTACTCAGGACATCTCCTATCAATGGGATCTTGCAATACGTGGTTTTTCTGACTTCTTTTACTTAGCATAATGTTTTCAAGGCTCACCTGTGTTGTAGCATGCACGAGTACTTCATACCTTTTTGTTGTGGAGTAATACTTCATTGTATGGATAAATCATATTTGGATGGACATGGATATTTTGGTTGCTTTCCTTTTTTTTTTTTAGGATATTGAAGATTGAACTCAGGTGCACTTAGCCACTGAGCCCCATCCCCAGCCCTATTTTATATTTTATTTAGAGACAGGGTCTCTCTGAGTTGCTTAGTGCCTCGCTTTTGCTGAGGCTGGCTTTGAACTCGCAATTCTCCTGTCTCAGCCTCCCAAGCAGCTGGGATTACAGGCACCACCGTGCCGGCTGCTTTCACTTTTTGACAATTACGAGTAATGCTGATATGAACTGGCACAAGTTTTTGTGTAGACTGACAGAGACCCTTTCCTTGACCAAACTTTAGTAGGGTTCCTCCGAGCTTTTTCTCAACTATGCCTCATCCAGGCCTGTCCTGGATGGACCAGTTTTAGCAAAAAATCCTGCTAAATAAATTTAGTAAGAATGTCCCTACTCTTGATATCTGATCAAGTTCCCCATCCCCCACTTGTAAGACCTTAACTGACCTTCAGCAAGAATCCTGTTCAATGGGTATAGCAAGGGCCTCCCAACCTTCTGATGACTGTTCTTCGTCATTGTCCACCCCCGCACTCTGCTCATTGGCTGTACATCCCCAGCTGTCTTTGCCGTGTTAGGAGTTGAGCCCAATCTCCTCTATTGTGATACTCTTGACATTTATTGCAATAATCCTGAATAAAGTCTTCCTTACTAGCTTAACAAGTGTCAGAATAATTTTTTTTTCAACAGGACACATCTTTTCATTTCTCTTGGGTATATTCCTAGGAGTGGAATTGTCAGTTATGTGGTAACTCTGTGTTTAAAATTTTGAGGGACTGTCAAGATTTTTTTCAAAGGGTTTCTCCATTGTACATTCTCACCACCAATGAACAAAATTCCCCGCTTCTCTAGAAGCTTGCCAACACTTGTCATTGTTGGCTAGGAAACATCTTAATAAGCAAAAGGCCAAATATTAATTTTTGAGTTCTGTTGCTGTTCTGTGATACGATTTCCTTTGATCTCTCCAATTACCAGTAGAATCTTCTACACCATGGATGAAAGGTGCAGGGAGCTTAAGGAAGGGAATGGGTGACAGACTGCATTTCTGCAGTAGCCTGGCCTTGGGGGAAGAAAGGAGGGTCACAAGCGAGACATGGAAAAGGCTCTGGTCAGGATCACACACTTTGAGAACATCATCCCAGAAGACGGCTCAGATACCAAGAGAGAACTCTTTGGGCACTTGGGTGACAGATTCAAGACGTGTAGAGGAGACACTGACCCATCCCAGGGGTGTGGATTTCTTTCCCTTGATTTTCTTTTATAAAATATCTTACTATAATAATTCTATTTGTAAAACAATGACCACATTTGCAACTCTCCTTGAATCAAAGACCCTCTTTCTGACAAAGGTATATAATATAGCACATGTTTAAAATTAAATGACTTTAGTTTTGCTTTCATAAAATTTGACATAGTTTGTTCTATTATTGAAATAATTAAATTCATTCCAGGAGGAAGCAAAACCCAGATTAATTAAGGGCTGTCTTGCACAATATCCAGGTACAGGCTGCCTCCAGCCCTGTTCACCTCCTACTGTCTGGTTGCCAGTTTTCTTCTCAAAGCGCAAAGAAGGAAAAAAGGCAGGAGCAAGCCCTATGTGAGTGGGATTGGTAGCTTCTTACCTTGTGTCTTGTGCTTTCCTGGAAATGCTCACACGTGAGCACACAAGTAGACCCTGGAGCTCTTTCTCCAAGCACGCGTGTGCAAGAATATGAAAACTCTTCTTTCACATTTATACCCCCCACTATGGGTGGAGCATTGTGAGGCTGGGCATGCAGCAAGCCCAGTTGATTGATTCTCCCAACTTCTGCTCACTTTGTAGTTTAAAAGTCATTAATATCTAAACAGCTTTCTTTCTGTAATATTTTTTTTTCTAAGTTCGATATGCCACACTTATTTTCTTTTGAAATAGGTTCTTTCCTGGGCAAAATGTTGTAGATCAATGACTTCGTTTAAAAATGTTTGTCTTTCCAGGAGTTGAAGAACAACAACAAAGAACCCATGATCTTATTGACTGGAATGTTCTGAAAATTTTAACCAAAGTAAATTTTTCATAGCACTTGAAGCTCAATGTCTTTGAAGTAGGCAGTAGATGGTTTTCCATGAAGACACAAAGCTTTTAATTAATATGCATAACAATCGATAGGTATAATTTTGGTCACTGGAGGACGACTATAGTTTCCCATTGATGCAATAGAATATATTGAGGACAACGAAAAAGTAATTAACAACTGAATACAAGGGTCATAAAGTTAAATTATTCCCTAGTTCATAGTAAGCTCTACATGCATGCAGAATTATTTTCTGAAAATAAGACAATACTGAATGTCATGTTTTCCTTCTTCTCTAAATTGTGTATTTAACATTTTTCTTAAACACAAACTGCATTGGGTGTAATAAGAATAATTAAATGCTGAACAGATAAGCAGGAGTGTTGAGAGGAATTTAGAGATAACCATAAGAGACGTGAAAATAGACAGAAGAAAAATCATGCTCTAGGTAAATTTCCTGTTTCTGAAATGTATGGGAGGTTATTTAAACTGAGACATTTTTAGGATCATGGTGGTTGAAACAGCGTCATGGAAATCTATGTTCTGATCCACTCTCAACCAGTTGGTTGACTGGTGAAAATCAACAAGCTATTTTCATGTTTATAGGCTAGAAAATAAACATACATTCAGTTTAGTTCAGTTCAAGGTAGTTATGAGGCACCTTGTTTCTGTAAGGTGAAGGTGGCACAGAAAGAGTGTGTCAGTGCCACAAACCCATGACCTTGTTGTGCCCTTATTTTCCATTATTTTAAAATGCTTTTTAGACTATTCTCTGAGGACCAATAATACTGAGAGGTAAAATACACCTTGTGGCACAGGGACATGTAGAAATATGTTCTTTTCAGATGCAGTTTTTCCCTGTCCCTTTGATTTGCTAATTAAATGACAAAATGCACGATTCCAATGTGTTTACAGGACCCCAGAAGCACAATACCTAGGAGAACTTAGACATGTGGAAACTTGTGTTTTGCAATGTGTGTGTGTGTGTGTGTGTGTGTGTGTGTGTGTGTTTTATAGTCCTAACCTTGTTAGTCAACCTCTCGTTGCCATGACCAAAATACCTGACAATAACAAAAGAGGAAAGGTTTATTTTACTTGAAGATTTAGAGGTTTCAGTCCTTAATCTGCTAGCTCCATTGCTCTGCGCCCAAGGTGAGGCCAAACATCATGGCAGAAGAGTGTAGCAGAGGAAAAGTGCTCAGCTTATGGTAGCCAGGAAGGGAGGTGAGAGAGAGAGGGAGATGGAAAGGAAGAGAGAGAGAGAGGGGAAGAGAAAGAGAAGGAAGATAGATGGTCCCCAAGGGCATGCCACCATGACCTTCCTCCTCAAACCATGGCCCCTCCACCCGCTTATATTTCCTACCTCCTTCCAGTAAGTAGTCCATTCAGCTTTTCCATGGATTAATGAATTAATGAGGTTAAAGCCCTGATACCATCCCTGTCCAATACCTCCTCCTCTAGAACATTGCTGCACTAGGGACCAAGCTCTCGAAAGATGAGTCTTTGGGGGACACTTGATATCCAAACCATGACACATATTCACTGAGACCCATGTCTATTGCCAGGGTGTGTAAGAGATAGGGACCTTGATTGGGAGGGATAACAAGAAATGGGGTATTGAAAGACATCTGTGTTCTAATTCTGAAAACCGTCTCTGCATTTTGGAGGAGCGGGTGGACAGCACAGCAAGAAGGGTGGAGATGAAATGAAGGAGAAGGGGAAGAATACCCAAAAGTCCAGCACACCCCACCTCTGCCCCTACCAACTGCATGTTCTGCTGTTTGGAGTGTCGCTCCAGTTACCCAACTTCTCAAGAACACCGTTAGCTCTGGGAGGGCAGAAGCCAGTTATTCCAATAATTATTTAATCAAGGAAAGAGGATAAGAAACACACGGAGCATGACTCTGGGAAGTGGCAGGGGGAGGAATAGGGTTATCCAGTTGTGGACAGTGCTTGATGGGCTTTGTACTGGAAGGAAAGAAGAGAGTGCTGTTAGAGATTCAGGGTCAGAGTTAGGTGTTCTGGGTGGAATTGTGTCTTTCTGAGATTTACATGTGGAAGTGCAAACTCTTAGTACCTCAGAATGTGACTCTCTTTGGAGAAAAGGTCTTTAAAGAGGTTGTTAAGGTAAAATATGGTGTGGTGGGTGGGCTCATGTCCAACATGACTATGTCCTTATTAGAAGGGGTGATTAGGATGCAGACAACACGCACTTAGGGGCAACCCCATGAGGACAGAAGGAGAAAATGGATGTCTTCCCGTCCAGGAGAGAAGCCATAGGAGACACATCCCCTGCTGATTCCCAGCCTCTAGAACTGAGAGGAAAATCAATTTCCAGTGGTTAAGCCACTGACTCGGTGGGACTTCACTGTGGCAGCTCCAGCAGACAGATAGAGCAGGAGGTCACGGGAGGAAGACAGGTTCACAGAGCTGTGCGAGGGTCACAGAGCTGGTCTCTGCAGTTTGTCCCAGGCCCTCACAGCAGGCGCCATGCGACCGGCCAGTCCTGGTAGGTGGCTGAGGTCTGAGAAGTGGGAGCATGAACTGGCTCCGATCTCTCAGGCCAGGCTGTGTAACTGTGCTGCCCAGGAGAGGCTGGTTCTCCAGGTCCTCTTCCTGCTCTTGGCTCTCAGGAAGAGGCCAGGCAAGGCCACACGATAGAGGGGAGGGAGGGCGCATCGCCTCTCCGGCAGTCAGTAAAGAGATGCGTGGCCTGTAGAGGATTTAAAACCACTCATGAAACTGGCCAAGACTTGGTTGCTTCTTATTGTCACCATGCTCCAGCAATTTTAAACAATGCCAGGGGTAAAACACTCCAAATAAAATATTTTGTTGGTCTAAGTGCTAAACATTTTCTGTGATTACTGTTGAGTTGTATGAATGTGCATCTATACTTCCAATGGAACATGTTTTTATTACCTTTTCTTTAATAAAAATGTCATGGATGTTAATTTGGAGGACTCTCAGTCACACAGTAGACTGTGAGGCAGGACGGTGCAGCCACGGGCATTTTTGGGAGAGTGAGTTCATTAGGATTTGGAATCTTGTGTGCTTGCAAGAAGTCTTCTTTGTCTGCTGGTCCTGTGGTACTTCATCTTCTTGCTTTAAAACAGGAGTCTAGAAATTAGTGATAATCACACATAAAGATGTAGAAAGGTGGTGCCAATTACTTTAATTCTGTCGTTCTTTGTGACCACTTGAGGCTTTTGTTTTTGTTCCATATTTTAAAAAACGAAATGGAGTATGAACTGCCAAGTATAAAATACTTTCGTTGGATAAGTGCATGTTTTTGTTCACACATGAAATACCTTGCTGAATTTGGATGCTGTCATGAAAATAAAAATTAATATTTATTCAGAATAATGATTACTGCAGAAAATAATTTTGTATTTTCTGAATGTTAAATGCATTAGCTTCCTCTCACTGGGTAGCCCTTGCTTCTACTTCTTATTCTCTCTCTCTCTCTCTCTCTCTCTCTCTCTCTCTCTCTCTCTCTCTCTCTCCCCATGCTGGGGATTGAGCCCAGGGTCTTGTGCATGCAAGGCTAGCGCTCTACCAACTGACCTATATCCCCAGCCCCTCCTTATTATCTCTTAAAGCAAGCAGAGTATTGATGTTTGTTTCATTGCTGTGGTAAATACCTGAGAAAAACAACTCAGAGGAGGAAAGATTTATTTGGGCTCATGGTTTCAGACCTTGATCAGCTGGTTCTGTTGGCTTTGGGTCTGAGGTGAGGCAGAAAGGCATGACGGAAGGGCGTAGTGGAGGGACCATGTCAGCTCAGGGCAGCCAGGAAGCACAGAGAGAAAGAGAGAAGGAGCCAGGAACCAGACATGTTCCCCAAGGCTGCAAGGACTCACTCCCTTCACTTTCCACCAATTGCCAACAATTGATTCAAACTACAAATCCTTCAGTGGATCAGTCCATGGAGGAGGTGAGAGCCCTTGTGATCCAATCATCACTTTCCAGGGTCCCACTTCTGAACACTGCTGTGTTGGGGGCCAAGCCTCAGCACGAGAGCCTTTGGGGAAGATCCAAATTCGGCCATAACGAGAGAGGCTGATGTTTATAACTTAGGCCCTGGAAGCTTAGAGTAAGATGGATCATATTTTCTGACATTAGCATTATGTAGACATTCAACCAAATTAATGTTAGATTAATTCACTCCTTACCAACATTCTCTGAGGGACTGAGGATGCAGTGATGATAAAACTGAATTCTTCCTCTGAGAGACTCAGTTTAGTCAGAAAGTCAGATATTCAAGGAAATCATTGGAAAACAGGAAGGAACGTATGGAGTATAAAATGAGGAACAAGGACTTTGCCCTCTTGGGCTGGGAATGGATGAGGCTCAGGAGACCAGGCTGGGTGGAGGATAAGGACTGGACTTCATTCCGAAGTCTGTGCGTGAGGCCAATGAAGGATTCACAGACGAGAGACGATCCAATCAGACCAAATTGTGAAACTAGTGCTCAGTGGGGAGGGCAAGGAAAGGGAGGAATGTCAGCTAGCAGCCGGCAGGTTCTCTGTTGTGCCTGGTCACAAATGAGGCAGACTGGCAGCTGGTCCCAGGGCCATGCGAGGAACGTCTTTGTCAGTAAGTGTGCCTCAGGATACCTGTGGCCCTGCCCCTCACCCTTCCACAAGCGAGGAATGATCAAGTGGACACCGTCACAGACATCGAACTCTGCCCTAGGTTGCATGTGACATTGTATATAGATTAAATTGTTGGATTTATCTGGTGTAGCCAAGAGAATCAAAAGTAGGGACTAAATTAACTTTTTCTATTAGTTTCTACCCTGGTTTCTTTGAAAAGTAAAATTTTTTTTCAAAGTAATGCACATCAGGGGTGTATTAATTTTTCATAGGTTTTACTTTAAGTAAAAAGGGAATTCTCAGTCCTGCTGGGCATTCGCTTTTAATGGTTTTTAGCTGTTCTCCTGGTATTTCCTTCCATATTTCTAAATCATTGATGAGTGTGTAGCAGGTCTTGTCTACCAGTTGTTCTCATGGTAACTGTCAGGAGGTCAGGGACTTGGGAGCAACAGAAGAGGGTATCTCATAGTTCAGAATTTAGACTTTCACTTAATGCCCTCCCTCCCTCCCTCCCTCCCCCCGCCCCTCCCTTCCTTCCATGTGATGCTGGAGTTCAAACCCAGGGCCTTGTGCGTGCCGGGCAAACATTCTACTACTAAACTGCATTTCCAGCCCCAAGTCTCCTGATTTCTGTTGTCTTTCTTTCCCTTTCTCTGACATTGTGCCTGTTGCTATGAAATGGGAGCTTCTCTGTACATTCAGGAAGGGTAAACAGGAGCTCTAACTTGTCTTGCTTCTCTGACTTCTAGCTAATGCCCTCATTGAGCCTCTGCCTCACTCATCCCTTCTGATATAATGGCTGCCTGCAGTTCTCTAGACCTTCTCGGGGTGTTCGTGAGCCTTCTCTTCCTGTGATAAAATACCTGAGATCACCAACTTAAAAAGAGAGAAGGTCTGTTTCGGCTCATGGTTTTCCATGGTGAGTTGGCCCCGTTGTTTTTGGCTTGTGGACAGACAGTGCGTGATGGTGGGAGCACCTAGTGAAATTTTTTTACTTCATGGCTGGGTTGCAAAAAAAGAGAGACAATAAAGGCCCGGGGTCCCCAAAGCCCTTTCATGGGAATTCCCCCAGTGACTAGAAGTCCTCCTCCTAAATTCCACCTCTTAAAGATTCTACCATCTCCCATCGTGCCAAGCTGGGGGCTGGTACTTTGGCACTGGGGCCTGAGGAGACAGACCCTAATCCCGAGGGCCTGTGTCTGCAGGCACTTGACCCTCCTCTTTCTCAGCACGTGGGCTCCTTCTTTCTCAGCACGGCTTCTCACTGTTGCTGTTGCTCATTTCTTGCTGCTTCTTGGTGCTGTGTGGGACTGCGCCTGTTAAACACCGATGACTCGTGGTGTCGTGTGATCTTAGGAGCAAAGGGAAGCGCAGGTGCCTGCTTTACCAGGGTGAACTGGAGATCCCCCCAAAGCACGCCACAGAGCCGTCCCAAGGGCTATGGCAGTGGCTTGGCGTGTTAGACTGCTGAAGGCCCTTCCACCTTGTTAGTTTCACTTGGTAGGTAGAAGTTCCCAGGGGGACTATAGGAGGGGGCTAGGATGGCTATTTTACAAACAGGGAAAAAAGTCATAAGAAAGTAAAGCGACTGGTCTAATTTCATAGGATGAGTTGGTGGAAGAATTAAGATGAACCGAGTTTCTTGATTCCCAGCCAACGATCCTTCCTGGGAGGTTTTCTAGAGGTTAATATTTTGAATAAAGCACTTTAATCTCTTTTTTAACATGAAAACTGCAGATGATTTTAGCAAGAAATAGGTCAGTTCTCTTCCTCCACGACGATTATAACTTTACATCATTGCATATTTCTAAAGATAAGCATCTTTTCAGCATTTCACTATACTACTTGCTGAATAGATCCTAAAGTACAAGTTCTCCCTCTGGGCTTTTGATCTAATGAGATGTGTTGGGTCATAAAGGAGAAAATGAAGAAAGAGAAGCAGCAACACTCTCCTTTGGTGGGCATATTTGGTATCATATCTGTGCGTTCGGGGCACTTTTCTTTCTTGATCTTCAGATCGCTTTCCACAGCCACTGAGTTATGGGGAGACACTCAAGGGGAAGGAGGAGAAGACTTCTTGGAAGAAATTTAAAGTGGAGGAAAAGAAGGAATTGCTGTAGATTTGAATGTAGAGCTCGTTGGCTGTAAAACCAAGTGTGAACCTTCTTGACCTGCACACCACAAATAATCCTCCTAGGAATCATCGCCGGGTGAGTATTCCCATGTTTCATAAATGCTCATTCCCAAACATCTCTTCTTTCTCTGCTTGTGATCTCAAGAGTGTTATTCGGAAGGAATCTCCCGGAGAGGGCAGAAACATTTTCAAAGAAAGGTGGAAAGAAATGCAAAACTGGTTGCTTAAGAGACTCACAGAAAAATTGCAGGAATTTTACAGTTTTCCAGTCCCTATTCAATGTACATTTTAATAGAGGGTCAAAATTACAAAAAATTAACATAGATCCTGATGTCACTTTCAGGGCATTGTTTTGAGGTTTATCAAGGTAAGAGGCAGAGAGATTGGGGGTGGGGCTCACACAGAGGCATATTTGAGAAGGGCCGGATTTCATCATGTGGAGTCCTCCAGACCATGGGTTCACAAATTGCAGGGATTTTCTTATGCTACCAAATGCCTGGTTATAGAACTGTGATTTCCTAATTCTCCTGCCTGATTTCCTATTTCTAATTAATATGCATTACTTTTCTTGGGCATTCTGGTCATAACCTGTAATGTCAGCCTGCTCTAGCCTGGTGGAGTCCTGGCTTGGTCCTCATAATTCTTCCCACACAGCAGTTAATGACACGGTGGGACAGAGTTATGAGGACACAAGTTTTGGTATCAGACTAATTTATCTTGGATTTTTGGCATTTCCACATAGCAGCATGACCTGGGGCTAATTACTTTTCTGAGACTCAGTTTCTTTATATATGCCAAATGCAGGTAACCTAGAAGATTAAATGGTATCATGAATGTAAAATGCTAAATTAGTGCCTGGCCTATAGTAGATACTCTAAATAAATGGCAAATATGATTGTTAATACTGAACATGTAGTTTCAAAGAGCCACGTTTATGAACAAAATTCTGATCTATTCCATTTCTACTCACGTTTAAAACAAAACTTGAAAACATGGTTAAGCCTTTTCATTGTATTTGTGTAAGGAGTCAAAACTGAAGGAATGAAAATAGAACATAATACTGTTAAAAATCAGAAAATAACTTCCATACTTATAAGGTTGATTCTATTAAACATGTCAGAATATTTCTTAGTTATTTTCTTAATCACGAGTGCACGCCACATTTATACATGGGAAGAATGAAAACATGAATGAAGAGTCTGTGTCTGCAAAATGCTCATGATCTTGAGGAATGTACAGGCGTTTGTTCCTACGCTAGCTATGGTTTGGTAAGTTGGAGACAGATGGTACTGTTGGGGGGAAGAGGATTTGGTGTTTCCAATGGATGACTTGAGTAAAGCTTCAGGTGACAGGTGTGATTTGGACGAGAGGGGTTTGGCTTTAGTCATTCGTGGAGAGGAGGAGGGAGTTCCAGGTCTGGATTAGAAAGAAATACTAGAAAGAGAGGGAGGGGCAAATGCTCATGTTCATGGGGAAGCTCTGATGTGGCTACAGCGAAGTTCTCTGGAGGGAGACGAATGGAAAGGCAAAGGAGGGAAGAGGATGTTGGGGTAATCACATACTAGGAAAGCAGCGTAGGCTGTGATTGGTATTCAGAGGGAAGTCATTTAAGGTGTTTGAGCCTCACCAAGACACGATCCAGTTAGAGTTCTAGAAGAGACAGCTTCATGAAAGGAGAATTGTAAGCTGTTGAAACGGCCAAGAAATTCCATCAAGATCTGTTAATATCCAGAGAAGTCCTGAACCTGGGCAGGAGTGAGCAGAGCGAATGAAGGGGAAGGTTAAAATTGAACATCATTCTTCCCATTAGGGATTGTGCAGAGGGGAGTGAGGGGAGAGGAGAAGGTGTGGGCGGGGAGGGATGGTGGAATAAGACGGACATTATTACCCTCTATACCTGTGTGATTACACTACCGATGTGACTCTGCACCATGCACAGCCAGATGGAGGAGAAGTTGTGCTCCATTTGTGTACGGTGTGTCAAAATGCATCCTACTGTCATATGTAACTAATTAGAACGAATTAAAAACCTTATTAAAATTTTTTCAGAATTAGACTCCACAACATTTGGTAAGTAATGGGATGTAAGTGAAGAATTGTTGACATTCAAAAAATCTTTATGTGAGAACACAAACCATCAAGTGAAAAATTAAGGGGAATAAAGTTCCTCAGAGACAACTTCTGGATCTTTGTGATGATTCTGGCAGAGAAACAGAGACAACTTTGGGATCTTTGGAACTATTCTGAGGGAGAAACTTTGGAAAAAGTATTTGGATTTTGGGCCTGTTTATAATAATACATTTCCAGAAACAGAATTGTTGGGTTGAGGGGTTACTTCCATTTTGTAAAGAAGCAGGGTGAGAAGAAGGAAAAGAAGAGGCTGTTGCAGAGAGATAATATTGTGTTTAGCTTTCCATCACTGTGACAACATACCTGAGATAATCAACTTATAAAGAAAGAAGGTTTCTTTTGGTTCACAGTTTTGAAGATGTCAGTCCCTGGTTGGTTGGCTCCATTATTTCTGAGTCTGTGGTGGAGGGAATGTCACCCAAGGGCTAGGATGTGAAAGAGAGCAAGAGGAAGAGACTGGAGTCCCAATATACCCTTTGTGGGCACTCTTCCAATGACCTAACATCCACTGGACTTTGTCTCTTAAAATTTTACCACCTTCCAAGAGCACCACACTGGGGACCAAGCCCTTAACATATAAGTCTTTAGGGGACATTCAAAATCCAAACTATGGCAGACACAGAAAGTAGGAAAGGGTGGAATTATGGTACATTATTCTGAGTGACGCAGGAAGCACTGAGACCGTGATGGAGCTTGCGGGATTTTCAGGGGAAGGAGCAGGGCACAGTGTCAGCCAGTCCAACCAGAAGGACGGCCTGGAGGACAACGGAGTGGGATCGTCATGGAGAGGCCAGAAGGTGAGCAATTCTGACTCACTCCAGGAACTAGTGGGCGAGGTTCTTGGTCCGGAATCAGTGGGGTTAGAAATAGGAGAAGAGGGGAAAGTTTGAAAAACTCCTCTAGAGGATAGAAAAGGGAATCTGTCGGGAGTTGGGTTGGGACCCAGGAGAAGGCATGGACTTACAGAACGTCCTGTGTGCAGACACTAGTAAAAGTGGCTGCATTCTCAATCCCATTTTATAACACCTAGAAAAGTAGTTCAGGCTCATCTTGAACATCTCTGAGAAGACAGAGGGAAGAAATTATATCAAACAACAGACATCAAAAGTTCCCAGCTCAAGCTTTAGATTCCCCCGCCCCCCACCTTGAGGCCATTCATATAACTTTAAAAGTCCATGTTGTTTTTATAAGTGGATTTTAGTCTTTCAGGACTTTGGCTAGTTCCCTTCTCTACCCATTACCTCCATCATTTTAGAGAACACCCTAAATGCTCTTTATTAAAGTTGAAATGTACCAGTTGGATGCGCGGAGGAGAGGCGGGGCGTGTCCCCAGGCTGGCTCACTGTACAGGAAAGCATGTGAGGTGGCTTTGTTGTGGCCTTCTTTTCCAATCTTTCTTCTTAGACGTTTGTTATATTCATTTATTTATTTATTTATTTTTGGTACTGGGGATTTAACTCAGGGGCCCCCAACCACTGAGCCACATCCCAGCCCTGTTTTGTATTTTATTTGGAGACAGGGTCTCATTGAGTTGCTTAGCCCCTGGCTTTTGCTTTGAACTCTCGATCCTCCTGCCTCAGCCTCCCAAGCCACTGTGCCCAGCTGGATGTGTGTTTTATATCACCTTCTTGGACATTTCTCTAGGCCTAGTACAGGTATTTCTGATATTTTGGATTCCTGAATGGTTACTTTACTCTCTACCTAGTTTTGGTGGCTGATGGCTTTTGTTCCTTTTTATTTTATTTTGTTGTTGTTGTTTGTTTTTTCTTTGCAGCTGGCCATCAACCAGGACCTGGCTCACACTAGGCTGGTCTTTGGGGTGTTGTCCTTGACCGTGGCTTCCCCGACTCGCTGTCTGCCAAGGTCTTTGCCTAGCTGGCGAGTTCTTATCCTTCAGATTCTAGTTCATCTCCCTGGCTCAGAGGGCTCTCTCTGCCCAGCTTCTCTGAAGGGACACGATCTCACGTATCGTCAACCTGTTCATTGTGATGGTTTGTTTACTTGTTGCACATCTTTTCTATGAGTGTGCAAGCCTCACGAGGAAAGGGATCCTTCCCATTCAACACAATAAAACACAGACAATAAACTGAAGGGCCAACGTGTCACCATTTCATATCAAGTGTGATTGCAATTTGATGGATTCTTTCTGGATGCTGAAGCTACTTATTTGGCAATTAGGATTTTCCTGTGGTGAGTTTAGTAATTTCTACATGAATATGTCCATACTCAAATATTTATGCCACCTTTATTCTCCTTCTCAATTAAAAGCCAGTGGATAAGACCTGGGTGGGGGGGTAGCTCTGAGGTAGAGCACTTGTCTAGAATGTGTGAGGCCCTGGGCTTGATCCTCAGCCCTGAAAAAAAATATCCACGGGTTAGACTGACATGTATACAGTTAGCAATAACTTATAATCATATGAGAAATTACTTTTATATTCATGGTATTAAAAAAATTCTGAATCCTACTCTCCCATGATAGTATTCCCTAACGAGGCAAACAGATCAAGCCTGGTATCAACTAGGCAATTATTTTACAAGAGAAAGCTAATTTCAAAACATAAGGCAATTCCAGAGGGCTGGAGGTTCTGGAGGTGGGATTTGGAGCGCATGGTTATGGATTAAGGGGGTGTATCAGCAGTTCCACGAGCCCAGCTTTTAAAGGAGCCCATGTAGGTAGAGGAAAGTATGAGGAGTCAGCACAAATCACAGCAAAACCCCCTATGGTTCAGGAGAAATGCACAACACAAGGAGATGTGTTTAGAGTTATGATCACAAAATAAGTAATAAAAATTTCTCTGCTTGTTACAAATGGCAAGATACTAACAGGAAGGGAGAAAGCAGAGACCGTTCAAATCCTATTTTGATTTGTTTTCTCTCTCCACGAGAATTGTGCTTCAACTGGGGAAACTAGAGCAAAAATATTTAATAGGTAATTGAAACCTGAAGCAGATGAAAAATAATTTGATAGTCTCTGAATAAAAAAATAAAATCTGTAGTGTTTGATGGATGCTGTTATCTTAGGCCTACGGCATGGAATGGTTTTCTTGTGACTCCTTTGGAGTGGTGGAGAAATGAAAATGTTTCAAAAGATCCACCGGGAGGAAATGACAGCTTGGTTGTTAAAATGGGGTGGTTGTTGGATGTGGATGGTCAACACTGTTCAAGAAACACGCCGTGAATATGGGTAGGGACAGTCATCGCAGGCTGGTAACCATTCCCAAAGGATTTCGTCCGAGTGACTCATTCACCTGGAAAGTGGTACTTAGAAACTTTCTAACAGGGCTCTGTTTTAAATCTGTCATGTCCATTTTCTTTTCATCCATGACTTGTATAAAGGCCTAGAGCTTTGCTTATCAAATTTGTGGATGGCCCAACCTGGGAGAGAGAGATAATATGATGGATGAGAATCACCATTCAAACGGATTTCATCAGATTGGAAAGAGAGGTGGAACTCAACAGGATAATATTTCAGGAGGCTAGTAACACCTTGGATTTAGGGTTTTAAAAAATCCAAACAGCTTTGCAAGTGTTGTTCGGCAAACACACATGATAGAGACAGCTGGGCCATTCGGTTCACCTCAACGGAAAGCAATGGAAGTTTGCATTTGGTGGGAACGTGTAGTCTAGATAAAAAAGGGCCATGATGCTTATGCTCATCTGACCATATTTGGAATATTGTATTCAATTTAAGATGGGCACTGAAATACAATAAGACAAAGATGATAAATGCCTTCGGAGCTACATTTTATGTGGTAAATGTGGGACATCTAATCAAGAGTGAAGACTTGGGAAAATTTTGAAAAGTTTCTTTCCAAATGTGTGAAAAGCTGCCCCCATGAGAGAAGTTGGTATGAGTTCACAGAGTCGTAGCTTATGACTATTATTAATACAGTATTTTTTGTTTCCTAGGAAGGACTTATTATCATTACTGAGGACTGTCTTGATATATTTTCATCCCACTCTTGCTTTTTACATAATTTTTAGGACATCACCATCATCATATGAACTTACATTATACAGGGTCTCATGGGCATGGGCCATACTTACGCTGACTTGACCCTCACAGCAGATGTGGGTCTATTGGGCATTAGTATCAGGCCTATTCCGCAGAGGAGAAGTCTCAAGAAGGCAGTGATGCATCTTCCCCCAGGCTAGATGGCTTTTGAGAGACGGAAATCCAGCCAGAATTTTAGATTTCTGATTCCTAGGGCTAGAGCTATTTTCACTAACAAGTGCTTCCTGTTGAAATGAAACCTCCAATTAATTTGGACTCAAAACAATATATCTATTTTCTATTTTTTTTTGACAAGAAAAAATGATTAGTTCATGTTCTTTCCAACAAGTCTTTCAGTTTATTACCTTGGGCCTGGGGCACGGCATATACCTTTAATCGGTGCTATTACTGAAGTGGCATAATGCCCGGGTGCAATGTACAAGGAGAAGAAAGAAATAGCACAGGTTTGAAAGGCGTGGGAAAGCTTCCAAAAGATAGGTCAGTTTTGGGGACAGAGGGAGCATGAGGATGATCAGTTAGCATGTCTCCCATTAGACATTCTTTAAAGCACTTTTTCTCTTCTTTCATCAAAATGTCTTCTTTTTAAAGCAGTTAATCTATGAATGACTGCATTTTAGAGCATGTGAATACCCTAGCAAAGATGGAGACGGATGTTCAAATTTGCCAGTTGTTGATGAATTAGAACACGTGCCTTTGCCCACGTTCCAACACCTTCACGTCACTGATGATAGATTGGTGAAGAGAGTAGTTTCTGGAGTTTTGTTGCCTAGTTCCCAATTTTCCATCTGTGCAGCTACCTGTCTCCTCCAAGGCACAGTTTCCTTGTCTGTACTGAGGGAGAGATCCCATCTACAGAATCGAGATGTGAGAATTACATGGGACAATCCATATAAAATGCCTTGAACAAGTAATTGGTCTACATATCATTGCTCACTCTTTCAAAATAAGATGAAGACAACAGTAAGGAAATTCATAATTAAAGAGTTTGCTCATTCTTCCTCTGTGTGTCAGGATGGGTAGGGGTAGTGATGCTAGATATGCCCTTTGGATCTGTCAATCAGTGGTTATTTATTTTTTAGGCACATGCAGAATGTGTGGCAAGTTCACTTGTGCCTACTAGGGTTCATGCAGTCTTTGGTAGAAGCCAGACTTCCAAGACAAGGGCATGGTCCTAATCCATTCAGAAGCCCAGAGGGGTGGATTCCCCCACTATGGGATTCCATGTAGCAATTTATCTTTCCAGAATGCATTGGTATTATTTATGATTTTATTCATTTCCCATATAAAGAAGCCTGGTACAATGATTAAGATCCATGTGAAGGGAAAGACAGACCTCTGTTACCTGCCTTGGTGAAGGTAATCCAGAAAATCAAATCTAGAGCATCACCTGGGAACCTTTCCTGTAAAGTTCAGCATTCCAATCATAAATTGGGCTGTGAAAACAGAGCCTCCCTGGGTGTGATTAGTAAGAGCAGAGCAAGAACCATCCTGAAATGTCAGGCATTAGTGATGAACTTAAATCGCTTTTTCAAAATAAAGTTACATTTTTGATATGACATTTGCAAATGAGCCTCCACAGCCCAGGATGATTGCTCCAATCTTTTCCTCTGAATTGTGATTTTCCTAATAGCAGATATTGCTATTGCGGCTCTCCTTGTTGCTTAGCCTCTGGAGCAGTAGACACGTTGAGTAGGTTTTAATGGTGTAATGAATCTTCTTTTTCCATTTTCAGGGGCCACTGCCCGTGTTCCTCAGCTGTCTGTGACCACTGGGCCTGGAACAGTGAAATAATGTCCTCCAGAGAGCACCAGAATTTAAATATGCTAACAGTTTCTGATAAAGTCCCTGAAGAAGTGGCTGCATGGTTACCAGCTTTCGACATAATTTGAACTTTTTTGGGAGATTCAGAATCATTAGGAACACCAGTTCCTGTACTGGATACATGGATGGCATGGTCTAAGGGTCTGGTGATTGGCAGGGGCTGCTGGCCTATAGTGTAAGTGGCTCCACTTTGCCTTTATCTTTCTGTTCCTTCCTTTGCCACCATATTGGCACACTATCTGTATTTGCTGAGATTTCATATTTCTAGCTCTCTCTCTCTCTCTCTCTCTCTCTCTCTCTCTCCTAATTTTCCAATTGTCTGTGGTCCAGAACAAAATGTGAGTTTTAGATCATAAAGACCAGGAAGAGTGTGTGTCACCAGTCATGTATAAAATATAGGAAAATGGGCATTGAATGAAGGTGTGTGAGGCCATCTTATATGAAAGATACTTGAGTTTGGTACTTTGGTACACATCTTTTGAATATTAGGCATTTTTTTGTCCTATCTTATTCCTGACTGTGGTTTGAATGCCATTTGGTAAATTATTATATCATTGCTGTTCACTTAACGCATCTTTCTTCTCAGTACCACTTTTATCTTATATAGACTCATGTTTCCATCTTGTATTAGAATTCAGTGTATGTCTCATGTAAACCAAGAGCTCAGTCAGTATTTGTGGAATGAATGTTTTTCCATTTCCATGCCACGTTAAATTATGAACTTTATTCAAATCTGATTTAAACCAGCGCTGTGTATACAACAGGCACTCATTTAAGATTTGCTGAGTGAATGACCAAATAAAATAGTCAGAAATTTCAGGACAGAAACCCCTTTTGTGTTTTAACAAAAAATGTGCAATTCTGCCTCACTTTGAAATTATCTTTTGAATGGAATTTGCAACAGATTGATGGATGATAGTTGATACTTTGATTGTTCAAAATCATGACTGTGGACATTATGCACAGACAGATGGAAGGCATTGGGATTTTTAGTCATAAGTAATTCTTGAACGTTCTCAATCATTTTTATCATAGAACTGTATTACTCAGGGTAGGAAGATATGGGAAGCAGGGATATATGTGGCACATTATGAACGGGGAAGAGTTTATAGGAAGAAGAGGAAGAAGAAGAGGAAGAAGAAGAGGAAGAAGAAGAGGAAGAAGAAGAGGAAGAAGAAGAAGAAGAAGAAGAAGAAGAAGAAGAAGAAGAAGAAGAAGTAGTAGTAGTAGTAGTAGTAGTAGTAGTAGTAGTAGTAGTAGTAATAGTAGTTAAATGCCCATTAAGTACTTCTCTTGGGGCAGGAGTGACCATGATCATGGTTGGAGATATTGAGGTGAAGCGGGAGCTTAGGCTTAGGATAATAGAGAGTATGAGGAAGAAATGGCTTTGAGAGATGGCACCATCCTAGGACATAGTGGACTTCAGGTCCTGGGAAAGCTGTTTTTGCTGCTGTGATGGTAGCTTCTACTTTTTTTTTTTTTTTTTAACACCTGTAGTTGTTAGAAAATCAGAGAGCTATAAAAATCATTTTTTTTCTTAAACATTTTTTTGGGGAGGTACTGGGGATTGAACCTAGGTGCACTTTACCATTGAAGAACTACATGTCCAGTCTCTTGTCTTCCCTACCATTTTTTTTTTCTTTTTTTGGAGACAGGTTCTTACTAAGTTACTGAAGTTCTCGCTAAGTTGGTGAGGCTGCCCTTGAACTTGTGATCCCCCTGCCTCACCCTCCAAAGTCACTGTGCCTGGCTTGCATAATCGTTCTTTATCATATGTGGAATTAGCTTGTCTGTTTTTGTGGCTCAGCCCTGTATTAGTTGATGAAGGCTGATATAACAAATTATGACAAGCTTAGTGGCTTAAAAACATTATAAATTCTTATTTTTTTAAAAGTTTTGTCATTAGAAGATCAACACAGGTCATCTCTGGACTACAGTCAAGATGTTGGCAGGGCTACATTTCTTTCTGAAGATTTAAGGGGCAAATATATTTCCTTGCCTTTTCTAGCTTGGAGAGATTGTCTGTGTCCTTGGCCTAGGGCCCCTTCCGTGTTCAAAGCCAGTGATGACTGGACAAGTCCTTCTCATATTGTATCATTCTGACACCAACACTTCTGTCTTCCTCTTTCACATTTAAAGGACTTGTGATCACATTAGTCCTATCTAGATAATCCAGGATAAGCTTTTTTTTTTTTTTTTTTAAGGTCAACTGATTAGCAACTTCAATTTCATTTTATCATGAAACATAACATCTTATATTCTGAGAATTAACAAGGACATATTTGGGGAGTTATGATTCTACCTCCACAATCACCAACTTAAATACAAAGAGCTGAGTTTAAGGACGGTATAAATAATTATCGACTGTGATAGTGCAGAAGATTAGAGAACAGGGACATTTGAATGTCCAGAGTTTGAGTAGGGCTCAGAGGTAATGTTCTTTGAAAGCAAGAAGGTGAGTAACCACCATAGCTGGCATATGTTTGCTGTCTCTCAGACCCTGGAAGAGCAACTGCTGGCCATGAAACTTTTGCTGGGGTTTTGGGTGGCCAGAGTTTCTGGTGAGATATTGGTCATAAAGCTGCACAGGTGGGAGGGAGGTATCAGTGTAGGGAGATTTTCAGGAGTTTTCTATTCAACACTCTGCTAGGCCTTCTTAGAATCATTCCTTATGGTGACCACCATATTGAATGTATGGTCTCAAGAAGACCAGTAATCATCTGCAGGGATGGACCAGAGGAAGTCTTTGGGTACCTCTTTCATTTTGCTTCTTAGCACAATTCCCCACTGAACACCTAGTGCATGTCAGGCACTGTTCAGACACTGAGTTTTATCTTGGGGTCCACTGCTAAAAGGATCCACAGAGAAAGTAATTAACCTGGTGGGCAGGGAAGTTGTAAGAAAGAAGACAGGGATGGATTCTGGTAACGATACATTCAAGGCCACTCTGGATCACAAGAGTCTCAATCTGGAGACCAACTGCCAAGGCCACACATTCCTATAGGTTATCTTTCTTAGGCTGGTCCACTGCGGGGTCTACTGCGGCATAGCTGTAGAGCAGAATGAGTACCAATGGGGCTGTGTAGCCAGGCCACCATATTGGATGTTGATCCCAAACAGCCATGCTGACTCTTCTGCTTCTCAGAGAGGACTGAGGGGGAGAGAGAGTACAATGAAAATGTGACCCCACAATGGTTGAATCTTTCCCTTAGTGGAAGATCAGTTCAGAAGACAGCACTGGAGGATGTAACCTCCTGAGTGGTTTAAAATGAGAATGATTTGCTTTGTACATGCATCTGCACATGTGTAGGATACTTATTTTGGGTGCTCAGAAGAGTTGGCTCATACCTGGGGTGAATGAGGGTAGAAATGCTTTGTTATTCGCCTGCTACAATCTTAGCATAGGCTGTAGGACTCTATGGAGCAGGCACTCAGTAAATGTTTGCTGAATTAATGAACAAACACATCTCTTTAAGTCAGTTTTACACATGGAAGCGCTCTCCTCTCTAACGCTGGCCTGCCATTTTAGAAATGTGGTGCACTATTTTACAAGGGAAATCAAGTAAGATTGTCTTAGTTAAACTTATCCAACTACTGCCCATGTGAGAAAAACCTCCAAACCATGGATAATAGATCTGTAGCAGATCTATGTATAGCATTGTTTTGTTTTTATCTTTTAACTCATTGATTTTTGGTACTGGGGATTGAATCCAGGGGTGCTTTACCACTGAGCTAATCACCAGCTCTTTCTTTAAATTTTAAATTTGAGACAGGATCTCAGTTGCTGAGGCTGGCCTTGAACTTGTGATCCTCCTGCCTCAGCCTCCTGAGCCTCTGGGATTACAGGCCTGTGCCTCTGTGCCTGGCAAGATAACATATTTGAAATTAAAAAAAAATGCTAGAATTTCTTATCCATTGATAACACCATTTACTTTTTTAATATTAAGGAGAAACTCTGAGTTTGAGACAGGAAATAGCCAAAGAAAATTAGTGGTGCAATAGGATACAGGACCCGAGACTCTTGTTTTCCGCCTGCTACCTAGGTCTCTTTTCCACGGTAAGTGGAACAGAATGAGTCACTTATCCACAGGCTTGATTCAGATAGAAGGATAAATTGTGGTGCAGATAATAGCTAATGTAATGCCAGACCTCTCTCAGGAACTGTAGAGATTTCAGATCAATATGTAGTCAAAGAGTACATGGTGATGACTTTCTGAAAATCTGATCAATAAGTATACATCACCAAGATCAGAATTTATTTAAAATTATGAACAGCTTGGAGGACTGCCAATGCCTGAGTAATAGCTGCAGGCAGTCCAGATCCATGCCAGCTTCCTCCTTTATATAAATTGCTGGAATCTCTCATGCCTGACCCCTCTGATGTATCAGCTTTGTTATGTCAGTTTAGATATAGGTAAATTTCCTATGGGCATTTATTAGCTTTATTAAAAAAGGAGGCAATTGTCCAAAGGCCTCTGGGCATACGCACCCAAAACATAAAATAAAAGAATGAAATTAAATACTCAGGCTGCCAAACACCTCATAAAAAAGTCAGGCCAGTTCGGCCCACAGAGGCATGCCAGATTGGCAGGCTCTGTCTTGTGTGCTCTCCCTGAAGGTCCACAGAACCCTTCTACTGTCTGGTTGGACCGAGGAGTGAAAGGCAGAGGCAGGGACCCTCAGTACCCTTGTTTTGGGGATTCATATCTGGAATCCTTTATTAGAAGTAGTACGGCTGATCTTAATATATTTGAATGAGCCAGTGGATAGGGAAACACCCTCGAAGGAAATCTCTTTCTTTATTAAAATGTATCCATCCAACATTCTCTGACTTCCTGTACCATCTTGATTTGATGGATGGCTTTCACCCCTGGAATTCTTCACAGTGTCACTTCCATAAAGCCCAATACGATTCCCCATCTGCCTTCCGACTAGAACAGTCACTCAGAGAGTATGTATTGCTCTGAGTTAGTGATTTTCAACTCAGAGTGATTCTGCCTCCAGGGGACATTTGGAACTGTGGGAAGAAGGGGTGATTTTGGCCTCGGGTACGTTGGTTCCAGGAGTGCAGGTAAATATCTCAATGCACAGGTGGCCTCCAAACAAAGAAATTCCCGGATCTAATAGCCACTCTAGATCTTTAGGCAAACTTCAGTCGTCGGCCACCTTCGCTGTTTTGGCCAGAACCACATTCTATTTGCATTACCTTCCACCTGACGGCGCCCCCCACCCCGCCATGTAGAATTTATTTCTTAAAAATCTGGACACATTTATTTTAAAGGGAAACTTGGTATTATTATCACTTTCAGGAAAAATAATTGTGGCTTTCATAAATGCAAAGTCACTGTGTAAATACTTACAATGAGAACAAAGCACGATTGTCAAATCACAGGCCGATCCTTGATGGCTGCTAACTTTCTGATAAAATGAAAGATTAGCAAGTTTTGGAGAACTATTGAAGAGAAACACCAAACTGAGACTCTTGCTAAATAGATGGGTGAATGGGATTGAAAAGAAAGTAACTTCCTCACACAGTAGTTTATTGGTATTTAAGTTCCCATCTTAGAGTCATTTAATATTGAAAATCATTTCTTGCTCCAGTTAAAACGATCATGAATGTATTCTCCAACAATTTAGGGAACACTGAATTATTATGTCCCTCATGTGTATACTTTTCTACTTGGATTCTTGTTTTCTCACTAGGATACATGTTTTCTTGGTGGTGCTGGGGATTGAACCCAGGACCTTGTGCATGGGAGGCAGGCAGTCTACCAACTGAGCTATGCCCCGAGCCCATAGGCTACCTTTTTATTTTTATTTTTTTGAGCAACTGCTTCAGAGCTGCCTTTAGAGGGTACATTTCACCATAAAGATGGCAGCCTGTAACCAAGACTCTTTGTATCCAGAAAAGTCAGATATCCTAGATTGTAAAATAAAAACCTAGAGTCTGTCATTGCCAACCCATGACAAGTGACTTCTTGGAGACCTTATTGCTCACTTTCCCTCCATTAAAAAGGCCATTTGAAATGTACTGTAATCCTTTTTGCCGAATTAGTGACTCTACCTTGGTATGCTTATTAGAGTCATTATTCTGGGCCATCATACTTTAAAGAAAAAGTCTAAATTCTTTGATGTCAACTGATCGCACATTAGGTGTTCCAGCGCATGGCAGTGAGTCAGTATTATCATTCACAAGAACTACCTTTGGCTCCGTGTTATTATACTGTGAATCAATTTACAGGTAAAATGTCATCTTTGTAATGGACGCTGAAGGGGCTGATACTTTTACTGCTTATTTGCTCACCGGAGAACCTGTGGCAAAATAAGTTACACAGTCTGCCTGGGCGAAGGGTGGGAAATTGCGACAGGCACTTGGGGCTTCCGAGTTCCCACTGATTGCTTGGTGCTCTGGGCTGGAGACCCCTTAGTCCAGGAGACTGACATTGTGAGAATGATCCCCCCTCAGGGAAAACCAGTTAACATTGCAGGTTAGCAAGGAGTTATGCTGCATTATGAAAACAGTCTGGGTTTGGCTGAATTTTTTTTTTCTCCCTCTGAAATTGGTTTTCCATACCTATAATTACCTTCAAGCACCACCATAAAAGCCCTCTAATCTTTACCTCATGTTGTTCTTCCTTTGGGGCACAGTTTCATCCAACATTTCCACCAAGCCATAATTAGCAGAATTGTATTTAATAATCCCCCTCTTCATTCTGAAGGAAGCAGAGGCGGCATCAAGCAAGTTCCGCAGCAGATAATGAGGGCTACAGAGGTTCTTTCTGGATTGTATCATTACACCCTGCAAGCAATCTGCTGCCACCGTCAGCCAGCATCAGCCTCAACGGTCCAGCAGCCTCGGCCTCAGTGACAGTTAGGAACAAGGGAGAGACACACACTCTCCATGTTTTTTTCTCTTCCCTTTAACTAAAAAAGTCATAGACCTAAAAGAACACGGAGAGTGCTGTTCTGCTCTGCGGCTGCGAGCTTTGCTAGGTGCAGAACAGGAACATTTCCAAATTCCCTTCAATACAGGGTCAGGTGTTGCATTATTGATTCATTTTACCAGGGGGATTTGGCCCAACGGAAGACACGAGGCTTTACAGTTTAGATGTACTAACGAAGATCTCACTCACTTGAGATTTCATTCTTTCTCCCTTTGTTAATTTTCATGTGTGTGACTCAGAATGCTTATCAGAATCGGTTTTTTTAATGAGATTAATCATATCAAATAATCTTCCCAACAGTAAAAATTATACATCAAGAAAAACAAATACAGCATTTCCCTGCTCTTATAGCCAAAGGAAACTCATATTCCAGCGACTTGTTTTGCTTTTGTTCTATTTGTTCTAAAGGATCCTAAATAAAATGGTTTTGCTTTTAGATTTAGAGGATGTCCTTTCTGACATAAACTCAGATAAAAGAAAACCATTTATGTGTAATCTCCGGCAGATAGTGAAACTGGTTCTTATATAGAATCATAAATTTTTCTGCTAGAAAGGACCTTCAGGAATATTTAGTTCTACCCCTTGTGGGTGGTAAATGGAGGTAATGGCATGGTATCTTCAAGATTGGAGTTAAAGTTACTCTCTGAGAAGGAATGCTGTAGTTAGTTTGGATCTGAAGTTCCTCAAAGACCCATGCAATAAAGGCTTGGTCCCTATTGGAAAGTGATGGAATGTTAAGAGGTGGGGCCTATTGGGAGGAAGATAGGTTACTGGGTATGCACTCAAAGGGGCCACTGAGACTCCAGTCTCTTCCTCTTTCTCCACCTCTCAATGCCCATTATAAAGAGGTGCTTCACAAGAGAATTCAAAACAATAGGGCCAACCAATCATAGACTGAAATTTCCCCAGTTATGAGCCAAAATAAACAATTTATCTTTATAAGTTGACTTATCTCTGGTATTTTTTATAGTAGCAGAAAGAAGTTAGGAAAACCCTGATGAACAAACAAATCAAAACATGTAATGAACGTGATCAGTCACTCATAGAAGCAGTTGAATCAGAAGAGATAATCAGCAAATGGGTGGCTGAAGACCAGTCCCCAATTCCAATTCTGGAGACTTGTGCATTGATTGAAATGTGAAGCCTAACCTACGGCATTGTGCTTGTGTTATAGGCCGGGGTGACACATGGGAAGGGTAGCTGGCGCGGAGCTATCGGTGCACTGGTATCCATCGAGGGAAGACACAGTGTCTCCCTACTAGGGGCCAGGAGACAGGACTCGTCCCAGGGACAGCACTTCAGGGTCTAGATGGCTTTTTCTGTCTTCTCAGGTGGTTTCATCCTGTGACTGGGAGCCAGAGGCCGCAGTTGCCTCACATAAATCCAAGTGGGAAATTTGTTTTGTTTTTGATGGAGATCAAGAAAAGTTAACCTGCTGCAGATTGTTGAGGGCATCCATAAGTTGAATAAAATGGAATTTAAAAACATGGTACCAGAAGTTTCTATGAGATATACAGCCCTGAGAATCTGCAGCTGTCATGGGGACGGTAATGAGGGGTGGTGGGGGCTTGAGCCCCGTTTATCCTATTTTATCCATGTCTATGGGGCTTGGAGGCCCTATAAGGAAATATTGTACTTCAGCTTTCTTTGGGAGATCCAGACAAGTTCTGCTATGCTGTGACTATCAGCCTCAGTGTCAAGATCAGATGTTCATAATACTTTATAGCAGTTTAGGTACAGAGAGCTTGTAGGCTATGGGGTAGAGCTTAGGTTCAAGGGTGGACTCTAAGTTTATGAAGGATAGTGGCATAGAACAAGTAGTGTAGAAGATGACTTTCTCCAGATTCCCAGGTCAGGGAGCTGTCTGAGCAGGGTGAAAAGTTCTGCTTAGCTTGTGTGAGAGCACATTTTCACCACATCCTCAAAGTCGCAGGAAGTGAGATTTGTAGTAGTTGGGAAAGTGCCTGTCACACGTTGGCCAACTTACCATTTTAAGTTTAGCAAAAAGTGAGAATGAATCACATTGGAATGTTAGACGCTCAGACGGCAGAATCAGAAGGCAGCAAAAGAGGGATCCTTTCTTGAAAAAGACAGGACCAAAGATGGCAGGAAGGTTAAGGATAATATGAAACTGCCAACGTAGTGTTAGAGAAGCTGAAGTTCAGCATGACATAGAATAGTTCTCAACACAGTTGATAGAACAGGCCGACATTAGAAAGCTGCTGTAGCCTGATCCAAGATGTTTAGTTAATTCAGACGCACACACACACACACCCCAACAGATGGCCCAGAGGAAGGACAGTGTGGCTGGGTCAGTCAAAAAGCCTGGAGCAAGTGGTGTCACGTGGATCTGAGGACCAAAACAACATGCACCTGTACAGCTGTGATTTTTCCCTCCTGTCCTTCCTGTCAGCGTAATTGGTGGTGAAACTGGGAAGGAAAGGAAATGCTGGGACAGAGGGAATTGAATGTAGAGAGAGAACCTCAGTTTGTGTTAATGAGTTTCAGGCTTTTGCCCTGGAGGAGACGTGTCCCATGATATGAGATTTCTTGAAAAAGTGATTGTAAAACTTACTTGACAATGTAGGAGGACAGGGACCAAACATGTGCTGGATTTTATCAAGTGGAACAATGTTAGTCCTGAAAGTATGAACTCATAAATGGGAGATTTGCTGCTAAACAGTCTTAGAAATGAAACAGGGGAATGAAGATGTGGGGTTCACCAAGGAAAAGCCACGTTCAATTAACCTTGAATGGAATTTGATGGCTCAACAGACTTGGACGAGCCAAATGATACAGGCAAATCGTACTGTAGAATTTTTTGGGATATGCCATCAAGGAGATAGAGAGTAGGTTGTAATTCCCAGTTGAAGAATTTTGCCAGATGAATGAGAAATCGTGGATTTAGTTAATTTGGAAGCAATTATTTAGTGGCATGTGTTAAGTTTCTGTTTGAAGTTTTCTTTTTCCTCCTAATAACTTGGAGATACATAGAAATAGGTACACACACACACACACACACACACACACATACACACACATATATACACGCATACACATATATACACACACACATATGTATATATTTATATATATACACAAACACACAAACACACGGTGTATGTGCCGTAAATAAAACACATACTTAGCTAATTTTCAAACACTTTAAATTGACATTATCAAGAATCTTCTAAACGATAGATTTAGAGTCCAAGAAGGTATTATCAAGATAGAATTAGGGGTCTAAATCAACAAGGCTTAAGTGAAATACAATGAATGTATTGAACTTGAAAAGCAAGAAAGGCAAAAGAACAGGAGAGTGAAAACAATGGCTATAAGTAATTTCATCCTCCCCCACAAATAAACCAAACACCCCCCCAAAAGAAAACAAACAAAAAACCCCTATCACTTTATTTGACCTTAAGTTCAATGTCTCATGCTGTGGTTTCTCAATACGACCCACCCAGGGTGGGATAAGGCCAACGGAGGGACTGTCTTTATAATGGTTAGGGCCCAGCACTACATTTTCCTATGGAGATCACATGGATTCCAGTGGGCTATGAGCAAGGGAAGCCAGAGTCAGAGAACCACATCTATGAAGAGTGGTGTGTTGTTCATTCACTATTTTGGTGAATGCTTGTCAATTGCCCGATAGGTTCCAGTTACTGTGCTAGGCCAAAATGAACAATGCAGTGAGGTTGTGTGTCCAGGCTCTGGAGAGAATCTAGTCGGAGAGATGGATGAGTACACCAAGAATAAAGCACCTGGGCCCACTGGGAGGGGACAGCATGGGGGAGACGTTACCTTTGGGCCCCTTCTTGATGGACATCAGTAATGGACCAGGTGGAGGCAGGAAGAGGAATGGTTTCCATGTGGAGGGAAACACAAGGGAAGAGAGTGGCGTGGAAGATCTTGGAGCCCTTGGGAACGGGAAGTAGTTTTGGAATTGCCAGAGTGTGGGGTGGGTGGGGGAATGGATGGGTGAAAATCAGAAGCAGACTGGGGCCACAGTTGGGTTGAACTTCATCTGAGAAGATGGAGAGCCAGGGAAGGGTTTTAGTGGGCAGCGTGCTCATTAAGACAATTTAGATCCGTCACTTGGACTTGGGTTTGGTAGAATGGACAGGTGACAGACTGGAAATGACAAGTCAGGGGTGACTGGAGCAGTTGTCCAGATGACAAGTGACGAGGGCCTGATCTCAGGTGGTGGCAGCAGAGAGGGAAAGATAGGGACAGGTTTTAGAGGTGGTGAGGGATTGGCATCAACAGAATTTTGAGGCGGAGGGAAGAAGAGTCTGGTCTGATTTCTGGAACTGTAAACGGTGTGACTTGGCGGATAAAAATATGATGAGACAGGACATAAGGGGGACTGGTTCTGAGGAGCATGTTCAGTGTGAGGTTTCCTGGGGTGACCCCTGGTGATGGCCAACTGGCAGTTGGATGTGTGGGACTGGAGCCCCAGGGGAGGCTGTGATGTACCCCCAAGTGTGAATGCAGAACCTGTAGGCACCTTGGGGCGACCTGTGGACGTAAGGAAAGAAGAGGGCTGGGATAGAGATGGGGGCAACACCAGCATCGACATGATACGCATAGAGGGGCATTCGGAGTCTTCTAGAAGATGGGTGAGGAGGAGCCAAAGCCTAAGGAAGCAGAATTTGAAGAGAATGCATATTAGAAGTTTAACGAGTACAAGGAGAGAGACTTGCAATAGAATCGGTGCCCTGGAGGTCACGGGGCCACACGGAGGGCAGCTGGGATGGCGAGGGAGAGGGACAGGCCTCTCAGACAGTCGGGGAGACAGCAGGGCCTGAAGTTGAGGTGGGTGCAGAGCTGGGCTGGCTGGCTGGGCTCAGGCTCCACTGTTTCCTTCTACTTGTAGAAGCTCCTTCTCCACCGTCCGGCCGGCCATTGCTCTCTGCTCAGCTGCCGTTGACACTTCAACTCAGGTGACAGGGAGGAGTCAGCTGGGGCTGCCACGGTGTCCATTTCAAGAACCCCCCGCCTGCCTGCCTGCAGATGCTGCACTGGCTTTCTTGTGTCACCATCTGAGAGGGTCACAGGCAACAGTGCAGCAGGTGATCCTGAACTTGGCTCCTTTCTCTGAGGTCCCCAAGTCCCATGGGCTGCCTGAGTAGCAGCCCATCTCATTTGGCGATGTCATAAATTCTCCTCCTGCCTTTATCCCCTGAGGCCACTGTGACCGTCCCTGCAAGGGACCAACCACAGGGGAACGAGGACCATCTTGTTCTTTTTTTTCCCCCCCTTCTGCCCCTCCTTTCCTTCTTATTTTCACCTTGAACTCGTCGTCCTCAGCTCCAGTGTTTGTTAAATGCAGGAATGTATTTTCATGCCGTGTGATGTGATGGGTTGTGTAAGGAATTGGAAACAGGCTGGATTATCCAAACATACAGATTTAGGTCATGACCACGTTCCCTCGGGGCAGACTCGTTTCTGATGATCAGTGAGAGGTGAGATCCAGGCTGTCAGGGAGGCAGCGTCTTGTCTTTTCCTGAACTGTTCCATCCTGGCGTGGCCGTGGCTCTGCCTCATGGGTGCGGTTACCTGAGCTCTGATTGTACCTCCTGCAGAGACAGCGTACTGATGGTGGAAGAACGTGTGAATCTCTTTCTCTTCTCAGACCAGCATGTTGTGCATGTAGCATATTGTGGTTGATAAATATTTGTTAGGTTGAATCCAAATGGGCTGCAGGGGATTTAGCTCCATTATAATTAGCAGTAAAACCACACTCGATGCTGAAATGATCTAATACTCACAAATCTTAAATTGTTCCTGCTTTTAACCGTGGCTCTTAAGTGGTTCTTGTTCTCGACTGTTTACATTTTACTTTTGTCAGAGGACTTAGGTGGTCTCTTCATGCTGCCTCAAAGAGACGACGTGGGACATGGAGAGGAAGCCCGGTCTGGAGAAGATCAGGGCTGCCTCTGGCACCTGTGTACTTGGCTTTGTGGAAATGAGGCTGATGGCTTAGAGGACTTCCTCGGCTCCTCCCCTTCTCCACCTCCCTCCCCCTTGCTCCTCCACCCTCCCCTCTGCCTTAGGCTCTCCTTGCTCCTCCTTCTTCTTCTGTTGTTTCAATAGGAGCACAAACTTCATTCCCGGAAGCACGGTGCTGAGACTGGACTGGCCAATTTAAAAAATTTGACCCTCTCGACTGCATTTTTGAATACGCACTGAAAGAATTCATTTGGATTCTTCTCAAGAGAGGTAGCAGAGCTCAGTAACTCCCATGTAGGTCTTGATATAGTAGAGAGCTGGACTCTGTGGTTAGCTTGCAGCCTCAGCCTCTTTTACCTTTGAATGGGTTGATAACTACATCAATTTCTAGCTAGGAAGACTGAGATCACCCGTTTCTGCTGATCACAGATATAACATACAGAAACAAATAACAGCTATTATTGTTATGAGGAAATGTGAAGGGATGGATCTCAGCCGTAGATTTACAATAGGCTTTGGCATGCTTCAGGTGCAGAGTGGCTGTCCGTTACGGGTCAATCTCTATAAGTGGTCATTTGAGGCCTTTGGGGCTCCTTGGACTGTGGCTTACTGAGACCCACTTGGGCTCTGGTATTAGATAGACTCTGTTTAGACACCACTGTAGCACAAATATTCGACCTTGGTCCTTATTTAGATCACCTCAGCCTCTGTCAGTTAGAAAATGGGGATTGTGATATTTGCTCTGTGGGTTGATGTAAGGCTTAGAGATGAGGGGAACCCAGTTGTTAGTGCATGCTTAAAAGATAACTCCTACTGTCCTGTTAAACTGCTTTAACTCTTCACTGTACCCACCCCAGTGCCTGGTCCTGTATGCAAACCATAGAAGATCTACTTTTACCTGGTTTCTGCACCCTTCCCATCCCTGCCTTGTTTTAAGAATTGAACATTGTTATCCTTGAAGATTCCTGTCTGGGCTGATATCAAATGTAAGATGTGACATAATTAGAAAATCATATTCTTAGTTGTAACATGACCAGCAGGAAGATTAAAAGTTATGTTTCACTGATTTTAATGCATGTGTTTTCTCCTATCAGAGTTCCATCAATATGAAAACTGAGAGGTATGAATACTGACTTTAGAAAAGGAAACACAGGTAATATTCTTACTTGTAGTAATTGCTAAGAAGACAACATGGGATTGATTTTTTTAAATGTCTTTTTAGCTTGACTTTTCAGCCTAGGAGGTGTTCCTTCAACTTAGTAAATATTAATATTTACTGATTCCACTGCATTTTTGATCTCCTTTGGAATCATGTACAGAATATAGCTTAAATGAATACATTATTGGTAGGACTGCTGAATTTTACAGAATACTTGTGCTATTGAAAAGTGCAGCTTGGGAAAGAAAGAATCTTAATATAAAAAGTTTCTTTAGATGGTTTGTTTTGATAACTAGAGAAACATGAATTCAATTTGGAATTGAATGTCTAAACCCTGATGTGTTAGTCAGCTTTCCATTATTGTAACACATACTGAGATAAGTCAACTTAAAGAGTGGAAAGGTTTTTGTGGCTTATAGTTTTGGAAATCTCAGTCCATCTGATTGGCACCATTTCTTTGAATCTGTGGCCGCACAGTACATTATAGTAGAGGTGCATGGTAGTGGAGGCCCAGTTCCTTTGTGGCTGGATGTGAAAGAGGGATATAGAAAAGAGCTCGATTTCTATTATCTTTCCAAGGGCATGACCTTCCACTAAGCCACGTGGGTCTTTGGAAGACATTCCAGATCCAAACACATGTCATGAATTCTTTTCAGTCCTTAGTGAATTGAATCTGGTTTTCTGCAGAAGGTGGAGGAATGTGTAGGTTTAAGCTGTTTCTTTCTGAGAGATCCTTGAGGGACCAATTGATTGACAGTTATGCAGATAATAATTCCACCTATTTGGGAAAGGGGGCCATAATATGAGTCTTTCAAAAACATAGTGAGGAATTAGAATAAATACAACTAAAGGGTGCTTAGGAAACTCAGAGAGCAGATAATGGGCTTCGTCTGACAGTTTGATGGGTAGTGGTTTTCTTGCCTTGCTCACCTGTGTTCATCCTCAGGCAGTGCCTGAGTCCAGATGTTTTGATCATTCTTTACTTTTAGCTCCAATACTGAGTCCAGATTTGTAAGGTGACAGATTATATGAAATTGAAGATCAGAATAAAGAAATGAGAGTTCTGTTGCTATGGAAAACTGACATGTTGTAGAAGGATCAGACGTTCTCAGACTCCTAGGATACATTGGCTTCCTATCACCTGGGTTTCTTCTGTATGTTTACCCTTGGAGTAAGCATAAAACAGCAAGCTCTTCTTTAGTGAGATTTCAATTACAAATATCTGTTCATCACGCACCCTTCTCCCCAACTAACATACAGAACGAGACCTATGATGTCACAAACTGTTCATCCTGAATGCACAGATAATTCAATTATGTTTTTCAGTCCTAACAGAGGGCCAAGGCTAATTATTTTTGAAAATTGACAGGCTGCCTTTGTTATGTAGGGTAAGGCTTACTGTTGTCAACCCATGTGAATCAGCTGTCTTAGATAATGTTGGTAATGCATTTTAGGAGTCTTCAAAGGAGAATTTTTAAAGTTTATTTTAACCAACTGTTCCTTTGAACAGGCTCTTGGTGTTGGGGTTCGTCTCTTAGTGTGTAGGTCTGGATGTTCACAAAGAGATACTGGTGCAACCTTGCTCTCCGTTTTGGAGTGAGGATATGTGATCACTAGGTCAAAAACATGCAGGTCTAGAAAGAAGTAAAAGCTCTTTGCCTTCATCACGGGGCCAGAGATTGTGCTCAGGGTGTCCTTGGGGTCAATTTGAGAGCTTTCCAAGACAATCGCAGCTCACTGGACCAATCTATACAAATTCCTTCACTTCTTGCAATTTACCTAAAAATCTTCCACTGAAATTTAACATTCTCCTTTGTCTGATTGTGTAGCCAGAACTAACCGCCATATGAATTCACTTGGTGAACATATCACTCTCACTTTCCACCTCTCATTGCTTGCATCTGAAGTGCAGAAGCCGGAGTTCATTGCCTTGTTCTCTTTGAACCTGTCTTCAACCAAATTCAGATGTGCAGGATCTCTTACTTCCACACCAGCTTTGCTCTTAGATGACATCTGGTCTATTTTATTGCTTCATAGTCCACCCTGCCCCCTTACCCCTCACTTATCCCGTGTTGGAAGGAATGACAAAATGAGATCACAGAACAGAAAGAAAATAAATTACAGCTCTATGAAACAAAGGTCCCACTTTTGAATTTTTATGCATTTTTTATGTCACTTCACCCATGCACAGAACCAAATTTCCTCAAAAAGATAACTTGACAAATCTTTGCATAAATTAAGCAATATTCAACAAACTTATTTGGTTAGATATTATTTCCCTCCAAGAGAAGCAATGTGGGAAGGGAAACAGAATGAACTTACAAATATTTTCTCTTAAACTTACCTTTGTAGGCATCTGTCTTCATAATCCAGCCATTTATTTGGAGGAAGGCTTAAAGTCACTGAAGCAAACATTGCTTTATATACACTATGATACTGGATCAATAATGTGGCTGGTGCACTGAACAAAAAAGAGCTCAAGATTATGTTGCTGTTTTCTTTCACTGTTCAGTCAACAGAAAAAAAGAGCCAAAAGAAAAGAAATAAAATACAAAGAGAGACATTTTCATCTCCCAATTTCAGCTTCTATTCTCCTCTAACTCCCAGGGAACCAGTGTGTGAAATTGTGTAATTACCATCTTAAAAAGTAGTTCTAAAATTAAAAAAAAAAAAAAAAAGGATCTGGGATGTTATACTTTCACAGACAAATAACAACTCTCTTGAATGAAGGTTCAGTTAGCTTTTAATGATATTTGACTCTCTCTTTCCTTTCTTCTAACCTATTTGTGTTCTTTTTATTTTATTTTATTTTTTGGTACTGGGCATTGAATCCAGGGGCACTTAACCACTGAGCCACATCCCCAGCCCTTTTTATTTTTTTTATTTTTAGTTGTGTTCTTATTTTTAAAGGGGGGTTCTTAGGCCACTGCATAATTGGCTTCTGCTTATTTTAGCATCCAATCGTATCACTTCTGCCTTTTAATTGGGTGTTTAAATCATTTCCATTTAATGTGATTATTGATACAATTGGCTTAAAGTCATCTTGCTATTTTCTTTCTCCCATTTGCTCTTTGTTGTTTCCTGCCTTCTCTCAATTGCTCTGAGTCCTTGTTTTGTGGTTTTTGTGGCTGCTTCGTGGTTTTAGTACTTATCTTTGGCTTGTCTCCTTCCACCTTCAGGTGATATCATGCTACTTAATGCACCTTTAAGAAAACTAGAACAATACTCTCCCATTTCCAGCTTCCTGGCATCTGTGTAATTAAGGTCCTATATTTTACTTCTACATATGTTAGAAATTCCACAGAATGCTGTTATCATTTTTTGATTTAATCAGTCAATCTTTTGAACTTTGTTTGTCTATAATTCTTTACTTTGCCTTCATTTTTAGATGTATAATTCTAGAGTTGACTTTTATTTATTTTTTTTTAGTATTTTAAATACATTGCTCCGTTATTTTCTGGCTTTCACTATTGTCAAAGAGAAATTCCCTCTCATTCTTAGGTTTTTTCCCTGTCCTTAATGTTTCTTTCTACTATAACTATTTTTCAAGATTTTTTTTCCTTTATAATTGGGTTTTAAGCAATTTAATTATTGTATGTCTTAGTGTAATGTTCCCCATGATTTTAATCTTGGGGTTTATATAACTGCTTAGATCTTTGGGTTCATGGTTTTAATCATTTGTAGAACAAATTCAGCCACTATTTTTACTTTTTGTTGTTGTTGTTGTTGTTTTTAAATTTTGAGAGAGTGTCTTGCTAAATTGCTGAGGCTGGCTTTGAACTTGCAATCCTCCTGCCCTAGCCTCCCAAGCTGTTGGGATTACAGGCAAGTGCCACTGTGCCCAGAGTAGCCACTATTTTTAAAAATATTTTTTGTGTTTCTACTCTCATCTCCCTTGGAGACCTTAATTGAAAGCAGTTCATTCACAGTTTATTGTTATTTAGTGATTTTTTTTTTAAACCCTCTTTTCTCTGTATTTTATTTCTGGTGTTTTTTTTTTTTTTTTAAATTTATATCTTCAAGTTTACCCTACTTTTCTTCTGCAATGTCTAGTCTGCTGTAATCACAATCAAGGTATTCTTCAACTTAGCCATGATATTTTTATGTCTAGGAGTTTGATTTTATCTTTTTAACACATTTCTTACATATCCTTGTTAACATGTACATTTTTCATAGAGTTTTTTGAAAATATAGAAAAGACTTAAAATCATTTAAATGTACTTGTCTGCTAATTCTATCAACTGTGTTATTTCTAGGTCAGTTTTGTTTGTGGATCACATTTTCTTGCCTGTTTTCATATACATATATATTTCTTGACAGAAATAAAATTCTGTTAACCATATGTGATTTCACAGATATCAGCCTATCAAAGAACACTTACATAATTAGAAAGTTTTTCCCATCTTTGAAAGAAATATTTTGATTCTGATAAAGTTTTCCCATTATTTGGGCTCCTAGCCATTAATCTGTCCTCTGTTAATAAGAATATGGCAGCAATTCCTTCATCAATTTGTTACTCAGGTTTTCTAAATGAAAACTTGGTACAATAATATCATTTTTCAATTTTCCTAGGTGCATACAAAATATAAGTAAATATCAGGTTATGGTTTAACAATCTTTGGAAACATAACTTTATGAATGAAAGATGCAGCAGTGTTCATTTGATGGCTAAAAACCCAACTAGAAGTGGATTCTTCAGTTTCTGGAATTCTGTGATTGTATTTTTATGATGTCCTCATGGTAGAACAATCAAATTTAGAATTATTGCTTTTAAATATTTGCTAAGAAGAATCCTTTAGGGGAAGCCTATTATGCTCAACATAAATGGAATATCAAAGGTTTTTACCAGAATAAAAAATTTAGAATTATAGGTATTGACTTGAATAATAAGCTTGGGGATCAAGAACAGTAATAATAAATAAACTATTTAATTGTGTTTTTCTCAAAAAAGGTTGTCCCTTTTCCTCTAAATGTATGTTTGCATGTGTAGGTGTGTTTACCCATGTTCATGCATGCTTATGTGTACTTATAGTGGTATTAAAACTGGAGGAACTGTATGGATTATCTGTGACCACTCTGAGCCTGCTAGAGTAATCTCTACTGTATTTGATTTCTTGAAGCAAGTTCCTGATATTAGAATTAGAATACACATCTCATGATTCCAAATCTTGTAAAATTTCAATTATTTTTTAGTTGTAGTTGGACACACAACTATTTATTTTTATGTGGTGCTCAGGATTGAACCCAGGGCCTTGCATGTGCTAGATGAGTATTCTACCACTGAGCCACAACCCCAGCCCCTGAATGTAGTAAAATTTCATCTTTGCTTGCTTTTGTGTTTTCTCTTCTGTTTAAATGGAGAGAGAGAGATGAAAAATTAGGTGAAAATATTTTTTTTATTATCCCATATTACAACCCATTCTAAGTCACTGAAGCAGTCTTTACCCTTAAAAAAAATCATGTCCCCAGACACATGAGTGAGCCCAATTGATGCCACATGGAACAGAAGGCCACTCACCGTTCCAGCTGAGGGTGCCCATATTCTGACCTGCAAATTCACAGCATACTGTTCCTTCAAGTCACTAAGTTCCATGTTGGTTTTGTACACAGCAAGAGGCCACTGGGTATGGTGCAGACTGATTGTCCCCTCTCCACCTCTGCCTCCCTTTCTCTTTCTTTTTTAATTGGCTCTTCTAAAATCTTAGTTTCTCTTCTCTGGCTCTTTTTAAATTTTTAAAAAAATTTTTAAATTTATTTATTTATTCCAATTAGTTATACTTGACAGAAGAATGCATTTTAATTCACAGCACACAGATAGAGCAGAATTCTTCATGTCTCTGGTTGTTTCCAAAGCAGAGTGACACCATTTGTGTCTTCATACAGGTACCTAGTGTAAGGATATCCATCTCATTCCACCATCTTTCCTACCCCCATGTTCCCTCCCTTCCCATCCCCCCTTTGCCCTATCTAAATTTCCTCCATTCTCCCATGCTCCCCCCACCATCTCCTTTATGGATCAGCATCCATATATCAGAGAAAACATTTGACCTTTGTTTTTTGAGATTGGCTTACTTCACTTAACATAATATTCTCCAACTCCATCCATCTACCTGCAAATGCCATCATTTTATTCTCTTTTAATGCTGAGTAATACTCCATTGTGTATGTATACCATAGTTTCTTTATCCATTCATCTACTGAGAGCATCTAGGGTGGTCCCACAATTTAGCTATTGTGAATTGTGCTGCTACTTTTCAGAAGATGATATACAATCAATCAACAAATATATGAAAAAATGTTCAACATCTCTAGCAATTAGAGAAATGCAAATCAAAACTACTCCACGATTTCATCTCACTCCAGTCAGAATGGCAGCTTTAAGAATACAAACAACAATAAGTTTTGGCAAGGATGTGGGGAAAAAGGTGCATTCATACATTGCTGGTGGAACTGCAAATTGGTGCAAGCAATATGGAAAGCAGTATGGAGAGTCCTTGGAAAACTTGGAAGGGAACTACCATTGGACCCAGCTATCCCACTCCTTGGTTTATAATTGGCCCTTTTTTTGGAACATATTCCATGTAATCTACACCATTTGTTATCAGCTACTTATACCATATTATAGGTTGAGCATCCCTAATCTAAATCACCACAATCTGAAATGCTCTAAACTCCAAAACTTTTGAGTGTCAACATGATGTCACAAGTGGAAAATCCCACACTTAACTTCACCATTAAAACATAGGTGCACTAAAATATCACAAAAAATTACCTTCAGATTACACGCAAAATGTGTATGTGGGACATAAATGAATTTCATGTTTAGACTTGGGTCTTATCTCAATATTATCTCATTGTATGCAAATACCCCTAAATTTGAAAAAAATGCAAGATCCAGAACAATTTTGGTCCCAAGCATTTTGAAGAAGGAATATTTAGCCTGTATAATGTGGACTATTTAAAAAAAATAGGTTTACTTAATTCCCCTGGAACTCTTAAATAAATAGATGGCAGTGATATTCCATTTTTAGATGATGAAGCAATGCTTCACATTATTATAAAACCTTTGCTTTAGACAGCCTCACTTTGCCCTGTAGACATGATCTCACCATTCCTTTAATTGTGCACACAGAGAGATAAAATGGGCTGAGCAAACTTAATGTCTTCATGGAATTTCTGGCCCTGCTTAGACCTTACTATAGGGCTCTCTTTTTCTGCATTATTACATATGATAGGTGATCCATGTGGGAAATTGTCACAAAGATATAACAGTGTTTACTTGGTGTACATCTAACCAAAGAATAGACAAAATTAGAGCTTTTCAGGTTTATTTCAGGAAGATTAAAAAATGAAGTAAAACCTCCTCATCCCTTCCCTATCCTATTCCTAACATGTTTTTCTTGAATTCTTGTACTTTAGGATCTACAGTAATGTGCTCTGGCCATTTCCGTGCACCGGGTGAGATGATTAGCTGCTGAACTAAACCCTAGGAAGTTTGGAAGTGCCATGCTTGCCGACAAGGGCTTGCCTTCCTTGGAATGGGAAGATGTTTCATGAAACTTCTGTGACAGCATGTTTAGCTGTGGCCCCAGAGTCAGAGAACATGTTGCCTTCACTTTCCTGAGCAGCTTAAATAAGATTTTTGTCCTTAAATGTGTGACCCAGGAACACATTAGATTAGGATGGGAGTCTCTAGTCAGAGGTCTCTGAACCCATGGAGGTGGTGTTAAATCTGTGTGGATTGGTCTTTTTCCTTGGGAAAAGGTGTGTAGCTTTCATCAGTTTTTCAATGAGCCTGTGGCCCCCCAATTTTTGAATCAGTATGCTAGAGGCTTGGATTTTATGACATTTCTCTTACTTCAACTATAATTTTATCAAGAATTATAGCCCTCTAGCATCATTCAGATGATCCAAAAATGGACTTGCTTTTAAAAGAGCCGTCTATCCAAGAACAGATGGGGCCAAAGTCAACCTTAGGAAATAATGTAATCAGTTCAGGGAGGAGATTCTCAAATATAGTGCTAAGTCACAGTACTTCATTAGAATTACATAGTGTTGCTCAAACCAGAGCTTAAGTAAATCAGAATTCCCAGGACCTTATATAACCGAAAGCCCGGTCCTCATCCTGGAGGCCAATCCAATAGCGAAGACAAGGTTTTGATAAAAAGGAAAAGGTTTTATTGCTTTACTAGCAAATGAGAAACACAGGGGACTCCTGTTCTAGAGCCTGTGAGTGTGCTCATCATGGAGAACAGGGTTTTTTTTAAAGAGGTGATTCAGAGAAATGAGATTAAGGAGGAGAGATCAGGAAGGAGAAAAATGGGAAAAGAAGATCAGGGAGGAGAAGGTCAGGGAAAAGAAGGTTGAGGAACAGAAAAAAAAACATGTAAGTTTTATAGGGACAAGGGATATATTCAAAACATCAAGTGAACCCCTGTTACCCTTATACCAGCCAGAGTGAATAGACATTTTGCTGAGAAGTGCCCAAGAATCTGTATTTAGGTAAATTTCTTTGGTCATTAGGCAGTATGTTTTAAAACTAAGATTCTTTTTTTCTTTTAATGGCAAATAAAATAAAGCACACAGAGGACAGAGAAGTCGTGAAAATTACAGCAGGAGTTTTAACGAGCCAGTCGTGTGGTCCAATCAAAGCAATTAATTTTATCCTGGATTTGCTTATGGTCATTTTTTTTTTCTTTTTTCTTTTGAAAGGGACTGCGGTGCAGGCACATAAAGGAAAAAGTGACATGCTTTTGTTGAGAGTGTTTATGAAACTCGGTCTTTTGAGAGAACATTTAGATGGCACTCTGTCTGTCTGGTGGGAAAAGGTTTTCAGCTCTTGTCTGTTGATCTTGAGGTTTTGTTGCACTGGGGAATGAAACGCTCGGCGTGTTGATATCCATGGAAGTGGAAAGTGCTTTCTGTCCCCCAGCCCCCTCTTCCTAAGATGTCATATCTTGAAGAAAAACAAAACAGAAAAGGAACAAATTTATTCTCAGGGAGCTTGGAGGAGCATGAATTATTTATTCTTAGAAATCCTCGACTATCTTTGCATGAAAGAGAGCCCTATTATTAAAAGTGAATGTTGCTTTTTCTGCATGTCAATAACTGGGGGATCAGAATGGACTGGCTGTTAGATAGCTCCCTCCTTGGAGACTGAGCTCCCAAGGCAGTCTCTGCAGCAGCTAAGTTATTTTTAAGACAATAAAATCATTGGAACTGATACATTAACACTCACAATTGATGTGACAGGGGTTTGCCACTGAGGCAGTCCAAGAGGAAGAAAAGGCCATTAAAATGATCTCAATTACCTTTTAATTATGAATTAACACATTTGCATAAATCACAGCACAGAGAATTTCTGGGTGCATGTGCATGTATGTGCTGAAATTGCCTGGGTTTATTAGGCTCCTTATTTTCTCTCAGCTAGGTCGAGCAGTAAATTCTCTACTACCTTCATCCTGGAGCAGAGGAAGTCAATTCTTCTTGCCTGGGGAAAAATTTAAATTTTCCCTTGATGCCAGTAATCTCATTTTCTTTCCAAGCAGTTGTGCAAATGAGAGCGATAGTTTTGTCTTTCCAGTTCATACCGGGTTTCTCTAGAGCCCAAAGAACATGGTGCTTCCTTGATAAAATAAATTTTGGTTAGAAAGAGGCAGCTGGGCTTTTCAATCTTGGAGGGATGGGGAGTAAGGAAGAATTACAAATTGGGCTGGCTAGCGGCCCTGGGAGTCGCTGTCTCTCATGACCCACCGACCAACTGGTTCTCTTTGCTTTAGGGGAAGTAGTAGGCCAACAGGAGACTGGTAGTATTTTATTCCTGCAAGTAAAATGCTGGCTGTTTGGAGTCAGCCCTTGTGTTTATTAGAGGTGAGGGGACCCCAATATTTGAATCATAGCTAAATAGACCCTGTATGTCCAACTTATGCACATGATCCAGTTTCAACAGAGAAAAGGCAGTGTTTGTGGAATCTCATTTGCTAAAACAAGGCAACCTTTTAAAGAAAAACATGAGCGTTGGAGGAGGGCCAAGTTTGGAAGGAAAACAGCTGATCTCTGGCATCAGAGCCACTCCTGTGGCCGGCTTCCCCCACCCCCACAGAGCTCAGGGCCTTTGTGCCGCTGACACCACCTTCTCACTCCTGATTTCCATCTCTCTTCTCCTATCCCTTCCTTTTTTTTTTCTTATTATCATCTAGGAGCTCAGTATGGTTCTATGAAGCAAAAGATTAGAAACAACCCAAATGTCCATCAATGGAGAGGGCTGGTTAAATAAAGGGTGACACATCCATTTAATGAACGACAATGGAGCTGTAATAAAGAATGGAGGAGCCCCGTGTACTGATAAGAAGAGATCTCCAAGATTTATTGTTAAGTGAAAACTAAAAGGCACAGAACAGTGTGTATGTCCTATCGTTTGTGCTGTCTTTTGCACAAAGAAGGGGTAAGGAAATAAGAAGCTTGTATATACTTTAAAAGTCTGGAAAGATGCATGACTAACGTTACTGTTATCCAGGTGAGAAGGGTTGGCGGGGGGTAGTTCATTCTATACCTTTTGTGATTTATTTATTTAAAAATGAGCATTTGGGGGGACTGGCCATGTGTGTTCATTGGATTTCCATTGCTGTAACAAAATGCCTAAGACAAATTATAGGAGGAAAGGTTTGTTGTGGCTCATGGTGTCAGGGATTTCGTTCCAGGGCTGTTTGGCCCTGTGCTGTGGGCTTGTCGTGAAGCAGAATGTCATGGCGGAGAGTGCAGGACAGAGGGGCTGCTCACCTCCTGGAAGCGGAGAACAAAAGAGAATGAGGGGAAGGGGCTGGAGTTTTAACATCCCCTTCAAGGGCATCACTCCAAGGACCCGACCCCTCCCACTAAGCCCCAACCCCTAAAGGTTTCACCACATCCCAGTAGCACCATATGTTGGTGACCAAGCCTCTACCATATGGTCCTTTGGGGACCTTTATATCAAACCATAATAGGGTGGTAGCTCAGTGGTAGTGTGCTTGCCCAGAAGGGACAAGTCTCTGAGGTTCACTAAAAAAAGAAAAATTAAAAAAAAACAAACAAAACACTTTGCCATGAATTCCATATTCAGAAAATTGCCAACAGTCTTAGCCTGGTACTCAGTGTGGACATCTGCTTGACCGGCACCCACATCTGAAACAGGAGGGATGCTCTAGTCACTACTTGCTCCCCAGGGGTACCCACAATCAGGATTTCTCATTCCTGTCAAAACTCAATCTTTAAAAAGAGGTAAAATCATATTTCTTGTATAAACATAAGATGAGTATGTTTTATCGAATGTATTAACTAATGAGGAAACTAGTAAGATGTGGTGGAGGTGAAATTCTATGTTAATGGAACTGGCTCAGAGTAAACATTATTCTGTGGGACTGTGAGGGAGTTTCCAGAGGGAGAAACATTAGAATCAACTCAGTGAAGTGGCTTGCCCTCCCCAACACGTGGGGAGCAGTCATCCAATCTCTTGGGGGCCTGAATAAAAGGAAAGCCTGACTGTGGGAGCCAGGACAGCTCATCTCACCTTCCCCGGCTCTCAGATTGGGATTGGCATCATTGGCTCCCCTGCTTCTCAGGCCTTGGAATGAACACTGAATTACATCACCAGCTTTCTTGGGTCTCCAATTTATAAACAGCAGATTATGGGACTTCCCAGTCTCCATAATACATATATCTCTTATTGGTTCCAGTTCTCTGGACCACCCTGACTAATATGTGTATAAAAACCTAGACGAAACAAAAACAACACCACTTCGAAGCGAATCCGAAGAACACATCTATTGACAATTAGGAATGCTGAAATCAGCTGGTTAATAGAATGCAAAATTAGCCAATATCCATAGGGCAATAATTAATTACATCTATAGACAAAAAATTTTTGCATTATTACCCAATGCCTATAATTTACAGAACTTTAACATAGCACAAAGTCACAGGCCACCAATGAAATTAGATAATATGGAAGAGCATATTACAGGAAATAAATAATGAATGGTCTATAAATAATGAATGGGTGTGGCTATGTTCCAAATTTTATTTACAAAAATAGGCAGAGGGCTGGAGTTGATTCATCAACTTTAATTCCCTAACCTACGATATAAACTGTCTATACGTGTAGAATTTACTATCAATTTTAACATAACTTTACTATTTCATGAGACGCTTGACAAGGAAAATACTAGTTGCAGATAATTTTATTTGTTAAGATATATAGGGGTGGAAAGGTGTGATAACTTTTCTGCCTATCATAGAGGCATGGAAAACACTCCTACAACAAAAGACAAGTTAGCAAGAGAAAGGCATAATACATTATTTAATAGAGCTTTATATGATATTCAGAAATGAAGTGTCAAAGGCCCTGAGAAAGCTCCAATTTCATGCTTAGAGTAACCCTGTATAAGTGTTATTGGACAAAAAGGAGTGATCGAATGGTAAGGTAACAGAGCCAACGGGGAAACCCAGCAGGCTCTGGGTATAGCTTTCCTTCATTGTGGCAATTGGGCAGGATGACTGGAACAAATGACTTTTGTCTACTATCAGACAAGACAGGACATAGAAGGCCCCAATGGCCAGGAAGATGGTGAAAGGTAGAGTAATATTTCTAGGTTGCTTCTTGTGTCCATGATATCCTAAAGTTTCACTTTTTGGTACTTACCACAGCATCCCATGTTGAAAGAACATCAAAAGTTCCTCTCCGCCTTATAACAAGTTGCTGGCAAGACAATGCTCCCCTTTGCTGTGGTTTTCAGGAAACTCAACTTTGTTTTGTCAACAGATGATTGAGTGGAGTTTTCTGGTAGCCAGCGTTTGACAGAGCCATCATGAATGGCATTGTGATAAACATTCTCATACATGTCTATTGGTAGCATACGCATACAGTCCTATTGGGTGTGTATTTATGAGAGGATTTTCCGAGCTACAGGACACATAGATGTTTAGTTTCATAGATAGTGGGGCTAAATAGCTTTCTAAAGCAACTGCTTTTGAATATTTTGATTTTTGGATGCATCATCTATTAAAAAATTAAATATAAATGAAAGCAAAAATACAAAAAAGCAGAATCAATATGACCGAAATGTATGATTAGCTGGTAATCAATGGAGGAAAAGCAGTTTTATAGCAAAAAAAAAAAAATTTTGTTTTTTAGAAAGATGTGTCTTATGCTGAAGCAAAGGACATTGCTTCATTGCATTAGCAAAAAATGCTCCTTAGGATGGTTTGATTCTATTTGAGCTCCATGTCTGTTAGGCACATTTCTTACCATGAATTGGGATCCGTGTGTGCCAGAAGCCCTTGCACTTGGCCTCCCGTGCTCTTGGACTCCTAATTTGAACTGTAACTAGAGGAACTGGCTGGGTCTGTGCTGGCTTTGTCTCATGTTGTGCTGACAGTTTCCTGCCTCAAGCATGTATTTTGTGATTTTGACTCTTGGCTTCAGCAACACAGAGTGGGGCACAGGAAGCCTGGAGTGAGGGTATTGGGGTGCTATACTCCTTAGGGCAATGCTCCATCGGTGGGGCATGATGGATAAATGTTTCTCTGAAGTTATGAACCAGTTCCTGAATTAACCTTTTTATCATTTAACCATAGCATAACTGTGATTGATGCTTGTGATCCATACTGAATAGAACACATTTAAAATCTGGAAAAATGTAGAGTCTTTGTGACATTTGGAGCCAGTCCACTGGCCCAGCAAGGAGAACTGGCTCTGTGGTTTCTCTGATGACTTCATCTGGGAATAGTGACTGCTATTCCTGTCTAGAATTTGTAAAGTCATAGAGGAGGAGCTCCCATTCCCAGCTCACATACCATCTCTGTACACTAGCCCCTGACTAGTAGTCATGGAGAATACCCAAGTTGTATGCTAACCAAACTCACATGTTCCACTTTCTACTTTCAGGGTAACCAAGCTGTTGATGTTGATGTGACTACATATTCTTATCCCACAGATTTCTCAAACTTTCACACAAAAAGAGTCCCTGACAAAGTTATAGTTTAGACTTCCTTGGTGCCCCCATGTTGGTTATGGACATTCCTCTACACTAGCTGACCCGACCTCAGGGGACGAACTGGTATGTGATGTGTGAACAAAGTCATGGACCCAAATCTTGGCAGAACCCAGGTTCTTCTTTGAGACTAAAGTTCAGTTAGCTCTTGCACCCTTCTGCAGTATTTCAGGTCCGTCTCTTGCTACCTCCTCCAGGTGTGCAGCAGCAAGTGTGTACCCCACGTTCAGCACGACCTGCTCAAGGTGACAAAGGGTGCAGGATCTGGTGGTCAGGAGATCTGTGCACCAGCAGATAATGCTCTGAAGCCCGCGTTTCACCTGCAGTCTGCAACAACTCCATAGAAGGCTTTCACCTGCATATCTTCAGCCTCACCCGCCTAACTCAGAGAATCCCGGCCCCGCCCTACTAGAAAGCCAGATTCTCTGTGTTACCTTCTTTGCATCTGCCTTTCTTTGTACTTTTGTCTTTTTCTTTCTCTATAAAATATCTCCTCTTCTGTTTCCCTCTCAATTTTCTCCCTTAGTTACTGTTTGTATTTTCTTATTAGAGTTCTATGTTTCTAAACTTAATTTAAATATGAAGGGAGCAGCTTTGATGCCCATATAACTTAGTACTTCCACTAGGAGCAAGTGTGTCAAAGCTACCTGTGTTCTGGGTCGAGAGTAATCTCATTCATTCCTCAGCTCTGGCTGCATCCTGGCTACTCCTGACACTATAGCACAGCTCCTCTTTTTTTTTTTTTTAAATTTTTAATATTTATTTTTTAGTTCTCAGCGAACACAACATCTTTGATGGTATGTGGTGCTGAGGATCGAACCCAGGCTGCACGCATGCCAGGCGAGCACGCTACCGCTTGAGCCACATCCCCAGCCCAGCACAGCTCCTCTTAGGGGACAAGTGTGAACAGTTCTGGTTCCGTTACGTTGGGTTTGTATCAGTTGGGGTCCCTGCAGGAAACAGATGGCATATTTGAAATAGGTCAATCCAACAGGGGTTTCTTCGTCCATTTAAAAGAATCTATTTTAAAAGATGTTCTGCAGGGGAAATCACAGGGAATGGTGTAGTGATCTGGGGCTAGCAGAAGCTGTTGGTCTCACCCCCCAGACTGCAGAACGTAGAGTGGTGGAGCTTTAGTCTCCTGGGGGAAAGCAGTAGACTTTGCATGGCGAGGGGAGTCTTTAACTTGAGATGAACCTGCAGGAAGGAGCCCCTGGTTTTCACTGTACCACCTGGACCAGCTGTTACCTGGCCACAATTGGAAGCCAGAGGACTCAAAAGCCAACAGATGTCAATCACAAGCCAGATGCCCAGGAGCAGAGACCCAAATGAAAAGGAGGAGAGAGTGGCTCTGAGGGTCAAGTGGAAGTTTCTGACCCAGATGTGCCAGCTCTTCATTTGCCCAAGGGACCCTGAACAACATGTAAGCCTTATCACTGCAGTTGGAAAACCCAGCATCAGTGGGTTATTAGCACTCCTTCTTTTGAGTTACAGAGAACAACTGCCATCCAGACAGGAGGCCTCTGGCCATCACACCTTGTCAAAGGCTGGCCCTCTGCTGCCTCTCTGGAATTGCAGCTCTGGGCAGGCTGTTGCAGCATCTCTTGGCAGGGTCCTTCCCACATTCACAGGTCCTCCTCTTTAGAAACCACGACCTCTCTCTTCCCCATTCCTCAGGGTGGTCCCTTTACACTTTAGAAGAAGTACGAGGTCTCCTTCACTTGCACTCCTTCTCTTTCCACTTTAGACGGTCTGCTTACATCTTTGGTGGACTTAGATCGGCATCGGAATACTCACAACCTCCAGGGACCAGAAAGGTATCAGATGAGTGGGTGTGAGGGGATAAGTACAGGGTAGGGCTTGAAGTCCAAGAAATAGTTCACATTTCTCTCACTCCACAGTCAGGTAAATCACAGGGCAAGCATGATGCTAAGTGACAGCTGGAGCTTGAATTCTAGAAATAGCAGACTGCCAGATAGCTGCTTTCTGCCCTTTGGGAATGTACACACATTGGCTATCCGTGTTTTCATGTAAAATCTCCCAATTTTTAAATACCGGCAGTGGGGAGCCATGGCAAGGTAAGCGAAGATAAATTGGATGTTATCATAAGAAGATGATTAAGAAACATGATCTTTTTTGTTTTTTTGAGTGGGAGAAGTTTACAAAGCTGAGATTCAAGAAAAAATAAGCATATAACTCCCTGTCCTTTCGTCACTCCACAGGGTGCAGGCTGAGGCCAGGGAGAAGTTGCTGGATGTGTTGTGTTCCTGGGGAAGAGGTGCACACACCCTGACTTGCATTCCCATCACGGGTGTTGAGCTTCGTCCCCGAGCAGTCTGGAGTGAAGGCCAATTTTGCCTGGGAATGCCAGCGGCTACGGAGCAAAGTCACGGGGAGTTGGATTTGCACTCCTAGGGAAGGAACCCCTGGTACCAACGGAGTTAGCTCATTTACAAGAACACGATCTTTGTCTCTGACCATGACCAAAACCTGTGGAGAAGCCTGTGGGCAGCTGCGGGCTCCATGGGTCATTACTGGTTGCCCGTACTTTTGTGGTCATATCCCAAAAATCATTAGGAAGGCCAATATCAAAAATGTTTTCCTCATATTTTCTTCTGGAGGTTTCATGGTCTTATGTCTGAGCCTAATCCATTATGATTTTAGGCCTTAAATTTAAGCCTAATCCATTGATAGTTTGATTTTTGTGTAAGATAAGGATCCGTGTCATTCTTTTGCATATGAATATTATATCTAGTCTTCTCAATACCATTTATTATAGCCTGTTCTTTTCCCAGTATATATTCTTGGTGCTTTGTTGGAAATCAGTTGATTGCATAATCCTGGGCTTATTTTTCGATGCTTATGTTCATGTTCTGCTGTATTAGTCTTTGTGTCTGTTTATATACCCGAACCATATTGTTTTAATTACTATAGCTTTGCAATATGATTTGGTGAAAGCTGCCTTAGATATCCCCGACTACAGGGCTGTTCACTCTCAAATTCTAGACCCAAGAGTGGAGGTACCCAGATGGGTCTTTTTCCAGTCTCCAGGCTTAATTTCTTCTTTGAAGATAACTTTCTTCCCCAGAGAGACTCTGCTCACAGGTGTCTGGCATTGTTGCAGCCTATTTCCCAAGGATAAACATCTTAGAATGCAATAATAGAACCTCAGATACATTACAGAAATGAAGTTGTGGTGGGATGTAAACTCACAATCATATACTTGAAATTCCTTGCTTTTAGGGAAAAAATAAGAGTTGACATGATTTTACAGAAAATAGTTCTTGTGAGCAGAACTGGAATCTAAAATTTCTGAATATCACTTTTAACAAGCATATGGTATTCAGAAACATAAATCTACATTGGAACACTTAATTTGAGTCTTTGATGTTTGGTGTAATTTCCCAGTGTTATGAGCTTTGACATTCATTGTGCAGAAGAATATTTTTAAGTGATCCAAAAATCAGCTCGCCGTTCATTTTGCACGTGACAGATATTGAGCACACATTTTGTACCAGCTACCGTGTGAAGTATTAAGGACATGGCCCATGACTCCATTATTAATAAGAACTATATTATAATGAATTAAATTAGAATTCTTTAAAGAATAATTATGCATGTGTGGATATGCGTGTGTGCATGTATGGGTGGACATTTGTAACTATCATTTAGGATTCATTTGAAAAGTGATGGAGGTGCCACTGTGTGTATTCTGGAAAAAGAATAAATAATAGAGATTAGTCTTCATACAACTGTGAGAGGAGCAGAGGGAATGAGGTCTGGAAGTGAAAGTCGGAACATTGCCTGAAGCCCTGGCATGAGTGGAAAAATCTCAGTGCAACCTGTGGAGCGGCTTGTGGGCAGCTGCGGGCTCCGTGGGTCATTACTGAGGGTCTGGTTGTGGGCCTGGGGCACTGGTCAGGAAGGAGAGCTAGATGCCACACAGACGAGAGTGAGGCCACACTGGGACCCTTAAGGCATCTTTGTCTCTGACCATGACCAAAATCTGACCAGGTTTGTTTTTATTTCTGCATTCCAAATTTCACACAAGTTTCTTTGTTTTGGCCAACGTGGAACCCCACAGAGAAGATATTTTAAGAAGCCTAGTTTTCATCTTTATCAGCTTGATATTCACAATCCAGCAAAATCACGGTGTAGCTCTCTCTCCCTCTCTCTTTCTCTCTGTGTTGGCCTGCCATGATTGATTACAAATTTTACTGAAGTGGTTTGTTTCCATTCACACTATGATTTCTGAGATATTGTCACTCTTTTCAGCAGTAATTCATTTTAAAGTAATGCTAAATAGGATTTTAAAAGCAACTAACATTCTAATAGATTTTTTTTTTTCCCCTCTTGGGTGCATCACATTTAGCAAAATTTCTTCCTTGTCACCAGGGCTTAAAATAGCACACACAACCTGGAGACAGATACTGTACAATTTCCTCCATCTCAGAGCCCGTGTGGATGTCATCACAATTCTCTCCATTTAGAAACTCTCATAAATCATGAGTTCCTATAGTCTCATTAGGTGTTCCATTATTATTGAATAAAATCCATTTAGAGAACAAACTCACACAACTCAGCTTAACACTAATGCCATCCGGAGATCTGTTAAGAAATGTTGGTGTTCTCCGATGACAAACAAAAGGTTTGATTTGGCAAGGGCTACAGAATTGGAGGCAAAAGAACCATCTGGTATTTCCCTTAATGATTGCTGTAGATTCGTGACCACAGAATCCTTGAAACCCTTGGGCAAATAATTCTGAAACTATCACACATAATTATTAACAAAAGGAATTTCGGATTACTGCATCCATAATTTCTTCTCTTACATTGAAAGGAGAAAAGCCATCTTGTATTCTGAAAAGCTTTTCGTGATGCACCTTTTTCATTATTTGATGAGAAAAATCTTTAGGTGATGCAGGGACACACACTTGGTAGAAAAGAGAACAGGGTTTCTATTTACAGCTTTTATTATTGATGGCCTTTGTCCATTAACCACAGTAGATTTGCTTTTCTTTTTTTTTTTTTTGCCAAATGGGCACCTTAAACGATTTTCATGAGGTCTAAATGAGATAAGTATTTCAAGTACTTAGCTAATTGTAAGTACTCAATAAATGTTAATTTCTTTACAATTCAACACAAAGTTATTTTATCATGGTAATAATGTACCTTTCTGTTCTAAAGCTACCACTAAGAGGCTTTTGTGGCCATCGATTTTCTTCATAAATAAAGACTGATGCTTCCTGCAGAGGTAATAATAGACTTGCTACCGGGCTGAAGACTGGCTGTCCCTTCTGCTTTTGCATTGAATTGAAGAGAGACCAGAGCTAAATAAAGGTTATCAAAACAAGAGGCTATTAGAGAAATGAAAGAAAATAACCCTCTAGTTTTGTTTTGGAAGGTGTTTGACATTATTTATGCAATGATTAGAATATTATTTTGCTTAGCAGTAGGAAGAAAGGCTAAAGTTTTTTTTCAAGTTTATTTGTTTATTTTAAATAGATTTCTTGTATATATTTACTGTGTCCAACATGATGTTTTGGAGTATAAATACATTGTGGAATGGTTATATCCAGCTAATTAAAACATCCATTAGCTCATATAGTTGATCATATTTGTTGTGAGAACATTTAACATCCACTCTCAGTGTTTTGTGAGTATATTCAATCCATTCAAATAGCTGTTTATTGGATTGGTATAGAAATGTGTAAGAAATGAAGATGGCTATTTTCTGTCATGATAACTAATTGACTAGATTTCTTACCTGGAACATTTATGCTATTTTTATTCTGGACAAAAGCCAAATAACATCACAATGTTTTCTTTTTCTCAACATCCATGAAGATATTTCTCAAATGAAAATCTCACATTTCTACTAAAAACAACAAAGCCTAGAAAAAAAATACCAAAGTCTTATAATATCCCAAATAAATATTTTCCTTATGTTTATGCAGATGACTAAAAGTTTCTAGCTAGGATATTTCATTGCCAGATTACTCCTCACAATCCCAGGGGGAACTCAAACATGAGCCAAGCTCCAGATTTAAGTTACGTTTCCTTGGAAATTATTTAAATAAGACAACATAATGTACCATTGAGGCCATAATTTACTTCAGTGTTATGTTCTTGTTGTAAAAGAGTTAAATAGCTCCTGGGTATAGCTTATGAGTTAGGAGAACTTGTCTCCATAGATAATCATTAAATTTTATGTGAATTTATATATAAAATTATACTGTAATCACAAATCATATGCATTAACATATTGAATGTATCTATTTTAACTTTACTGAGTGTAGAGTGTTCTCGGAGTTCCTTAATTGAGATGACAGTCTATATTAAAATGATTGGAACTATGGTCTGACTAAATCACTATTGGAAAAGAAGTCAGAAGACCTGGTATTCATGTGACCTCTTTGGTCACAGTAGCCTTGTCTATAAAATGAGAGGGATCTTCTAATGATCTCTCAGGCTCTTTATGGTTTCCTGATCACAGGAAATCACTTTAAGCAAAAGTCACTGGAAGATAACTCTGTTGATTAGGTTTTTTCAAATTAGAAATGCAGTTACTCTCTCCTTGAAAAAAGGCATTAGCTCCTCTGTTCGTATTTCTTGAGTTTATTATACAAAATCCATTTAAACTCTTTCGTCTGGGTTCTTTTCTCTTTCTTAATAAGGGCTCACTTGTTAGTCCTTGTGATAGGTACTAGGACAAAAATAAAAAATCATGAAATAAATGGAGTTGGAAGGGACCGTGACAGATCATCTGGCCCAGCCATCTGTAATTGCAGCATGTTTTAGAGTTCACTTGCTCTATAAATAACCAGGAGTATCCAGCCAAGTCCATATCACCTTAACATGGCCAAAAGTGCTGGTCACTCTTAGCAACTTTTCCCTTTATTTATCCTTGGAACTCTTTGGCTTTCCTTGGCTGGGGTTTCCAGAAAGCCATCTGACTCCAGGCTGGGGTCTGAAATGAATAGCTGTTGGAAATTGAGTTCTAGAGGCAAGGTGAAATCCAGAGACTTTGCAGATGGGCCTTCCCATTTCTGCTTCTGTCTCTATCTTGAGAGCCGGCTCATCTCTGACTCGGATCTCTTCTCATCCCCATTTGTTCGGACTTACAGATATAATGTGCAGAGAGCCCCCAGCACAGGGCTAAGCAGAGATCAGGAGATGAGAATGACCATGTGATGTTTCTAGAATGTGAGTTTCTAGTGTCTTGCTTACTGCTATTTTCTGCACGTCTTGAATAATGCCAGGCACACAGTAGGTGCTTGGTCAATTCTTGGTGAAATTCACCAATTTGCTGTTGCAGTCTACTTGTTTGTTTCTCTCTGTCCTCCCCGTCCCCTTTCTTTCTGATTATCCTTGCCTCTCACCTGAAGAAATCCAAATTATGAAGGGAGAAAAAAAGATGTTGACACAGGAGCCTTTCAGTCACTGTTCCTTGATCAGAAAAAATGGGAAATTTAAGTGGCTGTGTGGGCTGGACAGGCTGAAGAACCTCTGGGAGAAATATTTCTCCAGCGCTCTCCATGCATATTTGTTTTTTTGTTTTTATTTTTTTTTATTGGTTGTTCAAAACATTACAAAGCTCTTGACATATCATATTTCATACATTAGATTCAAGTGGGTTATGAACTCCCATTTTTACCCCAAATACAGATTGCAGAATCACATCGGTTACACATCCACATTTTTACCTAATGCCCTATTAGTAACTGTTGTATTCTGCTACCTTTCCTATCCCCTACTATCCCCCCTCCCCTCCCCTCCCATCTTCTCTCTCTACCATATTTGTGAGCCAGGATTCTCAGAGAAATAAAGCTTACATAGGCTGGTGTGACCTAACCATAAACCTCACTTCATAGGTTTCAGAGAGGAATGGCTGAGGAGCTCTGGAGGGAAGCTGCAGGGCAGCAGTAACCCTTGTCCCCTAGTCTCTAAGTCTGCTGCAAGGACCCCTTCACCTGGGTGCAAGGCCCCCTGTGGAGCATGCCTGCATAGTTCCCTGGAGCAAGACAACTCCGGTCCTTGCTATTGGTTCTCTTTGTCCTGCTCAATCTGCATCCCCAGAGAAGTTCCTAATGCTAGTGACACACAGAGGTGCTCAGGCAATGTTGCTTTCTTATGCAGGTCTCTAAATGGCAAGAGATAGGCGCCAAACCTTTTATTGGTAGAAGCTTCTTACCCCTCCAGCTTTCTTCCTCTTCACCCCCAACTTGCAACCAACACCCAGCCACATTCAACTCTTCACTCTTCCAAAGTCCCCCTGCGCTCACCTTTCTGAGTCTTTGTAGGCACCTTCTACTGCAGCTGGAACACCCCTCCCCTCCCCTTTATGGAAGCTTGAGCAGGATGCCCCCAAATGGTGCCCAAGTCCCAATCCCTGAACTTGTGAATTTTGCCTTATACAGATAAAAGAAGCGAAGGGTCTTTTGTATATTTGATGGAGTTCAGTATCTTGAAATGGGGAGGGTATCCTAGACGATCCGGGTGGATCCTAAGTGTAATCACATGCATCCTTTCATGAGAAGGGGAGACTCACAGACCCACACAGGAGCAGACAGTGTGAAGGAGGCGGCAGGCTGGGGAGTTGTGCAGGCATTAAAGAGGGTCCCAGGAAGGGGAACCCCAGGGGCTGGGTGAGGGTCTACTGGCCAGGCCACCCCAGCAGGCAGCTGCAAATTCATCCTCATTTGTCACTTAGGCTTAGACAGAAATTCCAGGCGGATGTGGGCAGAGAGGAGCAGGGCAACAGAATGTCTTTTGAGGGAGTCCCTTCCCACTGGATTGCCAGGGCCATGGCTCTGGTTTGGCTCCTCATTGCCTGATTCCTACAACAGCCTCGATGGAAACCCAGTTCGAGTCCCCTCACGTGGCCTGAAGGAGACCGTGAGGTTAGCTTCATAAATTACTGACTTCATCAGAGGGTTTTCAGCATTTTATTAGGGACCCACTGCCTTTCGCTGCAGACCTCTCTTAACTTGTCTTTTTTTTTTTTTAATAATATTTAAACAATTTTATTTGGAAGCCATGCCTGATTAATTTGAGAAGCATATGAGACATTAAATAAGAAAGAAATAAAATGATTTATTCTTTTTCTTTTTTATTAATTTTTAAATTTATATATGACAGCAGAATGCATTACAATTCTTATTACACATGGAGAGCACAATTTTTCATATCTCTGATTGTATACACCAATTCATGTCTTCATACTTGTACTTTGGATAATAATGATCATCACATTCCACCATCATTTCTAACCCCCTGCCCCCTCCCTTCCCCTCCCAGCTCTCTGCCTTATCTAGAGTTCATCTATTCCCCCCATGCTCCCTCTCCCTACCCCACTATGAATCAGTCTCCTTATATCAGAGAAAACATTCAGCATTTGTTTTTTGGGGGGATTGGCTAACTTCACTTAGCATTATCTTCTCTAACTCCATCCATTTACCTGCAAATACTATGATTTTATTCTCTTTTAATGCTGAGTAATAGTCCATTATGTATATACCACATTTTTTAAATCCATTCATCTACTGAAGGGCATCTAGTTTGGTTCCACATTTTAGCTATTGTGAATTGTGCTGCTATAAACATTGATGTGGCTGTGTCCCTGTAGTATGCTCTTTTTAAGTCCTTTGGGTAAAGACTAAGGAGAGGGATAGCTGGGTTAAATGGTGGTTCCATTCCCAATTTTCCAAGGAATCTCTATACTGCTTTCCATATTGGCTGCACCAATTTGCAGTCCCACCAGCAGTGTATGAGTGTGCCTTTTCCCCCCACATCCTCGCCAACACTTATTGTTATTTGTATTCATATTAGTAGTTGCCATTCTGACTGGAGTGAGATGAAATCTTAGAGTGGTTTTGATTTGCATTTCTCTAATTGTTATCGATGATGAGCATTTTTTTCATCTATTTGTTGACTTGTTTAGCTCACTCCTGAGTCTTGGCACCTTGAGGGCGAGGACTGCCTTTGGGTCTCCTTCTGTGCTGACTGGCACACAGCTTCTTCACACATGCATGGTGACATGTGACTTTTGTCATTCTGTCACCCACATTCAACTCCAGTGGTAATACAATGTTACTATATATTTTTTCAACTTCTCTTGGGGAAATAATTGCAGACTTTATTTTCAAGATTCTGAGGAACTGAACTCTGTAGCCTACCTCAGGGCACTGAGTGGACCCCATTGCCTCTGGCTCCTGCTCCAGCTTGGTGGTCTCCAGCATGGCCTCCCCCAAGGTTCATATGGACAAGAGCTCTTCTCCTGTTGACCCCCATCTTGCTGATTTCACTGGATGAACAGGTAGGAAATCTGTCCCTAGTCTCTCCTTTCCTGTGAAGGTCAAGGATTTTGGCTAACCCTTCATGTTCTTTAAGACATGTTTTCTGGCCTCTATTCCTGGCACCATGGTTGCTCATCCGAGATGTAGAATTAGGTGCCACTGAATATGATTTGTGTGGGTAGGAAACTCCTCAGATGAAGTCAATGTTTTATGAAGATTACCCTCCAGAAGAAGGAATAATTTGAAATTTAGGGCATCTGTCATGCAGAATCTGAGCAGATATCCTCTTTCTCCCTGTGCCTCCTTTCTCCTCTTCTCTCCTGTCCGTGAGGGTGCCTCATGGGCAGTTCTACTTGCATCTCTGAGCAGCAAACTCAACTGTCTGAGACCTCTTTACTAGGACAGGAACTATCTGATTTCACTGGATGAATGGTGTTGACGTCACCCTTTCCCTCAAGATCAGTTAATCCAGCCTTTACATTTGCAATGAAAAAACCCGTTTTGTTGATTTCTCTATTTAAAAAACTGTATTTCACAATTAAATTTCTGTTCCTCTTATGGAACGTAAAGACCTTGAATAATTATTAACCTGTCAACTGAAAATAAGTACATTGATGAAAAAAAAAAAAAAGATCTGAGGTTTGAAACGACAGTTTTCCTGGCTTCTGTTTATGGAGGCTTCAAAAACTCTGGTTTTCAAACCCCAGCAACAAAATGCGCTCTTTCCTATATGCAGAATATGGGGGTGCCTGATGCAAAGGCTTCCCAACGTGGACGGGCGGCAGAGCAGTACGTTACCGACAGGTGTGTGGTGCCAGGAGTTCCGGATTTTAGATGCTTAGATAAAATCTTGGTTAATTGATAACTTTTGGTGGTAATTGTTAACTTCAATTCTGGGATGCAGACATGGATAGGTCTCTGGTTTTGATTGTTTCCAAATCTAGCAGCAAACGTGGATAATGATACAAGGTTTTCCTGTCATTAGAAAATGAGAGGGTGGCCTTTCCACTCTAGGTTATGGAGCGTGTTCACTGGTTCAGTTTTTGTGATCAAGGGATCCCCTAATCAGAGGAGTTATTCTATAAAACTTTAAAAAGCGAGATTCTTGTTGGGCTGGGGCTGTAGCTTGGTGGTAGAGGAGAGCTTTCCATGTGTAAGAACCTAGGTTCATTTGCTAGCTCAGGCAAAAAAAAAAAAAAAAAAAAAAAAAAAAAGTGGATTCTTGTTTGAAATACGGTTTTTAAGAATTGATAGTTGAGATTAGACAAGTTAGCTGATGATCTCAGAACAATTTAAAAACCTATATGAACATTCCCATTAATGCAAGGTGAAGACATCTGTTAAAACTCATTATCTTTATTGCCCAGCGCTTTTCTAAAGTTGAATTATAAGAAGCGAGGTTTCAACATAACATTTCATCCCATTTTCATCATTATGCTTAATTTTATGACCACTTTATCTGCATCTATATGTGGAATCTAATCCATTAAAAATAATTTTCTTTTAATTACTAAGGTGTTTTATTTTTGAAACGATTCTTGAGAGTCGTTTTGTTTTCTTTGGTAATAAGCAAATATCCATTTTACCATCTTTATTAAAATGATTTGCTTTTTATTATCAGTTTATAAAAAAATTTAGTAATAGTGATATAGATCTTGTCATTATGCAATGTCTGGTTTTCTGTTTGCTAATAAATTTCTTTTCTTTCACATAGTTTTTCTTGCTTCTAGACCTTTCTCTTGTTTAGAGATAAATACTTAGCACATTAACACTACCCTTTAATCTTAGGGAAATGTATTCCTTGATGTCTTTCTTAATCTTTAAATAAGCTTCTCTTTCAGTTTAAATGCACAGGAAATAAGACTCTTTAGCTTATTAATGACTTATTTATTGACACCCATTTTCTTGTTGGATTAAAAAATAATTATATTGGCATATGCTTGGTAAACTTCTTAGTAAATCACTTCGATGTTCTTATCCTCCTGTCTTCAATTTAAGGTAATGAAAGTGAATCAATTCTCTGTAGGTACACTAAGATGTAACTTTTCCCCCACTGGGTCGAAATAACCTTCATGCATCTGCTTTCTAAACCTCAACAATAATTCTCAGTGTTTCAGAAAAAGTTGGAAAATGACTATTATTAATAGTCTCTTAAAGTATCCCCATGGAGATCATCGTGTTAAGCAAAATAAGCCAGACGTAGGAAAACAAGGGTAGCACGTTTTCTCATTTTCTCTACGTGTATAAAGTAGAAAAAAAAAAGATGACATGAAAGTAGGAGGAGGACTATTAGAGGACAAGAAAGGGACTTGGGGTGGAGTAAGCTGTGAAGGAGTGATGAGAGGGTGGACATGATCAAAGCATGCTGCAGGCATGCTCTAGGTTTCATGCACAGAAACCCATCATTTTGTACAATTAATATGCACTAATAATTATAATAAAAAAGGAAGACTATCCAGGAGGCCAGCCTGACCATGTTGGTTTCTTGCAACCAGCATTCAAAGACAGTCTATTACAAGTATTAATAACATAAAAAGTGCCTCCAACTTTTCCACCTCTACATTCAAGCTCATCAGTGTTCGAGAGAACTTTGTCTGTAGTTTGAAACAGCTTATTTTGTTTCAAAATAATAACATCAGGAAAAATACTCAAAGACCACATATCCAACAAAGAAACTGTGCCTAGATAATATGAAGAACATTCCAATGCTCTAATAAGAAAATGGGTAGAAGACACGGAAAGACATTTCACCAAAGAGGAGATAGGAAAGGCAAGTAAGCTCACACAGGCAGCACTGTGAGCCATCGGGAGATGCAAATTAACCACCATGAGATTCCACACACACTTACTAGACTAGCTAAAATCTGAAATGGGGCCAGTCCGAAAGGCTAGTGAAGAGGAGGAGGAGGAGGAATAAATCAGTCTTGCATTACTGGTGGGAATGTGAATTGGTACAGCCACTCTAGAAAATTTTCTGGCAATTTCTTTTAAAACTAAGTATGCATTTAACTTACATCCCAGGAATTGCACTCTTGGCATTCATCCCAGAGAAATCAAAATGTATGCTCATGTAAAAATCTGTAGGTGACTGTCACAACAGTGTTATTCATAGTAGCTCCAAAATGGAAACGACCCAATGTCCCTCCGTGAGTGATTGTTAGACAAACTTGGATATAGCCATCCTCTGGAATGCTACTGAGCAATGAAAAGGAGGAAACTGCCGATCCTGTAGTAACTTGGATGGACCCAAAGAGCATGGTTATGTTTAATGGGAAAACCGCCACAACCTCAAAAGGTTATATACCACATGATTCCATTTATATAATGTTCTCAAAATGCTCAAACCATAGAAACAGACAACCATGGTTGCTAAGAGTCGGGAATAGGGTTGAGCAAGATCTTTTATGCTGATGGAACAGTTCTGAATCCTCATGGTGTTCTGCTCACATGAAGTTTACGTGAGATCAGATTGCACAGAACTACTTACCTGCACTATGCGCGCGCACACACACACACACACACACACACATACATGCACGCATACATGAATACTGTTGAAAACTGAGTAAGCTCCGGAGTCTAGTTAGAAGCATTGTTTTTGTTCCGATTTTGATAATGCACTCTAGTTATATAAGATTGTCATCATCAGTAAAGGATGTAAAGAAGCTGTGTACTGAATCAATGTATTATTTTTCTAATATTCCATGAATCTACATTTATTTCAAGATAAGGTTAAAAAATATGTGTACTAGAAACTTGAAATATGTTTGGTTAGTTCTTGCAAGAGTATACTAGATGCAAAAGTCTTTAAAGTAGTTGACCAAGGAAATTCATAGATAGAATCACTTTTATTCTTATGGCCTTAAATCATGATATGGGTGTGATGAGTTTATTGTGGCTTAATATGATACAGTAAACCTGACAACGTGTACTAGGCTCTCATAGTATCTGCCTGGCCCCATGAAGCAGTGTTATATTTCAGTGCGTGTCCTCTTGCGGGGAAGGGAAGTGGAGTGGCAGCAGGGTTTCATGCAGATGGAGGTTGTCACATGATAGATAAATCCACGGCTTGGTAAGATCTTATCTAATGTGAGAAATGGGAAAACTCTGTGACTCACGTATAAAGGTGGTTCCCAGGGAGGTTTCTAAGGGCCAGGCCCAGAGTCAGCTTTCGTCACCTCTACCAACCCTGTCACCTGGCAACCTTACAATGGAGGCTAGGAAATGAAAAGGGACATGTGAATGTTTAGTGAGCCCTAATAGTCTCTGACACAAACAGGATACCCATTGCTACATTTATAATAGGGATGGGAAAGTACTTGGGTATACGTAAACTAAGGTGTGTGACACTAGTAAACCTCAATGTCTCAATATCCAGGAGTATATGGTAAATTATCTTTTCAAAGTTTCTTCTTCTGCTAATGAAAAATTTTTCCCTTTGCGTTGAACATTTCATTGAGAGAATGATCTATGTCAGGGGGCACCATGGTTTAGATATGAGGCACCCCCCAAAAGCTCTTGTGCGAGAAAGTTCAGCTGTGAAATGATTGGGTTTTGAGTCTCAATCTGATCAGTGCATTTACCCACTGCTGTGGGTTAACTGGGCTATAACAACAGGCAGGTAGGGTGTAGCTGGAGGAGCCACGTCACTGGGCGATGCTTTGGGGATTTATATTTTGTCCTGGTGAGCAGAGGTCTCCATTTCCTGATTGCCCCGTCCTGAGCTGCCTTCTTCCTCCATATTCTTCCACCAAGGCTTCACCTTGGGCCCAGAGCAATGGAGTCTGCTGTCTATGGACTGAGACCTCTGAAACTGTAAGTGTCAAATGAACTTTTCCGTCTCTAAAATTGTTCTTGTTGATTCTTTTGGTCACAGTAGTGGAAAACACTGAGGAAAACAGAGGCTTTAAAAAGTACAACCCATCCTCGGGAGTCACCCATACATAGCCTTCTGTAGTTAGTAGTCACTTGGCTAGTGTCTCCTGATGCTTCTTGCTCACTGAGTAAATTTGAAGGGAAATTTAGAGTTAGGGAGGGTGTAAAGTTCATGTAAAGCAGACTCCTCAGAGGGTATTCCGTGATTTGATTGATGTCAACAAGGGCACTGGTCATAAGTCTGCTGCCTCTGAGCCCAACAATCCTTCCATTTCCAACATAGTCCTGCAAATGGAGTGATGGAGGCAGGTGGATGCACACAGCCCCCTAATTCCACACTCCTCTCAAAATTAGGTGACACTAACCAGGAGGACAGAGTTGGAGCTGGTGTAGGCACAGGGCTTTTCCTCTAGGCCACCATCTTCCTTGAGTCTTCTCTGTCCTGGTAATCCAGGGAAGCTCTGGGGGAATTGTGTGGCATTCAGTGGCCACGAGGGGAACTGGGGACATTGGCCGGTGTCCCTCTGTTTTGTCCATTGTAATTCGTGGGATTATTGCTGTTCTAAAAGTGAGTGAAGGATATTAGCAATGCACTCAGAGATACATAGCATTCACTAGGTAGAGAAAGAACATGCAACACTATGGAAATCTGACACCGACTGGCTCCTTTATCTATTTTTCCCTGTTAGTAAAGGCATTGGTGAGATGCTAAATGTTGAACAATAAGCTTTCTGGGAAAAAATAATAACACACTCACACACACACACACACACACTCTTATTATACATTTTACCATACTGACTGATTCTCACAGTATGCTCTCATAGATTCTTGACAAAAACTCTTGTAAATTTGTTGCACCTGATGAACAATCCTAGTTCCCACATGAATGTTGGTTGCTATTTTTATTTATTTTGACAAGATAACAGTGAAATAAGGAAGACATGTGTTGGAGCTTTACTTGTTTGTCAGTGACCCAGTGACTTCTTGATTAAATCAGATGAAGTTTTTGAATACTGGAAGAATATTGTTTGTGTTTAAACCATGGGACAGACATGACACATATTTTAAGTTTCATTTATAATATTAACATTTTCCTATATCACTTAAATCTAGGCAAGCAACAAAATAACAAACCAAGATCTGATTTTTAGCATTTTCCAATTTCTGTGGTGTAAATTCTCCCACCATGGCTGATTTCACACTACTAGTGTAAAGTCATGGAGCACACCATTGGGAAGAGCCGCACAGTCATATATCAGTATATAGAATTTATAGGATACAGACGAGTAAACAGCTTCAAGAATATCAATATGGTAAAATGCAGTCAACTAAACAGCGTTGGGTGTTTATTATTTTTGTATTTAAAATAAATTATTTGAAAGTTTATGAAACTTGATTTTGAAGAATGACCATGTTTAACAACTGGTTCACAGAAATTTAATAATTTCATAATGGAAATTTAATAAGTGCCTCTTGTGGGCCAGTAGGCATCTACTCCAGCACACAACTAGTATTCATGATAACTCTATTTTTCTCTTGTTCATACCAACAAACTTGGAGTCATACTTCACTCTTTTCTTTTTAGACTCTCTCACACCCTATCAGCAAATTCTGTTGACTTAGCATCTTGTTCCTAAACTTACAGAGAAAATAAGAGAAGTTCTAAGAAAAATTCCATGCATTCCCACTGCCACATTAGTGGACTCCCAGTGTCTGTGCCCACGTGTCCTGCTGACCTTCCTGTTTCCTTGAATCCTAGATGAACAATTCGTGCTCCTCTCTGAAGTCAATTTCTTCACTTATTATGGTGTGGATGTGAGGTTTCCCCCTAAAGCTCATGTGTGAGACAGAGCAAGAAGGTTCAGGGGAGAAAGAACTGGGTTTTTGTTAAGGTCTGTAAATAAGTCAAAAATAACACCTGGTATTTTGCCAGAGGAATGTTGGAGTTCCTAAACAAGTTTGGATGGTGCCTGGCAAAATGCCAGAGGGAGTGGTTTGAGAAGTAACAAAAGCGAGCCATTAAGTATGGAGATTCCTTATTGGTTGACTGATGTATCTAGTTTGTGCTAATTAAGATAAGCTGTGCAAAATGTATAAATAGCTCTGTTGTCCTACAATAAACGGCTCCTATTCCTGCTGTATCAACGTAGGCAAGTTATTCGTCACCCCCCGATTATTCTGCTGCAGCTGGACTGCGGCAGGTTTTGAGAGTCTTAACCTAATCAGGGAATTAATCCCCCGACAGGGATTAACTGAGTGGTAAGGTGTGGCTGGAGGAGGTGGGAACTGGGGGTGTGGCTTTTGGGTATATGTTTGTATGTGGCCAGTGGAAACCTCTCTCTGTTTCCTGATCACCATGTGAGCTGCTTCCGTCCGCCACACTCTTCTGCCATGATGTTCAGCTTCACCTTGAACCCTGAGGGATGGAGTCGCTGTGTGTGGATTGAGAGCTCCGAAACTGTGAGCCCCCCCCCCCCAATAAACCGGTCTTCCTCTACAGTGGTTTTGGTAAGGTCCTTCTAGTCACAGCAGCAAAAAATCTGACTAACGCACTCCTGCTGTGGATTACTTTCCTTCTTAACTACTCAAGGGCATGGGTCCAGGGATTCTTCCCATCTCTCAGAACATCCATTTTTCATTTTCTACTGAACAATTTCATCCAATACAAACATGCTGTTATTTCTACCATCGTAAACATTTGTTTGTTTTCTTTGTCTCACTCCATTGTCAGCTTCTGCCTCATTTCTTTTCTCCATTTTAGAGAATTTTTAAAAATAATTTTCATCTCTCTCTCTCTCTCTCTCTCAAACTCTGAGCTAGGGTCTCACTATGGATATGTTTTCCAGGCTGGTCTTGAGTTCCTGGGCTGAAACCATCCTTCCTCCTCATATCTCAGAGTGCTAGGGCTGCAGGTATGCCCGAGGGCTCAATGCTGGACCTTTCGTCTATTAACATCCAGTTATGATGAATCCTGACCATCTCATAGAGTCTCAGAACTCTACATGCCCTCTATATTCCATTGCTCCATTTAAAAAAAAAATGTTTTTGCAGTTGATTGATCCTCTTGTGAAAATCCACAATCACTGCGACAAAGTTCCCACAGAGCCTGTACCCCTCCTGCTGTGGTCCAGTCTGCAGCTCATTTTGACAGCACCGGCACCAGCACCAGCACCAGCACGGGTCTCTGTGGTCCCTTGGACTTCCCTCACTCTGCTCATGTGGTCCTTCCACTGTTTCCTTGAGGTCTTTTCTTTTCATACTGTCCACATCTCACAGATCTATGTCTGGGTTCATTTTCTTTGCATGATCCTTTTCTTTGCATATATCAGTTGTCTTGTTGCAATCAAATTGGGTTCTGAATACAAATACAAAGGTGATGTCCGGTGTGGTCTTATACATTTTGGCTAGTTTCTCCCCATGTGTCTGTCTTAGTCATGCTGCCTTCCCTGGGTGAAGGCCACTGATGACCTTTTGTGTCCTTATATGGAATTGGTAGGTCATAAACTTCCGGTGTTGTTCATGGTGGTGGCTGATCCTCAGGCAGCCAGGGAGGCAAAGAGCTAGCAATTCCGTACTTGTATCTCTGGCCTGACCCTGTTCTCTGATCTCTAGAGGAAACTCGACCCTATTTCCACCTGGGTCTGATAGGCATCCCCATGTCATGTCACATGGACCTTCCTCTACTGACATCTCCTTTTCATCCTTCCAGTTTCTCAGGAACCCCATTCTTTAAGTTTGTCCAGGCCTAAAACCTTGCAGCTATTCTTGGTTCTTCAATCTCACACCCCATACCCAATCCTGTAGAAATTCTGTTGGCTCTACCTGCAAGATAGGTCTAAAATATAAACACATCTTATCACTTCTTTTGTTATTACACTTTTTTTGTGGCTTGGGATTGAGCCCAGGGCCTCACACATGCTAAGTACATGCCCTACCACTGAGCTACACTCCAAGCCCTATCATCCCGATCTGAACTACCATCATTTCTCATCTGTACTACCGCCATAGTTTTCAAACTCTTTGATCCTAGTCCTCCTTGGTTGATTCTCTGCACAGTAGCAATTCTTTCAAACATGGTCAGATGTGACTCTTCTGCTCAGATTCCTGTCACAGCCCGGCTGACTGGGCAAAATAACCGGGGGTGGGCGGGGGTGACGAACAACTTGTGTACATTGATACAGCAGGAGTGGGAGCCGTTTATTGTAGGACAGGAGGGGTATTTATACATTCCACACAGCTTATCTAATTAACATAAGCTAGATACAGCAGTCAACCAATAAGGAATATCCACACTTAATGGCTCGCTGGCGTTACTTCACAAACCACTCCCTCTGGCATTTTGCCAGGCGCCATCCAGACTTGTTTACAGACTCTAACAGATTCCTGCAGTGGCTCCCCATGTCCCTCAGTAAATGCCAAAGTACTTCAATAGCTACAAGACCTCATGAGGTCTCTTCCCTTCCCAATGGTTCCTCTTCATCTCCTGTTTTTCCCCAGGCTTTGCTATTATTGAGACACAGTGGAAATTTGATAACCACAAGGTCTTTGCCAGCTGTTCCCAGGGAACCCCATTTTCCAGGTTCTAGTTCCATCATAACCCTTCCTCTTCTTAAGCACCTTTGGGCCAAACACCTTCACAAAGAGTCTAGCTGGATTATAGACAACAATTATGTACATACAGTGCATTTTCAAAAGCTAACAGAAAGGATTTTGTACATTTTCAGCATAAGAAAATGATATGTGTTGAAGGAGATGCACGTTTCATCACTTAAACATCACACAATGCACACATGTATCAGACATCACACGGTATCCCATTAATAGGTCCAGTTTTCATGTATGAGCTAAAATACATTTAAATAATAAAAGTAGTTGATCTAAGGAAAATACAGTTGATCTAAGGAAAACAAACCATTATTCCTCAATCAAAACTCTGGTAGATAAATTGAAAGGAAAATAGGTAAATTTGAGACTTGAAAGATAAGGTGGAGGAAACAATCTTAATCATGGAGTGAAATAAAAAAGAATGGGAATCATGACAGGAAACACAGACACATTTGTGTTTTCTAATAAGCAAATTATAGGCCTCCAGAAGGAGAAAAAAGAAAAACAAACAAATAAACCGAAAAACAGATACAAGGGAGGAAAAAAAGGAGATTAAAAATTTCTTGATCTGACCCAAAATTGACTCTGCAGATCCAAGGAGTTCATAGAGTTAAAGAAAAACTGGCCATTCTCTATGTCCTGGGACTATTGCTGTACCTAACAGGTACAGTTATTGGTTAATAGGAAGAATAAGTTCTGCTGTTCTCTGGCACAGCAGGGGGAATGTAATTAGCAATAACACATTATATATCTCCAAATAATTAGTGGAGAGGGATTTGAATGCACTCACTATAAAGAAATCATCACTTTTTAAAAGTAATAGCAGTGCTAGTTACACGAGTAACTCATGTACAGGAGTCAAAACATATTCATGTATCTCATACTTATGTGTCACATATTATGTGTCAGTCAATGTATAGAAAAAGGATAAAGGTAATATTTTCTAATCTTTTAGGCAGAAAGAACAAATTATTTCTTAAGTAAGAAAGAATCAGATTGTGTCCGACTTCTCATCAACATATTGGAAACTCGAAAACTTGAGACTCCTGAAGGAAAAGGGCTAATATACAAGGGTGGGATTCATCTCACAGTTTGAGAGAATTCTATCAACATAGAGAAGGGTTTTAAAAAAGTGGCTCTATGTGAGGAAAAAACTAGAAGAAGAACATGACCTAGACCACAAATAAGAAGAGAACCTTCAATAGAGGGGAAGATGAAGAGGCAAGTAGAAGTCCCTGAAACTTGTAGCCTATAGAGTTAAATTTACTATAACAGGATCCTTGAAAAGGGAACAGAAGTATAAAACTAAGAAATGTCGAAACGGGAGAAACATGTTGCAATGCAACCGGCAGTCGTCTAGAGTTCAATGTCAAGTCGTCTGAGCAAAGCCTAGGAATGTGTTTGTGGGGTATAGGAAGGAAGCATGAAACAAAATAAATCTAAAGATTTCATCTGGTTGAAGGAGTACAGAGGTCAAAATATTCGGAAAGTCTAATCCAGTTGCTTTAGAGTGGGAAGCAACTTGGATATGGAACAATTCAGGGCGACCCGATCGTCATATTTCAGGAAAGAAAGTTGCCACAGTAGAAATAAAGGGCACAACAGCATGTCCAAGTAAAAAGTAAGAAAATGATTACACACCATTCTTATTTGTGGTCTAGGTCACCATTCTCATTAAACCAGCCAAAAAGCAGAGAGAGGAGAGAAAGGGAGACAATAAGAAATAAATACTAAACAATCCAGAAAAATAAAATAAAATAAAATCTAGCAAATTAAATGCAAAAAGGCTGAATTCTTTTAAATGCTAAAGATAATTGTATCAGGTCAAAAACTGAAATCCAACAGTATATTGTTTATAAGAACCACTTAAAGAACAGTAATAGAAAAAGATGTGTAAAAGTGTAAGTTGGATAAAGGGGAATGCAAATAGAAAGCAATTGTGGCCATATTAACATAAAACCATAATTAATACAGCTGAAGTTAAAAAACACTAAACAAAATAAAAACATTAACAGGATAAATAGAGATATTATGCAATTATGGGAGGCAAAATTTATGAGTAAATTATAAACCTGTATGCACTAAGCATCAGAACATTTAAATAAATAAAGCACAAACTGTTAGAAATATAAGGGAAATGCAATAAATATACAATTATAATGGGAAATTTCCATACACATCATCCAAATGGGCTGAATTTAATAGCCTCAGAGTAAGCAAGAACATATAAAATTGACGTAATATAACCTGTAAGTTTGATTTTATCTCCCCCCCCATCTCCCTGTCACAGATACTATAGATTGGGTGCCTCAAACAACAGAAATTTCTTTTCCCTCAGTTCTGGAGTCTGGAGATGCAATATCAAGGTCTCAGCAGGTCTGGCTTCTCTGGGAGCCTCTCTCTTTGGTGTGTGGATGATTTCCTTCTTGCTATTGGATTAGATCCCCACCCTTATGATCTCATTAAAGATCTTAACTTCAAGTATAGAGCCACATTGGGGTTTCAAGATTCAACTATGAATTTTGAGGAGGTACAAATCTGTCCTTAATACTTAACATTTTATTTTTTGTATTTTTTTAAATTAATTAATTAATTAATTAATTAAATTTTTTTTATTGGTTGTTCAAAACATTACAAAGCTCTTGACATATCATATTTCATACATAGGCTTCACGTGAGTTATGAACTCCCATTTTTACCCCAAACACAGATTGCAGAATCATATCAGTTACACATTAACATTTTAAATCTACACAGGGATTATTCATTTTTATTTTCATGGGACATTTACAAAAATTGTGTCCTTGGTCACAAAGAAGATCTTAACAAATTTAAAGTCAAAATACGGAAAGCCCAAATTCTGGTCATATTGTTGAGAAATAAGAAAATCAAAGGGTATTAACGTCTTGAAAAATGAGGAAATATTTCCATCTGGGCATGAGCTTTCACGCCTATAATCCCAGCTACTTGGGAGACTAATGCTGGTGGATCCTGAGTTTGAGGTCAGCCTGGGCAACATAGTGAAACTCCATTCAAAAAGAAAAGAAAGGATTGTTCCCATAATTAACTCTGGAATAAAAAAAAAGAAAGAAAGAAAAGAAAGAAAGAAACAGAAACTCGTAATCTGGCTTGACACAAATATCACTTCATATTACAATCTGTGCTTGCAGTTCAAGCTATAGAGGACAGCATGGTATTGAATGGCACCACCAGTAAAGAAAGGCATTAAAATTAAAGGAACTTGATATGTAGTTTTAGAAATTAGAAAAAGGAGCCATAAAACCAGTCAAAAGATATCAAGAAGAAACAAAAAAGCTGAACTTAATGAAGTAGAAAGAATAACAAGACAGGAAAGTACGGGTGCACCTCTTTTTCTTGCCCTTTCTTGTGCTCTGCTGATCCCACCCCGAGAAAGTTCTCTGGTGCCATTTCCCCAAAAGTACTATTCACTTTGTGTCTGTGCCACAGTTTGATAATTCTCACAACATTTCAATTTTTTTCTTTATTATTATATCACTTATGGTGGTCTGTGATCAGTGATTTCAGATGTTATTGTTACCATATTTTTTGGGGGGGAGGTGTTAAGGGCCACACTCATATAAGACAGTGAAGTTAACAAACGTTAAGTGTGTTGTGACTTCACACAGCTAGCCTCGTTTCTCTCCCTCTCCGCAGACTTCTCTATTCCCTGAGACACAACAAGATTAAAATCAGGCCAATGAATAACCCCACAGTAACCTCTAAGTGTTCAGGAAATTTAGAATTGATCAAGCTTCCAGAGGAAGGCACATTGAAAGCTGAGTTGGGACTAAAGCCCAACTCACTGGGCCCAACTCTGATGCCAAATGGTGGGCCAAGTTGTAAATGCAAAAGGAAGTTCTTGAAGGGCATTAAAAGTGCTGCTACAGTGAACACACATCATAAGAAAGCAAAACAGACCTATTGGTCATGCATTTCCTTAAAGTAAAGCCCCATCCAGAGCAAAGCCCTAGCTCTTCAATTCCACAAAGGCGGGGAGAGGTGAGAAAACTGCAGAAGAGTTTAATGCTGCAGAGTTGGTGCATGATGTTTGGGGAAAGAAGCCGTGTCTGTAACACAGATGTGCAAGGTGAAGCGGCAGGTGCTGAGGGAGCAGCTGCTATAAGTCAGCCCGAGGACCCAGCTGAGATCATCAATGAAGGTGGCGTCTTCAAACAGATTTTCAATGTAGACAAAAAAGCCTTCTGTTGGAAGAAGATGTAGGACTTTCATAGCTAGAGAGGAGAAGTCAATGCTTGGCTTCAAAGCTTCACGACAGGCTGACTCTAGCGAAGGACTAATGCAGCTGGTGACTTTAAGTTGGAGCCAATGTTCATTTACCATTCTGAAAATCCTAGGGTGCTTAAGAACCATGTTAAATTTACTCTGTCCATCCATGTTCTATATATGGAATAACAAAGCCTAGATACTAGCATATCTGCTTGCAACATGATTTACTGAATATTTTAAGACTACTGTTGAGATCTACTGCCCTGAGAAAAATAAAGATTCCTCTCAGATTATTACTGCTCTTTGACAATGCGCCTGGTCATCCATGAGCTCCAGTGGAGATGTATAATATGGTTAATGTTGTTTTCATGCTTACTAACGTATTTTCTGCAGCCGTGGATCATGGAGCGCTTTTAACTTTCAAGTCTTATGATATGAGAAATATGTTTAGTAGGGTGATAGCTGCCCTAGTGATTCCTCCCATGGAGCTGGGCAAAGAAAATTGAAAACTGTATGGAAAAGACTCACATTCTAGATGCCATTAAGAGCGTTTGGGAGTCCTGGAGGAAGTAAAAATTTCTGCATGAACAGGAATTTAGAAGAAGTTGATTTCAACCCTCATGTTGACTTTGAGATGTTTAAGAGTGCAGAGTTGGAAGTAAATGCAGATGAGGAAAGAGCAAGAAAATGAAGTTGTGACGGAATGGATGCAATTTCGAGATAAAATTTTTATCAGATAGGGAGTTGCTTCTTATGGATGATCATAGAAAGTGATTTATTAAGAAGGAGTCTCCTAAAGAAGATGCCATGATGTTGTTGACATAACAACAAAGGATCCAGAATATTATATGAGTTTAGTTGGTGAAATAGTGGCAGGGTGGTGGGGGTGGTGACTTCAGTTTTGAGAGCTCTATTTGGTAAAATGCTGTCAAATAACTTCACATCCTAATGAGAAATCTTTCAGGAAAGGAAGATTCAGTCGATGTGGCAAACTTCATTGTTGTCTTATTTTAAGAAATTGCCACAGCCACCCCAACTGGCAACCGCCACCACCCTGGTCAACCAGTAGCCACCCACACTGAGTCAAGCCCCTCCTCCACCAGGGTTAGGATATGCTGAAGGCTCAGGTGACCTTTTGCAATTTGCAACAACTATTTTAAAATTAAGGTCTATACATTCTTTTAGATATATGGTGCCATTGCACATTTAATAGACTACTGCATAGTGTAAACACAACTTCTATATGCACCGGGAAGCCAAAAAGTCTTGTGACTTGCTTTATTGCTATTTGCTTTCTTACGATATGCACTTTATTGTGGTGGCCTGGAATGGAACTCCTGTATATGCCTGTATATGAAAAGTCCAAATTTCAGAGTTTTCATGCAATAAACAGTGAAAACATTCCTTATCCAGGAAGTCATAAGAAAAAATAGAGAGGTTTGAGTGGGGTGAATGGTGCAGGGAACATATTCTAAACTCTTATTTTATACTTGGCTGTGTCTTTTAATCAATATGGAAATATGGTTAGAATTAAAATGAAGTTTGGACATTTACAGGAATGAGCTCTAGCAGTTTGGAAGCTTTCCCTACACAGGATGGCTTAGGTGGAGTGTGCTTATGCACCAAAATAAGTAATAGTCTTCAGAGCCACTGTTATACTTTCGGCTTGAGGTCAGTGGGAAATAAAGATTTTATAGCTTGTAGGAATAGACTAGTAATCCCAAGTGTGTGTGTCACCAAGTGTCTTTTTATGAAGAAAAAAATCTGGAAACGTTCACATATAAAAATTCACCAATTTACCCTTAGTTGTATAGAGAAATGAATATATGGCTCTCAAAATCCATGTGGCTGCTGGATGTATCTTAGATTAGTCCAATTTTTAATCACTTTGATATTGTTTAAGTATTTGGGTTAGTTTTTCTATACAGATATAAGAGAGTCTTTTGTTAATTAAAAAAATCTTAACATATCTGGAGACCAACATTACAATAAAAATAAAAGAAAATGGAGACATTGCCTGGCGGATGGTGGTGTAGACCACTACTGTCTTCTGGTGAGAGATCTGGTAGTACTACATGACAACAGGCCACTACTGCTCGTTGATGTGGATGAAGGGGTAGGGGTCCTTCAGTAGGCGACCAGGCCTGATTATGTTAGGGCCATTCCCTCTCAAAAGCATCCCACATCGGCCAGTTGTAAGTGTGCATAGGAGGTGCTGCCTGCAGTGTTTGGAGAGTCCTTCTTGGGAAGAGACAACAGGAGAAACATGGTGGAAATACACTCCGATTAAGTTCTATAGGGCAGTTAGAATCAAAGGATTAGATGTTATTAAAGTAGACTAACCTTAAAAAAATGCTTATGGTCAAATGGGAAATATCCAGACTTGAAGATATATATTATTTTATAAAATACATGCAAAAAAGGGGGAAGAATGATATCTATATTGCAAGGGCACATGCAAACGGAAAGATAGTTATCAAATATATCACAATAGTTGGCTACGGCAGAAGAGAGGAATGTGAGTGGGTTAGAGAATTAAAAGGGAGTGAAATAAAATAAGGTAGTGCCTTGCACAGACCAGTACTAATAAAGGGCTGTGAGCCGAAGGGATGATTAAGACAACATTCTGTAGCCGATTGTCCAAAAGAACTCTGTAGACTGTAATTATATTATACGTGATACGAGTATAAAGAATGTGTCTTTAAAAATATTTTTTACAAGCCAGGATTAAAACGTTACGTATAGCTACCTGAGGTATGAGACCTGGACTTAAAATGAATATTAATGAATCTTTGCCAAAATAGAAGCTTCTGTTTTAAGAGTCTCTAATTTGAGAACTTATAAAGCTATGGAGGCTGAAGAATTAAAATGGCCCCTGGGTAGGAAAAAAACCCATGTGAGCTTCTCCTCCCGACTCCTGGCCAGCTTTTGTATGGTGGCAGGAAGTTTCCATGACGGGTGTAATGGTAAACACAGCCTCTTACCTTCAGTACTTGGGCGTCCCACACCTAAACTCTTTTAAGAAAATAACTAAAGTTTGCATTCTCCTGTGAAGTGCTCCCACGCTTTCAGGATTTCATGAAGAGGAACTGTGCATGTGTTGGGGGTGGCAAGGGCTTGTATGTGTGACCCACAGTTTTGATGATGCTCCTCGGGTGAAAAGCCTCCCTTCTCCTGTGCTGGTTTCTCCTGGTTCTGAATGTGTCTTTCTTGGAGAGGAAGTACTGGCCTTCACTACAGAGAATATATGTCCTTGAACCTCCTGCTGAAAACTCGGAACAAGCTCTCAATTCCAGTGGGTGCAAGCACAAAAGTTACTAGCAACATGGTCCCTTTATGTCACTGGTGACGGTGCAGCAAGAGGAAGCTTGAGGTGTCATCGGGCTGCAGGAGACTTTTCAGAAAGGCCTTGCTCTGCACCTGGGTTCTTAAACCAGGGGAGATGACCTAAGCATTCAGTAACCTGTTTAGAAGGCTAGAGTTCCGTCGTTCTATTGCTCCTTCCAAGGGATTATAATGGTAACGATGGTCCCTGATGCGAGGTAGTGGTTTGAGCTTTTTGTGTGGCTTCTCTCATTGAATCCTCACTTCCACCCTATGGAATGGACACTGCGAGATCTCTGGTTGACAGGTGACTGAGCAGAGGCACAGGAATATTACACAGCTCTCCCCAGGGCCCTCAGCCAGTGTCTGGTAGGTGGGAGTGTGGGTTCTGTAATGGCAGATAGAAGACTTTGGGCTACTGAACTCTGTCTCCTTGCTGAAATCACTCAGCAGCACTCAGCACAGGGCTGCTGGTTCCCTGATGGGTGGAAAATTTAAGACAAGAGGAAAAGAGCCTGTGTTTTGGAGTCAGACTGACTTCGGATTTTATTAAGATTTTTCCACTTTTTATTTGTTGTGATTCTGGGGAAAGTGATTTGACCCCTGAATTTCAGTATTTTCATTTGTAAAATGGTAATAATGGTACTTGTGGTGATTTTACAAATGACCGAGTTTTGTTTTTTAAACTAATGTTCAACCTCACTAATACTTACTAGCTAATAAAATGAGCATCATGGTACTTAATCACGCTGTGTCAGGATTCTTACAGGAACTCAATGAGGTAATACAATACAAATCACTTCATATACTATCTAGTACATAGTTCTCCGCAAATGTTGCTATTATTGTAATTATATATTATAAAACCATCTGATTTTAGACTTTTCACTAATAGTGAAATATACATATTAGTATATAAGAGGCTTGACTTAACTAAATTTGAATATTTATGTGAGTAATAGCAGCACTATTAATTAATACTATTAACAAGATGAGTCTTGTTAATAATATTAGTAACCTGAACACTAAGTACATGCGAGGCAGTATATGAAGTGGTTTATATTGTATTATTTCATTTAATTTGTAACCCTTACATAGTATGATTAAGTACTCATTTTAAGAAGGAGTAAACTCAGGCATAACGAAGCAGTAAATTTAGTCCAAGGTCATATGGCTAGTGATATATACCATATATCTTCAACTCCCATCTATATGCTCTTAATTCTCCTGGTGACTCTTCTGATGGGAATCTAATTATATGAATGATTCTTAAGGGTGCAAATTAGCCAACAAACAAAACCAAAAGCAATCTGTTTCTATAAATTAAATAGAGAAGCACTTTTGTTAAGAGGAATAATTAATTGTTTGGATATGTATCGTGTGGTTCCTAACTTGTAAATTTAGCATTAGTCAGCTCTTTTAAAACTGAGTGGGCTTTTTTTGCTTTTGAACAAAACATGTTTAGGGTCAAAAAGGTATGGAAATTTATTCTAAAGAGACCAATTGAACAGTGAGCTAAACCACATTGCTTATATTTTTCAAGGGCATGGAGAATTTGAAAGAATGCCATGAGTATTTTATTTTTTTTAATATAAACTATTGTCTATGATATTGAACTGACTCATGATTCTGAAATAAAATTTATATTTCAACTAATAGTGGATCACCTCTTTCCCTCCAGGTCTCTCCTAAGTTTTGTTTGATGCTTGATTGTGACTATAGTGAAATCAATTACATTCCCAGTATTCTAAAATGCACAACAAATAATTTATTAATTATGGTTTAAATATTTAATTTGGCTAATGCCTTCCTTTGTAAGTAAATTAGACCATGTCTTGGGCTATATGAATTCACGTGACTTGCATTCTAATATGCTTTTTTTTTTTTAAATGAGAGAGAGAAATGTGTGGAGTTATAAATAGCCACCCCAAATTGGCATAGTCCTGGAATATTCCTTGAAGTATCCTGTTTATGTGTTATATGGTAAGAAATGTTGATTATCATTGTTCTAGAAGGCTAGTGTTCACTAAACAGGTGTGTGTGTGTTTGAGTGTATGTGTATGTGTGCATGCACACACTTGTATGTGCGTTTTAGGGGACAGTTACATATGAGATGTTTTAAATTTAATATTCCATTTGGATTATAATCTACAAATTGATACAAAATTCCAGGTGCATTGCATCTCAGATGTTCCTGGTGCTTCTGTGTTTACTTATGATTTTTCTACAAATGTTGGTGTCTTCACACACTGTTTACATGGAGGCTTTCAATATTAATTCAAATACAGACAAACAATGGAAAGGGGTTATAATGTGGAGTGTTTCAGAATTAGGTGTGCAAAGTTCAGAAGCACTTGTGCCATAGAAATTAGTGATCTATTATGATTTGATGTGAATGTTCATACAATTCTGCAACAATTTATTAGCAAGTAAGTGTAGCAGTCTACACACACACACACACACACACACGTTCTTTTCCTGGTTCCTGCTGTAATTGGATCAGATACCAATTTTGATTCATATTTCAATAATAGCACACATTTAATCACATATTTAAGGAAACAAGATAGCTTCACAGAATTACCAAGAGAAATGACTTTCTTTATTTGCTGATTTGTGTAAATGTGAGATCTGATTATCTTGAAATAAAGCAGAAAGATACGAGGTTATTATTAAATTTTTTGGAAAACATTTGGGTGAAAGTCATTCTCCATACTATTGTCATTGAAGGTAAATTTTACATATAATGAATGAGGATTTGGACCTAAAATATATCTACCTTGTTAAATCTAAAAAATTATTATTTGGTTTCACAAAGTGTTCTGTGCCATTTGAAATTGATATAATTTTATGTTGTATAAGAAATCATGTTTACTCTTAATTTTCTTCATATTTTGTGTGTACATATTAAATGACATTATAATAAAATAAATCGAAGTCCATATTGTGTGTCTGTGAGAGGTTATCTTTAAAGAAAAGCATACGTGACTAGTTGAAGCAGTCACTCATGTAAGGATAGGCCTGTTAAAATACGTTGCCATTATTCAGGCAATTTACAGTCAGGCATTTGTACCAGAAGTGTTTAGTAGGTTAGCCATGTAAGTCCTGGAAACTTGACTCTATAAACTATTCCCTAGGGATAATGTTTACAAGATACACATTTTTAGCATCTTTAGAAAACATCTATCTCTTGCCTTCAGACGTGTTTTGGTGCTTACTCGTGGAAGGCCAAGAAATTCGCACATTTTTTGAACATTTTGTGTAATAAAAATCTGAAAGCAATCAAAGTGTAAAACCAACACAAGCATTTTAGTGGGTTCTTTACCTACATTGTATTTTATCCAGTGAGGCCTACTTCATGGTCTACGTTACCTAACAGGGACGCCTGGCACCCATCTCCGGGCATGCTGTGACTTTTTCATTTTAAATCTAGGCTACCTTTTGACTCTCTTGCACAAAGGGATGAGAGGAGGATGATGGACGGAGGGATTCAATGGCGATTATACATGATTCTCTGCTTAATCTGCTTCTCAACTTCAAACTACTCCGTGGCTCGAGGTATTGTCCCCTCTCCTATAGGTATATATCTAATCTGGGGATAAAAATTGAGAAATAAATGAGGTTACAAAAAAAAAAAGCATTGTTCAAAGTAGCCTTTTTACTACCTCGGTGTTTGGGAATGATTGCTCTCGACATTGGCATTTGAGAGAAAAATTTGGCTATTATGGTTTTCCTTGTTATTTTTATTAAGCGAATGAAAAAGGATGGTAGCGGTTCAGCCACTGGGGTGTTGGAACAGCAAATTGAGGGGCCCCCAAAGACCTTGATGTCCATTTTTGAAGTTCAATTCCAGTCCCTAAGATTAGAGCAGGCCTTCCAGAATGAGGGTCACAAATGCATTTGTGATTTAGACGATTTGTCTGGATGCTGTCAGGGAAACAATCGGCTATTATTGAGCAGAACTGCTGATTTTCTCTTTGTACCATTTTTTTTTCCTTTTGTTTTGGTCATCTCTGAATGGTAAAGTCTGACAGCAAGTAAAAAAAAATTCTAGTTATGGGGAAAAAAGGAAGATGGAGTCAGAGAGGGAAGGACAAAAAGACATAGGGAGAAAAGAAGAGACAGATGTTCAAATTTATATGACATTGATCTAGTCCTGATTAATTTTAGTTTAATGGGAAATTTTATTGAGCATATTTATTTTTATTGAGCATGTATTAGGTAATGAGCACTGTTAATCGATGTCGGGGTGCAAATTAGACAGGATAAAAATCTAAGTCCTGGAGGAGTTCACTCTCTGGATGGGGAGAGGAGACTGAAGGGTGGGAGCATAATGGACATTTTCATAAGTTTTATCTTCCACAGCCCCTCCAGGATTAGCCCTCACTCTGCCTCTAGTGCCTGTCCCTGATCATGGCTCACCTTTTGGGAATGAACACAGGGCTCAGAGGAAGCTATGTCAGACATTGACCATGTCTAACCTTGAACATGTGAGCCTCTTACACCAGAATCTCTGCAACCCATCGATGATGGTCTTCATTTTCTGTCAAAAATGTGTCTCAACTTGCTGGGCACAGTGGCTTACGCCTGTAATCCCAGCAGCTTGGGAGGCTGAGGCAGGAGAATCACGAGTTCAAAGCCAGCCTCAGCAAAGGCCAGGTGCTAAGCAACTCAGTGGAACCCTGTCTCTAACTAAAGTATGAAATGGGGCTGGGAATGTGGCTCAGGGTCGAAGGCCCCAGAGATCAATTCCTGTACCAAAAAAAAAAAATATCTATATCTATATCTATATCTATCTATCTCTCTCTCTATATATATATATCACCTTAGACTTTATCTTATAGAAGGTGGCTTCCAATAGTACCCTTGCTAAGGCAGGTTCCACTTGTTACTCTACTACTGTGCCCTCTCAGCCTTCACTGCACGTTTTACAATTTCAAACACATGCGCGCGCACACACACACACACAAACACACACACACACTTAGGACAGGCACTGTCTGGAGGTCTCACTAGATGGCAATTGCCATTATTCAGTGTGGCAGTTCTCTGTCCTGCACAGCAACATACAATGGGTGACACACCCAGGCCTGGAAGGAAGAGCTCTGTCCTGAGGATCAGTGCCTGGGAGAGGGAGAGCTCCCCTCCTCTTTCTAGTCAGCCCCTCTTCAGGAACCTGATGAACACCAGCCACTCCCACCTTTGGGATGATAAATGACTTCCCCTCCTGGAGGCTGGGGCCCAAGGCTAGAGATTTACCTAAGGCCTTGTAAGAGGAGTCGCTCTAGAGACCCCTGTGAACAGCCATGTCTTGTTTAGACCAGGACATCTTTGTCACTAGATAGCTTGCAAATGTTGTGACAAACTGGTGGTGGGCACTGAGGATTTGGAGTCCGATCTCCTCTGGGCCAGCCAGAATAAAAGTTTGGAGTTTTCCTCCTCTCTGAGCTGCCTGCTGCTTCTCCAGCCGTCTGTTTCCTGCAACACTCAGACCAATATTAGAGGCAAAATAAACACAAGTGATTAAATGACTTTACGATAAGACACACAGAAATCATTGTCCGTCAGTGTTGGATCCTGCAGTTAGCAGATAACAAATGCTCTCGGTGGAGGGGGAGTGATCACTGGGGGATCAGGAGCTCATGAGCAGGTTTAGCAGCATCACCTAGAGCTTGACCTTGTAGTTTTGGAGTCCGGATGATCCGAGTGCCCGCTCCAGGTTCACCACGTGACAGCAGCATTGGCTTAAGCAAATGGCTTGGCCTTCCTGAGCTATTTCCCAGTGGAACCGAATGGTGATAATGTCTTTTACAAGATTGTGGTTGGGATAATGTGTGCAAGGTGTTAACATGAATAATAATGAAGAGCATTTATTTACTACTTTCCTGGGCCAGGCCCTAGGCTGAGAGTTTTGGAGTGTCATCTCCTCAGATCTCTTCATCAATCCTGCTAAATAAAACACTACTGTCCTCGTTTTACAGATGAAGAACTTGAAAGAGAGGATGAGTTTAAGGTCATGAACCCAGAAAGTGTATAAACTCAGGAATTTAAATTGTAGAACCTAATCTTATGAGCGCTAAGCTACATTGCTTCTAGATGGTTTATTGAAAAAGACATTGAAATGGAAGTATTGGTTATTATTTCCAAATGGAAATAATGGTTATTATTTTGAGTAAATGGATAAAGATGCTCTTCACAGAGCAGAGAATTAAAAGATGTATAGCAAGAGGCTGCATCAAGGTAGCACAGACCCATGCATGAGACAGTTGCACAAAGAACAGATGCTTTTTTGTTTGGATAGTTTTTGTTTTCCAAGACTAGTCCCAGGAAGCCCCGGTGAGGTTTGCATCCTTTTCTTGTATCAGATTGTTCCCGCTCTCATTTTTTATGAACTACTGTCTCATTTGTTGCGTTTTCTCTGATTCATGGTGAATTTCTTTTTCTTGGGATGTGTAATGATTTGTTGGAAAAAGACAAACCAAAAACATGTTTTGTAGGTAGTGTTTCTGCTGGGAACTATCCAGAGGCACCAAGCGGAGGACGTGTTCAACCTGGGGACTCTCATTTGCCTCTGCCTGGGCTCTGTGGATTTAATGGCCTAGATCAATTTTTATTTTGGAGTTTCTTTACAACCCAGGCAATGCAAATGTGGACCTCCTGGCATTCTGGCCGGGGCTCGGGGTCTGGACTTCTGAATGGAATTCTCCCACAGGCAGACCCAGTCCAATGGCAGCCTTCCGCCTGGCTTTCTCTGGGCTAATGGTCAATATTTTTGCAATCTTGTTTTCACAGATGGGCCAGATCCTAGAGTGTGTTGGATTTATTCAGTGTTTTAGATCCAGTTTCCTTTTGCACAGGCCAAAGGCTACATGTTTTCCCCTTGTTCAAATATTGGAACCTCAGCTCTTACCCTCTACAACCCTTATCTGGGAATGGTGCTGGACATCATCCTCTGCCAGTGATCCTGGCTCTTACTCTCTCTTTTCTGGGTTTTAAATTATAATTATTAGTACACAGCAATTCTCCAAAATAATGTGGTTTCTTTGTGACATTTTCATAATGTATATCATCTACGGTAATCAGACTCACCCTTCCCATGACCCTGTCTCCACCCCCTTTCTCCAGGTTCCTTTCCTTCCTTACATGCCCCTTCTACTTTCATATCTGTTCTTTCTTTTGAAACATGTATCTGGATTTTTCTGAGTGTTTTAATTAATTAATTAATTAATTAATTAATTTTGTACCAGGGATTGAATTCAGGGCACTTAACTACAGAGCTGCATCCCCAGCTGTGTTTTTTTTTTTTTTAAATTTTTTATTTTTTGAGATAGGGTCTTGCTAAGCTACTTAGGGCCTCCTTAAGTTGCTGAGGCTGGCTTTGATCCTCCTGTCTCAGCCTCCTCCTGAGCTGCTGGGATGGCAGGTGTACACCATCCTGCACTAAAATAGAATTTTGATCAGCATTTCCCTGTGTTCATTGTGCAAAGTGTGAGTCCATTAATAACATTTTCACTCACCATATTACCAGAAGTCTCAAAGCATAGAAGCACAAAGTAAGTGATTTATTTTGTGTTAATGAGACATGTTAAGTAAAGGAGTAGAGAGGAAAATGTGTTCAGAAAGGGAAGGTAGAGCTGGACAAGATGGTAAGAGATGGTTTTTATTCTACAGGTCACAGGAGGCCAAGGCCACAGGTGACTTTTGAGTAGGCGTGTAACAGAATCAATTGGATATATTTTAAAGAAACTAACTCAATAGCAACCTAAAGAATGAATGAAAAACAGAGAGATCAATGACATAAAAATAAATTAGAACGATACTGAAAACATCCAAGTAAAAGTTATGAGACTGACCAAAGTGGTGGAAATAGACAGGAGAGGACAGAACCAAGAATGGGGAAAGACACACTTTACAGCCCATGGAGACTCACCATATATGAGAGAGAGGGAGAGAGAGAGGGAGGGAGGGAGGGAGGGAGAGAGAGAGAGAGAGAGAGAGAGAGAGAGAGAGAGAGAGAGAGAAGGCTTCTGACTTAGGGGATAAGGAGGACGACTGGTTGGATTGACAGTACTTTCTTGGAAATACAGGTTCTCACTGACCACAGGCATAGCATTGCTCCATTTTTTTTTTTTTTTTTTTTTTTGCTACAAATTTCCTGATTTATGGTGCAACCTGGGAAAACCCCAGGTGTAGCAGTGGCTGAGTGAGTAGGCAGTGGAGGGGACTGTTGGAACCACTTCCGGCTCAAAAGTAATGCTTAATAATTCTAGTTAGTGGGCTGGGTTGTGGCTCAGTGGTGGAGCTTAGCATGTGTGAGGCACTGGGGTTGATTCTCAGCACTACATACAAATAAATAAAGGTCCATCAACAACTAATAAAAAATAAAAAAATAATAATTCTAGTTAGTGGGTTCTCTTAAGTAGAAGCTAGGTAGAACTATTTTGATGGCGTGAATACTATACTAGAATGTCAGGAAGGGGAGTTTGATCCCTTTGGCTTTACTTATGTTAACTGCATTCTCCAACCCTCCTCCCTGATTTTTATGTGATGGGTAGGGAGTGGGTTTCCAAGGTGAGTAGTTTTTACTTTTTTTCTTTTTTTCTGTCGGGGAATGAAATATTTGGTGTATAGGTGGAGAAAAGTGAAATTAAATGAAACCATAGAAACTGACTAAAAAAAAAAAACCCAAAATGCTGTATGTTAGCAGTTTATGAACATTTTTTGCTGACAAGGCTCAGCAAGCCTGGACAGAAATACTTGCACACAAATCTGATTATAAGGCTTCCCTCACTGTGGCAGGAACTGGCTCAGCAAAGGGAATTGAAAGAATAAAACTGGTAGAATTTATCCCTCTCCATTTTCTTTGAGGGAGAGATGCTGGGTAGGAAACACATAGAGATTTCACTATATGGTTCCAGACGACCCCACGTGACTTCCTTGTTCCATAGGACCACCTCTGCATTGTGGACAAGTGGGAAGGGGTGGTCCTGGAGGGAAGGGAGTTGAGTCATGCTGGGGAAGTCTCTCCCTGTCCTTGATTGCTCCAACTCTTTCATCCATCTGCATTTATTTCCCCTTAGGATGGAAAACCATAACCCAAAGCAACATTAAGAGGCTTGACTTTTTGACTTGGAAAAAGAATGACCACAAGTCAGTGTCTCTGCTTTCCAAGATCAGCTCCTTAAGTTAGCTCTGAGGACGGTCACTGCCATGTTTCGTGGGAAGCAATAGGGTCCAACACAAGAGCATTTTAGTTTGAGAAAGCTTTGAGGGTCAAGGTGAACAGACTTCCTACTGCCTTTTGTGAATCCTGGTTAGAAAAGGTCCCCTGGGGAGTGAGGAGGTCTTTTCTCCACCACTACCTACCAGTGTGGCCTTCAGCAAGTCCCTGAAATCCTGGCCTCAGTTTCCTCATGCATAAAATGAAAGAGATAGATCAGTGTGTCCTGAGTGCTGCTCCATGGTTCAGATCATCCAAATCCCTGAGGGATTTTGAAAAGTTTCCAGATGGAACTCTCAGAGGTCTTGATTTGTAAGTCTGGGTAATTTGTCAGTTGTCCCTGGGGATTCAGATATGTCACTAAGGTTGGAAAGCCATGATCTAGATAATTTTTATTTTGTGTTTTATTTTTAAAGGTTTCATTTTAAAGAAAAAAGTTAAAACTAAAAAGTTCTAAAGGCGCAAGAATGAATTCTCATATGTTTTTCATTTAGACTCATTAGCTGTTAACATTGGCACTCTCTTGTCCGGTTTCTCTCTCAGTATGAACATAATTATTAATATTTTTTTCTAAACCACTTAAAAATAAATCGTAGCCATCATGATATTTTGCCTCAAAACACTTTAGTGTATGTCTCTTTAGATCAAGGATGTTCACTTTTATAATCATGATATAGTGATCAATTTCAAGAAATCTAACATTGATAGAACATTATTGTCTAGTACACAGATCTGTTTTCAAAGTTTGCCAATTTTCTAAATATTGTCCTTTATGTCTGGTTTATTATTTTTGTAAAATGCTATTTTAAAATTTTTGAAATAATCACACAGTTTCAGAAATCTTCAAAGTACAATGCAATGAACTTGTTATTCCTGAATCATTGGAGACAGGCTGCCAATCGAATGACCAATCGCCACATCCAATCCCTAGTATTCCGTGTGTGTTTCTTGCAGAGACTTTCTCCTACATAACCATAGTATGAGCACTTATAAGCAATAAAACAGAGGAAATTAATATTGATACATTGCTACTCTCTAATCCCCAGACCTCATTCAAGTTTTGCCAATTGTCTCAATAGTCTCCTTTATAGAAAGCCATCCAGTTCGGAATTGTGTGTTATATTTAGTTGTCATATCTCTTTAGTCTCCTTCAGTCTGGAAGAGTTTCTCAGACCTTCCTTGACTTTCTTGACCTTGATATTTTTGAAGATTGCAGGCCATTTATTTTGTAGAAACTCCTTAAGTCTGGGGTTGTGCGATGGTGTCTCCTGATACAGGTTGTGCACACTTATCAGGCATGCTGCCCCAGTTCTGGATTCATACAGGTCCCCACACAGCCCTGATTCCTCTCGGTGGAGGAGCCCAGATCTGGGCCCCAGGGGTGCTTATTGCTTTAGTGTATCCCCTCCAGCCCTAGGGAATGTGCCTGTCTGTGTGCACATGCACACACACGTACACATACACCTGTGTTTGTTAACCTATGTGTGTGTTTGATAATATATCATCAAATACATTATAGTTATGTTTATATTAAAAATAGTAGCCCACCAACCCCTTTCCACACTCATACTTGTGTGTCTATCTCTCTGTATTAAAAAATGTGATTCACAATGATGCCTCCAATGCGGACTCGACGTCAGCAAGGGTTATTTTTTCCATATTGCAAACCACTTCTCTAAGAGTTAGACATCTGCTTCTGGTTGTCCCTGTCTGTTTATCTGTTTGCAATCTGTAACCAGGTTCCTACCTCCACAGCCTTCATCTCCTCTCCCACATCAAGACCCTCTTCTCCCTGCTTGGGTGCTGACACGTCACGTATCGTTTCCTCTTTCCTCACCTGCTGGAAGCCCTTCTTACCCTGCTCATCCTCTCCTGATGTCCTGCGCTGGGCCACCCCCGGGGACAGCTCCCTCCACTCTCTAGAGCTCAAACACTCTGCATATTTTACACCTTTTGGACTCCGAGTCCCGACTGAAGGCTGGTCCTCCTGAGGAAGCCGCCCTCATCCTGTGGGGGATCTGACGCTCCATACAGGCTGCCCGTCATGGTGGCCCTCCTCTGCCTGCACAGGCTCCGAGATCCCATGGGCTGTGAGAGTTATTCCTATTCTGGCACGAGCACCTACTTGTTCTGCCAAGAAAGCAGGGTACCACTTTCTACTCCTGAAATTTAACACCTAAGGAGGTGAGTTCGGGGGAGCAGGCTTTGCTTATGCAAAATCCAGGATGGGGGTGGGGTGCAAGTAATAAACAAGTCACAATATCAAATAACCTGGAAAAAATAACAAGTAATGCATAAGATCCTGCACAAATTTGAATAATTATTGTAGAAAGACAAAATTTCATTATGTTGGAGTAATGCTTCCAAGTTTATTGTATTTCTAAAATTATTGCATCTGGTTAAGGATGATAGAGATCATTTTGCCATACAAGGGTCTGGGAAATGCCTATTTGGAGCATTTATTATCCTAAAAATCAGTTTTCTTTAAGAAGGACTTAAAATATAGAGGTACAAACTACTTAGTGCTAACGAGAGTGCTCCTTTTCTCCCTTAACGATTCAACTTTAGAAAATGCCTTTATTGGTGAAGCAGTGATTTTGTTTTAAAAAGAGAAAAAATGGTCACCTTAAGTGATGTGACTTATTAGAACGGGTAACTAACCATAGAAGGTAAAGAATTTTGGTGGAGATTGGGATACTGGGGCTCAGGGGGAGAAGCTGGAGGCCTACATTGATACCAGGTTGATGCTCACAAACCAAAAAGTTGGTGCATTTTAAACACTGGAGGCCTTATGTTTTCCTGTAGATTATTTGCTGTATAAATAAGGGGTAGATTCTGATAAAGGTAATAATTATGAAAACATAACTGCTATAGTTGCAAATTCTTCATTTGCTTTCTTATTTGTTGGCTTTTAAGGTATGGTAATTTACTAGTCATGACACCATCAAATACTCAAAATGCATGTTTCAGTTATTAGGAATTCCTAAGACCTTGTCTTGATCCCAATTATTAGGACCAGGGCTGCCATTTGTGGCCTTGCAGATAGAGCCCTGCATAATTCCAGGGGCACTGTTCACCCAGATTGCAGCCCTTGGAGGTGTACTCTGAAGCGGCTCTGAAGGGGACATGTCATCTGGCATTGCACGTCTACTTCCTACATTCTTGAACAGCAGAAGGTAAGGCCACCAACCCAGGAAGGTGAGGCCACTGGCTGTAGACTATGCATCTCGACAGGCTCCTTCTCCAATCTCAAGCTCCAGTCCAGAGCCCTTTGCAGAGACAGGGACCTGGTCCCTGAATGTGTAGGTGAACACGGCGGCATTTAAGCAACTTGAATTGCAAGAACTTTGTATATCAGTAAGTGGAACAAAAAACTGACTTTTTGCAGTGCAATTATGTTTTACTGAATTAGCAAAGAAGCATGACCTTGGAGCGAGACTTTGGGATACAAGAAAATGCATCTTTGCCAGCCAGCCCGCCTGCCCTGCTGATGCAGCATCTGCAGAACCCCGGGGAGTCCATTTTGAGTGTGTTGAGAAGGAACTCAGAGAGATTAATCCCTCTCTCCATTAACAAAGAGGGGAACATTTTCTGTAAAGCCGGTCTGAACTGGAGGAGGGGATTTGAAATATTTGGCAAGATGGTTTCTGAAAAATAGGCCCAGTCTTTAGTCTTGCTCCATTGAGGCCACCGCTAGCCATAGGCCAGGCCTCCCCTGGTCTTCTCAGGGCAGTGCCTCCATTAGCCTATTCCAAATGGCCTTCTTGCTTCCCATTTTCTACATAAAGAGGATTAAGTAATTAGCATGTTGATCTATTTAGTGACATCTAAATACTGATAGTAAGACAGCAATAATAGCAACCGTCCAGTGCTCAGCAGTGATGTGTACTGCTGGAGGCCGCTTATGCATCATCCTGTTGACCCCTCTGCCACAGATGCTCCCATCTAAGATGTCCTCAGTTGTAAGAGGCACTCTCATTTTATGCACCACCAAGAAAGAAGAACATCATGTAAATCTGAGACGCCAAAGGGCTACCACCTTCCCCCTCAGGATGAGAGTCAATGAAAATGAATGCATCACCCAGATGGTTAAGCAAGAAAACTTGCATGGCTCAGTCTTGTTCCTGGGTTCAGGAAGGATATAAAACTCTCTTGATAGGAGCCCAAGATCATCTCCTTTGGCTGGACTGAACTTCAGTTGAGCTTCAAGGCGATTATAAAACACATCCTGATTTCAGAAAGGTTTAGTTGTAAAAACTGTTTTCTCCAGATTAATGAGCTAGCTGTTGTTGTCAGTTCTGTTTATAGACGAGGAAACTGAGGCACAGAGAGTTGAAGTCCCTTATCTAAGTATGTTACATGAGAGAGCTGGGGTTCAGAAGGTACATACCTGGCCTCTGCCCTTGGCTGCCCCTGGGAGATCGCGACAGTCTGGAGTAGGAGCCACGTGGGCATGAGGAACATGGTTGTGCGTATTTGTTATGTGCATCAGGAAACAAAACCTGTTATTCAGAAATAAATTTCATATCTTAGGGTAGAGGATCAGACTGGATTGATTAGGTATAATAATACCTATAGAAATACCTTTAAAATGAAAGTTCCCGGAATCTCAGCATCCAGGATTTTCAGATTTTCTAGAATGATATTTTTCCCCTAAAAAGGAAGGGGTTGCTTTTCTTTGATGCTCGCTCTTGTAGCTGTTTAATTAGAAGAAAGAGCACATAAAGGGAGCAGATTTCCCTTCTCCTCTTTAAAATCACTATTTAGCAAAGGACAGTCTATTTCTTAAACTGAAAATATTCCTTGAATGAATGAAGGAAGAAGAATATGTATATATGGAGTAGATCCCTAAGCCCTTCACCTTGTGAGGGGAGTAGATCTCGGTGCCCCTGCTCAATATGAAGAATGGGTCTTTCACTAAACTAGGAGGGTACCTCTCCATGCCCACCACCCCTTGAGAAAGGTAGGTCCCTGCGTCCTTCACCCTGTGATGGGCATGACCCCAGGCACTCCACCTGGTGAGGGAGTAGAACCATGGATACACCTGATCAAAGGAGTTCATCCCTGTACTCTCCATCTGATGAGTTCCCATTCCAGTTCAACCCCCAAAGCATGAAACTGGAGAAGACATTGAAGAATACTGCCTTTTCCAAGCTGTGATTGATATTCTTCCACCCCCATTGTTATTTCTGAGGCCAGGAATTCCTAAACCAAGATTGATCTCTGTTCACATTTTCTCTCTTTGAAAAATGGCCACAAATATGAAGACTAGGTGTGTCCCATGTCGCATCACACAGACTGCCTTCGTCTGCATTCTCTAGTAATTTATATGAATATATATGTATAAAAATATGTATATATCTGTATAAAAACCTACAGTGCTCAAAACTCACGGTTAACAAAACACATGTTTTTCTCAGGATATTTTGGAAATAAAAACAACTAAGAGATAAACTTTACCTCCTCAAGTTGTGCTTCAGGACCCTAATTTTATTTCTTCTTTAATTTTTTACTATATTGCTATGTTAAAAAAATAGTAAAATTCTATTTTGTTTGCTCTGAGATGCTCTCATATTAGTAATGAAGCAACACTTTCAGCAAAATAAGAGAGTTATAGAGCTAGATGATGAAATTGGCCCACGTGAAGATGAGATGCCTTTCAGTCATTCATATTTATAGGATTATTGTTCCTAGTTTACACAAACAAAATTTACTAACTTCTGGAAAGTAGGAGCAAATTGCTTTTTCCTCTCTCTTTTATTCTCTCTCTCTCTTTTTTTTTTTTTTTTTTGAGGTGCTGGGGATCAAACTCAGAGCCCACGTGTGCTGGGCAAGTGCTCTACCACTGAGCTGGATCCTAGCCCTAATAGCAGCAACTTCTTTAGTTTTTTTTTTTTTCTTGCTAAACTCCTCAAAGGAGAGGGGGCCCCAGGTTTCATAGGAGTGCACCATGATGCTTTACATTGCAGTATATGTATTTTACATATGTTACCAATAGATTTTTTTCCCCAAGTATGGAGGCATATTAGTGGCTCTCAAATGTTTCCTACAAGGTCTCTAATTTGGGGCATGAACTAATGATTGCTTTTAGTTTATTGTTTACTCATAGCCAAGTAACTACTTAGCTGGGCACTGGGTATGTACTGGTCATGAAGGCCTCATCCTAGCTCTAAAACTTCTGACATGCTAGGGTGGACATGTAAATAATGACCATAAATATGATATGCATTAAAATGGGGCTTATTGAAAATTACTCAGTGCTTGCAGGGTAGAAGATGACCCATGGTCCAAGTAGGGTTGATGGAGAAGTCTTATGAGCAAGGCTGTCACTGACCAAGTGGGTGTCTACCTGGTGGAGTGGAAGACCCAGCTGTGGAAGCTGCTAGCCTGGGCAGCTGGGCTGCTGGATGGGGATGTGGTGCATGGCCTGGGCTCGGGGAACCATGGTGGGAAAGGGAGATGGAAAATCTGTGGGGTGACTGGGACAAGATCCTCAGGAGCTTTATATCTGAACCCCAAAATGATGATCCTTCTAATGTCACCATACCTTTCCAAAATTTTGAAATGTTGTCATTCCTGTATACCTTCTCAGTTTTGCAAGCTTTTGAGTTTTCACTGGTGTTCATGTTTTGCGTTGGAAAACCCAAATAAAGAGGGATTTTCTAGGAAAGGGTTTGTCTTGGGGCCAGCTGAGGTGGGCAAAACTCATTGAGCTGTGGTTTGAAAGCACACATGATTGAATAGTTAGGAAATGTGCTTAGGGACCTGCAGGACTAAGATACTGAGGGATGGTTGCTGAAGTTTTCTTTCTGTACTCTCGGGACATTTGCTATGCTAGGAAACAGTGGAGAGAGTGCTAATGAAGGATGCTGCCAGAATCCTCTATATCAGACTGTCATCCTGAGAAGGTCTAGGGAGTGTAATGAGGCGGACAATCAAGTTGTTAGTTTGAAAAGGTTAAAGCAGCTTCCGGGATCACTATTTGTGCTTCTTGGGTATTGGAATGTCATGCCAGTAATAAGCAATGTGCCGTCCAGAGACAAAGAAGCAATTAGTTTTCTGCATTGGTGAAAGGCTGCCCAGCCCAGAGTGGAGGGTGAGGGCTGCAAATTCTTTTCCTTTGAGGTTGAACTGAGTCACAGACACTGCAGCCAGTGGTGAGTGAATCTTCTCAGTCTGTCAGCAGCATTTATGGGGTTCCCACCATTTAAATACCATATAATTAGGTTGAAACAAGCCCTCAAAAGTTTAGAATACATGCTCTATGATGTCAGAGAGTAGCTTGGAGTCACTGGCCTGAAAGTCTACTGCACTTTGGTTGGCATTTACGTTTGGAACGGACTCTAAGTTTTACAAAACGGTACTTGTCACCTGATCCGTAGCGATGATATCACTAAGGAAGATGATCTTATGTTCACCATACCAATAAACCTCTTTCACATTGTTGAAATGTTCATATATATTTGCCAATAAGATATAGGATCCATTTGTAATTTGTTAGTATGTGCTATAGACACTGATTTCCAAACTGTTGATAGGATGGCAAGGCACAGTTGTTTCTCTTTACAGTGTAACTGTCTATGGGGCTTGACCTGGATAGAGTGACAGAGGGCTAAATGACATCTTACTGCTCTTCCCACTAGAAACACAAGAGAAATATCTCTAAGGATCTTCCATGCAATCTGTGAAGGATGGTTTTCCAGGCTTGGCTGAATCAGTGTCTAGGAATGGATGGGAACTCCTCCCCTTTCTTTCTTTCTTTCTTTCTTTCTTTCTTTCTTTCTTTCTTTCTTTCTTTCTTTCTTTCTTTCTTTCTTTCTTTCTTTTGTACCAGGGATTGAACCCAGGGGTGCTTAACCACTGAGCCCCATCCCCAGCCCTTTTAATATTTTATTTAGATACAGGATCTTTCTAAGTTGCTTAGGGCCTAGCTAAATTGCTGAGGCTGGCTTTGAACTCGCAATCCTCCTGCCTCAGCCTCCCAAGCTGCTGGGATTATAGGTGTGCACCACCATACCCAGCTCCCTTTGGCTCTTGACCCATAAGAACTCTGCTTCTCCAACTGTAGCATCTGCATGGACCTTTCTGGGTCTTGTGAAGATGAAGATTCCCATTCTGTCAGTCTGGGATGAATCCTGAGATTCTGATTTCTTCTAGGGGATACTGACGTTCTTCCGTGCATTCCAAACTCCAAGAACTACCATGGTATGGGAATAGCCTTAGACAGACATGAAGGTTATTCTACAAACCACTCTAAGCCAGATCTTTTAATTATAAGCCATAACATGGAGAAGTAACAAGGAAGAAACTATTACAGAAGAGTAGAGAGATAGCTTCCGAAAAATATGTGGTCCAGAGGTGATCTTTCTCAACTGACCTCAATTTGAGGGAGAAAACCATAAGGAAGGAAGCAAACAATATTTTCAATTAATATGTAAATATGAAAGCAGATGTGGCAGGAAGCCTGATGATAAGAGTAGATGAGTAACATTTTTCCTTTAGAGTTGTGAATTTTCTTCTAAGCCAGCCAACTTCTGTGTTTTCCTGGGTCTCTTGACTTACATGGCTGACTGAAAGGGAAGTGTAGGACTTGTAAGTTTATACAAGTTAGCAGAAATCGTGAAATCTGCACAGCCCTCACAAATATTTGTTCTACTCAGCAAATTTATTATGATTTGATTCACCTATCCCAAGTTGACGCCCTCGGGGGAGGGGAGAGTTTTTGCAGAGGTAAGTTTCCTAAAGACTTTTAAAAATGACTTTACCTTTGGGAATGCTGGGCCTAATTGTACATAAACTCTTGCTGCATTCACATTAGCAGTTCTGGATTAGTTAAGAGCTTTACTTGTGTGTGCCAAAAAACCATTTTTCAAAAATGGCTGAAACTGTGTAATCAGCAACTTTGAGTTTGACAGAAATCAGTACCCATTCCTCCTCGTCCCAGCACCTTGCTCTCAGCTCAATACTGCATCTTCCTCAGAAGGAAGTGTTTCGGATGGCTTCTAAATGTTTACAGATGATTGCCAAGCTTGTGTTGGGCACACCGAACATATTTTGACCTTTTTCTCTTTGATTTCTTTTTTTTTAAAATCAGAGATCAATACTTATAGTTTTTTGGATTCTTTGTTGTTTTTCCCCTTAGCAGTTGTAGTTCATGAAGGAAAAGTGGAGATATATTTTTTTATGCTTTTTGAATGAAGTCTGGGACTAGCAAAGAATGTCCTTGTGCAGTGATTTCAACTGCAACACTAGAGCCTACTGAGGGCTGATACTTTCAGAACTGAGTTTGAACTCAACTCCCCAAAGGCATCTGAGAAAGGTCTTAAACCAAGTTCGCTTTAGAATATAGATCCTGTGTGTACTTGTGTCCCCGCACCTTTTAAACATTTCCTTTCTGAGTAGGCAACAGGGAGCACAGCCAATAGTACTAGAAAGAAGTTAAAACATTCTTCATATACCTAGGGCAAACACATGTCATTGAAAAATATCACAGTAAAGTGAACCTTGTCCAATAAAGACACTATTATTCTACCCGCCCCACTTCCAGAAGAGCAAGAGCCTACTTTTGTAAATAAATGAAGTTTACTTATAGACTTCGAGTGGCCATTCATTGCATATATGGTAGACCATGATTATGTCCTCAGTTCACTTTACTGTAGCATTTCTCATAGTGTGGTCCACTAATTTGAATTATTATTTTTTATTGATTTTATTTTTTAAATACATGATGTCGGAATGCATTACAATTCTTATTATACATATAGAGCACACTTTTTCATATCTCTGTATATAATGTGTGTTCACACCAATTCAAGTACAGATCCTCACAACTTCTGAATGAGAATTGGTTTGCACTTTCCATTAGCATCCCTAGTTAAGTTTGAAAACTACTAACAAACTAGGTTTGAGGAAAAAGTCTACTTGAAGCTTTCCCAAGGAATTACAAGAACCATCTCAACAATAGCTGATACAAATCACTTGAAAGTGACATCTATCTGTCCCTCTCACCATCAATTCCTAGTAACTTTCATAAACTCAGGTTCCTATGAAAGTTTTCCTTCTAAAATTGCCAATTATTCAAGCAATTAAAACCTCTGCAACATTTTAAGTCCTAGTCTACCTTGACTTCTGACTTACATTCTGAAAAAAGTAGTAGAATTTAAATACTACTACTTTTATAATGGAAATACTTTTATAATAAATATTCACTGAAGTTTTATTTGTTTTCCAGTAGTTGAATTATTTTCAGACAAAATCTCTCTTGGAAATACAATATGCAAAATAGACAGAAATAGAGTTTGCTTGATTGAAGTTTGTGGTGTGTGTGTGTGTGTGTGTGTGTGTGTAGTGAGGCCCAGGGCCTATCCACTTGTTCTCACTTCATTCTTTTAGAGTATGTGTTGGCAAATTATGGCAGTAGACCCAACGCTACTTACTGTTTTTAATAAGTACAGTTTTATTGACCATAGCCAAGCCCCTTTATTTGTGTATGGCATGTGACTGCTTTTGTGTCTGATATCAGAGTTGAGTAGCTATTTCCCAAATAACAGAGAGTTATTTAGGAAACTCCTGCATAAAATATTTATTATCTGGTCCTTTACAGAAAAAAGTCTACTCGTCATTTTCTAGAAGGGCCTTGGGGAGATCTGAATCCCTGCAGGTCATTTCTGTCCACAATAAGTATTTATTGCAGATCCTGTCCAGGTGTACTTATATTATTGCACATGTGTACCACGAAATGGAAGGTGAGGACGCCTTCCAGAGAATGGTTCTGCCACTAGGTAGCCGCCCTTGCATTTCCTAAGTGTCAGTGGAAGACGCGATGCCTAATGGGATGTTTGGGAATATTTCCTCCTACGATTCTTTAGTTCATGTTGCTTGGTTTTATTCTCTCCCTAGTAAATTTATTTCACTGGCACTAATTTATATTAGGACAGCACTAATTCTATTCTTGTCCCTGGCCTTTAGCTCTTTGGAGATGAACCCTTCTACTCAATGACTAGAGCAATCTGAGACTGTTAGAGGCAGGGGGTCTCATGTCCGATTTCATATGTTAAGAACAGGCAGATGAGAAATGTCAATTGAAGTTAAAACTCAGTCATTTATGTATTGTAAAGCTGGTTTAAATCAGACCAGCATTAGTTTACTTTTTTTTTTTTTTTTGCACTATAGCTGAATACCACAGACTGAGTTATTTATAAAGAATAGAGGTTTATGTAACTCTTGGCTCCGGGGGTTGTGACATCCAATTTGGAACCATCCAATATGGAACCAGCATATTCTTGGCATCTGGTGGGGGCCTTTGTGGCAGCATAACATGGCAGAGAGCATCACAGGGGAGACGGAGTGCTACTTTGGATTCTGCATCTCTTCTCATCAAGCCACTAGTGCCTCAGGACCTCACCTTCAGGATCTCCATTACCTCCCAAAGTCCTACCTCCAAATAACAGACACATCTACATTTGAGGATTAAGTTTCCAACACAGGATCTTCCGGGGAATACAGTCAAATTGCAGCAAACAATTAGTATATGTCTTCTAGCACCTCGGAAATACCTTTGTTTCACCAGCAGTGTTATACGACTGAGCTGTGCTTCTCCACTTGATCTTGGGTATAAGGAGAGCAAACCTGACTTTGAGAAGTTGTTCCTTCAAGGTGGCAATTTTGATCACTCTTGCAAAAGGTGGAGGGCAAAGCCTATTTCTTTTTAGCCCATCATTCCTCCACAGCAAGGTCACCTGAAGCAGTCACATATGGGAAAGTACACTAAATTGTGGAATTTCTAGTCTCTTCAAGGAATTCCATTCTATTCTATTCTATTCTATTTAAAAGTACTTTTGAATTGTCAATGACAAGACACTAGGTTTAGCAATATAGGGATAATGAAGTCATATATGACTGTTATCGATGGCTGGCAATTACATTTAGTGAGTTGGCCTCTGGCTGATAACACAATAGGCTTAATCAAAATCCTTGTATCACAGGCTGAAAAAGAACCTCAAACTGAACCCAATTCCAGTCTGAATTTTCAGTCCTGTGTCCTAGTGGCAATGTCCTGAATGTCATAGGTCACTGCTATTCACAATCATTTTTGATGGGCCTCTTTCGTCCCTAGGACTCATCATTACAGCTTAACTCCTGCATCTCATCCTGGATCCATAAGAAGACCCAGTTTCTCAGCAGAAATAGCTGTGACTAATGCTTGCCTCTAATGAGAGGAAATAGAAGTAGTTACTCTTTATAGTTCTTAGATTTTTAAAAGAGAAGCCCATTTACTGGGCATGTGGTGGAGCAAGATTAAAGCAGAGGTACCTACCACTTATTCCTCTAACATCCAACCTGTGATCCCAAGCCAAGAGGAGCCCACTGTCCAGGTGTCCTTTTTTAATGAAAGTGACTGCAGCCTCAGTCAAGTCTCTTGGAGTTTGGCTCATCTTCTGCTGGGCTTTTCTCCAAATGCCAAGGCCTTGCCTTGATTCTCAGAGCATCACCCAGAGGAGCCAAGTGTGTGCAGCCAGAGGACAGCTTCTGGTTCACTCACACTGATTTCCTAGACCTTCTGTCACCAGAGGGGAGAGCCTGCTTCTCACCAATCCCCTCTCCCAAGAAGGCTGCATCAGCAAGGGGCTCACTCCTAGGGACTATTCCTTCCTCCTGAGAATGTTTGAGAAGCAGAGCTGTTCTTAGCCGATACTTTGTCTTTCTCAGCAAAGCAAACTGAAGTGACTCTCAAAAAAAAAAAAAAAAAAGAGAGAAAGGATCTGTTGCTATGCATTTTCTTCTCTGAAATAAACACAAAACTAAGTATTTTTAAGACAAGATAATACAAATCGAAGAAATGATTTACAGTAGAAGGGGTAGAGAGAGAAAAGGGGAGGGGAGGGGAAGGGAGGGGGGATAGTAGAGAATAGGACAGACAGCAGAATACATCAGACACTAGAAAGGCAATTTGTCAATCAATGGAAGGGTAACTGATGTGATACAGCAATCTGAATACGGGGTAAAATTGGGAGTTCATAACCCACTTGAATCAAACTGTGAAATATGATGTATTAAGAACTATGTAATGTTTTGAACGACCAACAATAAAAAAAAAGAAAAAAAAATGTAAAGGTGTTTATTTTCCTAAGGGAAAAAAAAAAGCATTTTGTCCCCTAGTATTTCGTAGTTTCTCTAGAAGGATGGCACTGTAATAATGAGCACTAGGTGAAAGGCACATTAGGAAAGGGCAGTTGGCAGTGCCCTTTGCGGTGGGGGCAGGGTGTTACCTCTTCCTCAGAGATGCACGGTCTCAGCCAGGAGGAGAGGTTTGTGGTCCCTCAATGGGTGTAAGATACTAAGTGGGGTTAAAATCATACTGAGCAGTTACTAATGCCCGCATTTCATTAAGACAAAATTTCACTGGGAAGTAATAAAGGGAAGCAGAAAATATAATTGCATCAGGTTTTTTATCAAAATAAAAAAATCCAGAAGTTTCTTTCCATTCAATCAGAAAAATTTCCACATTTCCTTCCATTTCCCTTTACCAACGTGCATACTTTCTTTAGCTACTGTGTTACTCGGGTAGCAATTGATAAATAAAGACTTTCATAACTAAGCAGATTATTTTTCTGTTAAAAATCCTACAGCATTGAACTAGGAGCATCATTCCCTTCTCCCCCTTCAAAACTTTCTCCATCCTTGACAGTAACTACCTAATTGCACCCATTCTTTACATATCCCTCTATACCGTCTTCGCAGGTCCCCAGGTGGTTAGAAATGCTATTTGAAAGGCACAGATACAGATGCACGTTATGTAATTAATAGGCCTTCGCAAAGTGGAGCCAATAGACCATTAAAATGCATCCAGGCTGCCCAAGCTGTCTCTCTTCATCTTTCTCTCTACAGCAATAACTTGACCTAAAGGCTGGAGATATGAAAATCTGTCTCTTCTTCCCTACTCTGTTTTAAGAAGAACTGGGCATAGATAAAATATTTCTACTCTCAGCAACAAATGTGCAAATGCTTCCATCCCAAGGATGCCTCCTGTTGAGGCTGCTGAATCAGGAGTTGCATCATTTACAATAGGAAATGGAATAATTTGCCTACTCCAACCCAGAGAGAGGCGGTATCCTGCAATAAATGGCCTGGCTGTATAAATAATAAGGTAAAAATGGGCCTGGAGCTGCCTGGATTTCTGTTTGCAGGAAATAGGATAACTCTAAGCAATTTATGGCACTGTTTCCCAGCTAGAGTCCAAGGGCTATTTAGTTAGTAATGGCAATAACGGGAACAGCTTCATGTCAAGATGGAGCCACAAGTGCTAGGCAGAAAGAGAGCAACAAATATTAAAAGATGTCAACTGCCAGCACGAGTTGATTGCAACTTGTGGTGCTGGGAGGATGGAGCATGCCAGGAGCATTAGCAGTGAGAGAACCAGCCACTGAGAAACCTCTGAGGCCAATAACAACTCAAATCCCCCGCACCCTGAGATGCTTACTGAGGAAAGAGAGAAAGAATAATTTATGAGCACTGGAGGCCTGATCTGTTAGCACATTATTATCTTTGTCAGTCAGAGTAATTACCGACCTGACAATGTTATGGACATGCCTGGAGAGTAACAAACATTTCTGGGGTGATTGCATGAAGGATTGCTTTCAGGTTGCCAAAGTGACCAGTCTACTTCAGCACCTGTCCTGAAGCAGAGAAGAAGAAATGCTCAGCTTAACAGCTGAGATGTTCCATACGAGGGAGATGCTGTGCCCTGTAGGTATTTCCAAAATACATGCAGCAGCAAATTTCTCCAATATCTGACTGCACTCTCGGAAGAATATTATTAGTAGCTTCCATTAATTGAGCACTTACTATGTGCATATGTGCCAGAAGATCTACACACTTTTCTCCTTCACAGAGATTTTATGAAGTAGGCACCATTATTATCCACATTATATAGATGGGTAAAAGAGAGCACAGGAAACTAAGAAACTTGGAAGAAACAAAGGCAAGAGACGTGGAGTTAGGAGTCAGACCCCCTTTGTTTCATTCGGAGCCTGAGACTGAACTACCAGCCCATGTTGTCTTACAAAAGAAAAACAATAATAATTAGGGCATCCTAATCTAACATTTATTAAGTATTAATTATTTATTAAGTATTTACTATGTGCTAACATTGGACTAAATATTTGAATCAACCAGAGTAGAATGACCACTGTAACTCCAATCCCTTGTGTCTTCACATAAGTGGTGGCGGTGGTTACTATATTGTCATTGCAGGTCACAGCTCAAAGAGGCAAGTGGGGAGAGATGTGGGGGGTGCAAAGGAAATCTCCTCCCTGCAGTAATTCAGAGATCCCAGCTTCTTCCCCCGGAACATTCAACAGGTGGATCCAAAGGAAAGAGACACCGTGAGAAAGGCTCAGCTGTCTTAAGTGTCTTAGCCCAGAGCCCACACAACCCGCAGGCTCCCGATGTCCTGTTGAAAACTAGTGTACAGAGCCCACCTCAGGAGAAGGTTGCTGTGAAACGATTCAACTGTGCCCAAGAAGAGCACGACACTTGGAGAACATCTAGTTAGTCCCTGGCACAGATTTTACCTGGGTTAGCTCAAACCTCATGCCAACTTTACGACCTTATTCTTCCCATGATAAAAATGAGGGAACTGAGATACAGGGAGGTGGCCTTTCCCCAAGACCGCACAAGCACATGGCTGGGGGGTGACAATGAGATCCTCTCACTCAGCAAAACTAAAAATTTGTAAAAACCCCTTTATCCTACACCTGCTCAGCATTTGCTGGAACCATTCCTGGCATTTCCCCTGCAGTTAATCCTTGTGTCCAATAACTGGTTCTCCAGCTGCTGCTGCTTCCTGTGAATCCCTCAAGGGGCTCCATTCTTTCTTATCTCTGGTTTTTGCATGAACTCCTGTCCTGTCTTCTCACTCGGTGCTCGATGATGCATCTTGCAGGACTCAGTTCAGACATGACTTCCTCAGAATGCCCCCTCTAATTTCAAAGCCCCAATTAGGGATTCTGCACTGTGCTCCCCACTTAGTGCCCTGGGGTTCACTTATATTTCATTTGTCCCAGTGTATTTTAACTTCAAGTTAGTGGATCCGCCTCCCTTGCTGTGGCTGAGTTCTACTGGGGCAGAGATTTGGTTCTGCTCATTTCATCACACTAGCACCTGAGGTATCTGGTACATAATAGGTGCTTGGTAAAATTTTAAGTGAATGGACTTTAAATGTCTCTCTCAGTGTTCTCACCCTTCACGCACCCTTCCTGGCTTTAATCTCAATAGGTTACCATTCCTCCCCTTATGTGCCTAAATTATATCCAAGTGAGCCTGAGTATTCAGATGTGCTGAGTACTATGTGCAGCTCTGGGAAGGTTCAAAGGAAAAAACCAACTTACCCTGCATCCTTGAGAAGCTCACAGTCTAGAAATGCAAAGTGAATTTTGGTGCATTCCAGGAAGTACCCCTGTCAAGGAACCTGGGGACCCATAAGGAATCACGGGGGAGGAGTAAGAATGTGGCACAGAGAAGGGGACCTATGCCTATGAGCAAGGCCTTAAAAATGTACATCAGGTAGGGTCAGAGGGGGGGGCGGTCAACACATTGGGACCATCCATGAAGGTTAAAAATGTTTTCTTTTTTTAAAGGACATAAGAAGAAAACAGTCTGATAAAAACTAAGCAAAGGATTAGAACAAATATTTCCTAAGAGGAGATAAAGAAATGGATTCTAATATTGAAGAGCTGCTCAATAGCATCAGACACGGGCAAAACTCAAATTAAAATGATAGTGAGATGCCTCTATACACCCAATTGAGTGGCCAATATACAAAGGTCTTAAATGCTGCTTGCTGGCTGGCAAGGCCAAGGAGTCATGGAAATACACATTGTTTCTGGGAATATGAAATGCCACAGCAATGTTGGAAAAGAGTTTTTGATAGGATTAAACACACCCATTCCTGAAGACCCAGTCTTCCTACTCCTAGACATTGACCAGGAGGGACGAGAACATGGGTATTCTTGTGTATTTTCCCATCAGCTTTATTTATAATAGCCCAAACAATAAATAACTCAAATGTCCCTCAACAGGAAATTGGATAAACAAATGGTGATATACCCATATGATGAAATTGTCGTGTATCCATACGATATTGCACCTGGGGAAAAACAGAATGAGCTACGGATGTGCCCAACAGCACGGATGACTCTCAGGACCATCATACTGCATGGAAAAAGCCAAATGCAAGGGTCCATATTGTATGAGCCATTTTTTTACGAAATTCCAGAATGACCCAAGTTGATCTGAGATGATAGGAAGCTGATCTGTGGGGCCTCCACTAGAGGCTGGGGAGGGAAGGACGGGCAAGAGGCCCGAGCTGGTATTTTGGGGTAATGGAAATAGTTCATATCTTGATTCTGTCAGTAGGTACAAGACTTCATTTACTATTATTTACTAAAATTATCCAGCTGTATACTTAAAATGGATAGATTTTATTGTATATAAATTATCCCTTGAGAACATTTACTTAAAAAGTAAAAACAAACAAACAAACAAAAACAACACAAGGAGATGTAGAATGTCCCTTTTGAGAGTTGGCAAGGGTTCCAATGCATTTGTTGGGCAGATTTTGTGTGGAGTGACCACACTGGAGTGAGCCTGGGAAAATTAGCTGGGGAAGTTGTGCCCAGGTGATTGAATTGTGTTCCAGGAGCCGATGGATCAATTGATTTACCAGGACCATAGTTAGAAGGCCATTTATATTGTGACCCAGTCACACACATGCCGTGTCACACTGAAATAAGTGCTCCATCCAACCCTCCCATTCCACTAATGTGCTGTACCTCATACCATCTCTTCTCTTTAAATAAAAGATGCAGTGCTGGGCCAAGTACATTAACTCCACAGTTTGCCAACGTTTTGTGTCTGTCTAGCCTGAAAAAACAAACTAGACATAAGAACCATCAAAAACTTTTATGCAGGTAAGTGACATATTTAGAAATCTCTGAAGAGTAATGAGAGGGAGATTGGAGCAAAGAAGACCAGTTAACTTGGAATAAGAGTAGTATTTCTTTGTTCCTTACTAGGTGGCACCTGCTTGTCTCAACTCTTGGTAGGTTTTACTTAACATAATCCCAACTTTAACATTAATGAGGTAGAAATAATTAGTATTCTCATTTTACAGATGAACAAACTAAGTTCGGAGATATTAAGTATCTTGTTAAGGAGCCTGTTAATTAGTAAGTAGGGGATGCGAACCTGGATCATCTGATCATAGAGCCTGACTTAGCCGTCAGACTCAGAGGCCTCTAGTAGCTGTGCAGAGAGGGATACAAAGGCATTGCTCAGGTGACTCCTGATGGCATGGTGGGGGCCCAGGCTCCCACAGAATTTACCAAGCAGGAGGAATTATGCTGACTCTCAGCTTTCTAATTTGAGTAACTAGGTGGCTGGTAACGCCATTAATGAACTTGAGAACAAAGAAATACTATAGTGGAGAGTAAGGAAGGAATTGTACTCCAAAGATGAGTTTGGTAGGGGACACATTGGATTCGCAATGCCCTTGGATCATCGGGACAGGATGCAACATGCGAGGGTTGGAGTAGAAGGCTGTGACTTCCTGCTGTCATTGCGTTTGCTTCTCATTGGTCCCCTTATCAGGAGATGATTGTCAGCAGATCTTGGAGTCATAAACAACCTGCTTCATTAGCAAAAAAGAATAGCAATTGTGTTCTCTACCAGCTCTATCGATGCAGATTGAACTACTTTTCCAGCAGTCCTTGCAGTTAAGTGTACACTGAAGGTCTCATTTTCCTCCCTGGAGCTAAGAAAAGGGACACTCAAACCCAAAACATGGCAGAAACTTCTATTGCTAGACGTAGGGTAAATGGATCCCGGCCAACAGACACAGCAGAAGTCCACTACAGAGGTTACTCCTGGCTGAGGCAAACCAGATTCCAAACACCACGCCCTTTCCTGCATCATCTCTCTGAGGGATGAAACTCCACCAACCCTACCTGCATCCTTTCAATAATGTTCATCTTTCCAGCTCACTGGCCTTGAACTGCCTTACCTCTGCACCTAGTAACAACCTTCACCTTATTTCCAGTCTTGTTCCTTATTCTGCCTTTGTATTGTCACTATCTGTGCCATCACTTGTCTTGTGTTCCACTCATCTGTAAGGTGCCTGAGGGCAAGGACTTCTACCTCTAGCAGCACACTGCCCACCAGCACGTTAGAGTGGGTGTGGGTCTATTGGTTTGCTGACTTCAATTAATTGCAAGGAATTGTTTCTTAGGTCTGATCTGAGATGTGTGAAATCGCTTGTTTTCATGTGGAGATACATTTGAAAGGGACCCAGTATTTTTCACTGTTTTTCCTACCAGGTGTTCACAATGGAATCAGAAGGATTTGCCCTTGGATTACATTTTAAAATTGAAACAGCTACATGTGAGTCGAGTCCAGAAAGATATTTGACAATTTTACAGAGAACATGTGGCAGTTGGGTCATAAAGTGAAAGGGTTGCCACCGTAAAACTCTTATTTGTTTTGGGGAACTTCTAAAGCCATGGAAAAATAATTTTGCTTTTGTAAAACATGAAAGCTGATAGATGGTAATTATTTTCTGCTTGGCTGCAATTTTGACTTCATAACATAATATAGTATATTAATGACTGTGTTGCTTTAATTGGAGAAGCAAGTCTACTAAGAGTGTCTATGAGATTTTAATACTGGTAATGTATCTGAATCTGTAACTTTATGGAAAATGGTGTAAAACATTATTTTTCAAAGTCAGGGCCTTTGACTCTGAAAACCCAAAATTTTGAGGAGTGGAGTTTATAGCCTGGTCTACATGAAGAGTCAACTAATTGACAGATTTTTTCATAATTTCTTCCAAGAAATGCTACATCTGAGATTGGAAAGATGTAAATTCTGTAACGGGGCTTACAAAAGACAGAAAACTAGTAACCCTGTCCCTTTTACACACACACACACACACATACACACACACACACACACACACACACACACACACACACACACATATATATATAGTCTTCCTGCTTGTCCACTGGTGAGGTCCTGATGAAAACAGTCAACTGAGATTTAGGGGAAGAAAATTTGCCCAAGGTGATATACCTAGTAAATGTTGGGATTTAAAACATAAATATTTGCTTAGCTCTTTCATTGTTGTGATCTTTAGTTCTGAAATGAGATGAGAAAGAACAGGTGCTATTATCACAAATCAATCCAGCAGTCTTTAGAAACATACAGAAACAACCTGATTTAAGTTGCTTTTTGTTCAGGATGGGCAAAGTGAATTCATAAGTGACCAAAGTGGGAAGCACTGTTCTTTTTTTTTTTTCCTGTCTTGGAATTAAAATTACAGCCTTTTGAGACTGCATAAATATACAAACATAATCGATATCTTTGCCCTCTTAGTCTTTGGAGTTGAAAATCTAGTTTTAGCAAAAATCTATCAATGCATAGTTAATAGGTTCAATGTATATGCGCCCATCTCCAGAATGTGATTTTACATATTTGTCATAAATGGCTGCTTTTCTAATGGGGATAAATGTGCCTCACCATGGACTCTCGAGATGGCAAGATACACAACTCACGCTCAGTGAAGCAGGGGAAAATATATTATCCCTCTGCGGTGCTGTGACATGCATATATTCCATTCAAGCTTCATGAGGGTATTAAATCCAGAGAGAGATCAAAAGAAAATACAGAAACAGACTTCCACTGCTGGCTTTTATAAAAGTTTCTCTTGGCCCAGTGCTATTTGCATAGAGTGCAGAAAGCGCAACTGTTTTTTTCAAAAGAGAAATTTTGCTAAAATGTTATATAAGTTTTGTTCCCCCTGCAAGTTACATTTCCTTAAATTGCCTGAGAATCCAGGGAGATTTTTAATTCATGATAACTTGAAGGAAAGAAATGTGGAAATGAAATGTGGAAAAAAAATTAAAGTTACTTACAAATTTTCAAAAAAACATAAGTTCAACACTTTATTTCCCAAAGATTGTAGTTTTTACAAATCTTGTTGTAGGTGATTGCTTTTGTCTGGTTCCTTTTCTTTTGTCCTTCTTATGGTAACCCTTTGGACCTGAAGATAAAGGTGATCCAGGTTATTTATAAATTCCGTGGACAGATATTGTTTCTTTTATTCAGAATAACAAATAAACAAAGTACACTTTGGAAATTCATTTCTGTAAGAGGCACCATTTCCAGTCCTTGTTTTCTGCCTTCCACTGTAGACTGTCACCTTAGTGGAATTGTTGGGGACAGTTTGCAGTGGCTCATAGAAAGTGCTCCATAGTGTTTCTCTGCTCTGTGTGACAAACCAAGCTCAGGACCTTTAAGTGTGTTGCTGAACCTCAGAGATCAGACATTCTGAGCATCTGCCTCTGTATGAGTGAGGAGATAATCTGAAACTCTGGGTATCAAATTCTTTGGTCAAAAAAAAAAAAAAAGTCAGGATGAGGTTAAATCAAGAGTTTGGAATTAGAAATTTGGAATTCTAGCTACTGTAAGTTCTACCAGTTTGACCTCTGAAACAGAGAAGTGGCATTGTCAATGAGGATTTTACATTTACAAAAATTTGACAGTTGCTTTAGTTTAAGGAAGAGAAAACTAAGACTTAGAAAGTTTATCGATCATGATGATTAGCTTCAATGGACATGAGAGGGATATTGCTCTCACATTCCTGAAGGTTGGGAGTTTGCATTGCAGGTTGTGACTCTACACAATTGTGAGGGATTCAAACTCTTTCTAGCTAGCTGCTTTGCTATTCTTAGGATGGTCCAAGATGATGACTATAACTCTATCCATCTCTTGGAGGAAGGGATTAAAAAGCAGATAAGGGAAAGTCAACTCAAAATGGATCAAAGACCTAGGTATAAGAGTAGAAACTTTATAACTGGCTGAGGAAAATAGAAGGGAAATGCTCCAACCACAGAAGCCCTTGCAGTGACTTCCTGAATAGAACACCTATAGCTCAGGGAATAGTACCAAGAATGAGTAAATGGGACAGCATCAAATTAAAAAGGTTCTGCAGAGCAAACCATTAACAGTGTAAAGAGAGAGAGTACAGAATGGGAGGAAAGTCTTAATCATCTGCTCTTCCAACAGAGGATTGATATCTAGAATATATTAAAACCTCAAAAAAACTCAACATCAAAAGAGCAAATAACCCATTCTATAAATGGGCATATGAACTAAAAGAAACACATCTCAAAAGAAGAAATTAAAAAGGTCAAAAATTATATGAAAAAAGTTTGACATCTTTAGCAATCAGGAAAATGCAAATCAAAACTACACTGAGATTCCATCTCTAGTCAGAATGACTATTATCAATTATAAATAACAGGGCTGGGGATATAGCTCAGTTGTTGGATGATTGCCTAGCATGTGTGAGGCCCTGGGTTTGATTCTCCAGTAACACACACACACACACACACACACACACACACCTGCAAATAATAATAAATGTTGGTGAGGATGTTGGAAAAAAAAGAGCTTTCATACATTGTTGGTGGAAATATAGCTTTGAATAGCTACCATGAATCTCAATACAGATATCTCTCAAAAACCAAAAAAGGGAACTACCGTATGATCTAGATATATATTGTTGGTATTTATCTAGAAGAATCAAAGACAACATACTTCAGAAATACAAGTGTATTCATGTGAATTGCAGCACGATTCACAGTAGCTAATTTGTTGAATCATGTTTAGGTGTCCATTGACGGATGACTGGATAATGAAAATGTGGCATGTATATTCAACATTCTATTCAGCCATAAAGAAGAATGGAGTTCTGTCATTTCCAGGAAACAGAATGGACCTGGAGAGTGCCATGTTGGACAAAATTAATCAGATGCAGAAAGACAATTATGATATGTATTTACTCATATAAAGAAAAAAGAATAATAAAGAAAGGTGGTGGTGATTGATATACCTCATGAAAGTAGAAGGGAGACCATTAGTGTAGAGGAAAGGGAAGAGGAGGTAGAGGAGGGAAGGGCCAGGGGAGGTACTGAGGAGTGAAACTGATCAAATTATGTTATTGTATGCCACAACGCAGCCACTACTCTGTGTCATTAATATGCACCCATTAAAAAGTTTTTAAAAATCACAGAAGGAGTGCATGCCATGTTCTTAAGGGAAATTTCCTAGAAATTGCATCAAACCACACCAAGTTCTGTGTGCACAGCTAACTACACAGGAAGCTGGGATATGGAGTCTTAATTCTGAAGTCCTGTTCTCAGTTAAAGCTCAAGGATTCTATTATTAAGAGGGAGAAAAAAAAAAGCATAATAATATTTTGCTATTTCTGCTACACAGTAGCAGTGATTAATAATTGTTTGGGATCACATAATTTTCTAAAGGCAGAAATTAAGTAGGTCTCTATTACTCTTTGAATCAAAGAAAATCACTCTCTAAGCTCACCATGGCCAACTTATGCACAGGGAGAAATAGGAATAAAGACCATTATGATTTGAAAGTTAGGCAGCAAGGTTTGCTTTTTGTCAATCTTCCACTCATGTATATTTGTCGGTTAGAGCATGTATGTTTATCAGTTTTTCATCTCTGCGATCAAAAGGCCAAACAAGAACAACTTAGAGGAGGAAAATTTTATTTTGGCTCAAGGTTTCAAAGATTCAGTCCATGGTTGGCCAATTCCATTGCTCTAGACCTGACAGGAGGCAGAACGTGGTGGTGGAAGGGCCTAGTGGAGGAAGTGGAGAGAGTGTGGGTGCAAGAAGTCAGAGATAATTTAATCCTCAAGGGCATGTCCCAGTGTCCTATTTCCTATGCGACACCCTACCTGACTACAGTTACCCCCCATCTATCCATTCAAATGTCAACTCTTTGAATGGATTAATCCACTGATCAGGTTAGAGCTCTCATAATCGAATCCCTTCATCTCTGAACATTCATGCATTGTTCTACACACGAACTTTATATATAGACCATACTAATATGATTCCTAGTCTATTTAGTATTATTCTTCCTAGTTTAAAAATAGACAAAAATCTTCATAAAATATAAAGATCATATCCAAATTTCCCATTAGCAGCTCTGATGAAGCAATGGGAGGCAGGGGGTCATTTAACTTGTGATTGCAAATCTCCAGGGGCAGTCTGCACTGCCTCCACAGCTGCTGTAGCTCACTAGTCACTCCACCGAGACCCTGTTTCATGCCACCTCTTGCTGCTCCAGCATCTGACACCATTTCCCTTCACTTTCAGTTGATGGCCTTGTCTCATATCTCACGGAGAGTATAAAGACAAACTCAAGAGAATTTCTGCCAGGTGCCTTCAGGGCCTTACAAATCCACCGCCCCCAGATCCACACACTGGGTCTTGTCGTTTGTTACCACAGATGAAGAGGAGTCCTGTTTCCTTTCAAGCCCAACTCTACACTCATGGGCTACATTCCCCCTTCTCTCCTCCTCCAGGACGTTGCTCCTGAAGTTATGAGCTCTATCTTTCCTTGTCCATGCAATCATTTCTACTAGCATTTGAAGGTATTTTCTAAAATCTTGGCAAAGTCCCTCACTCCAGAGCAGGTTCCAATCCCTTTTCAGGTATTCTCTGCTCTTCTTGAAAGAGGGGCTCCATGTTCATTCCTTGGCTCTTCCACTCAGATTCTTGTTCCTAGCATGCCTCAAAAATCCTTGTCCAGGCTACCAGTGGCTCCATTTCTCAGTTTTGATCTTAAATGACACATCCGTGTCACGTGACCAGTTGCTCACTTCCATCTGAAAGCCCATTTTCCACGTGGTGAGGGTAATTCCTGTCTTCCTTGTTTTCTTCCTACACAGTGTCTGTACATCCCCATTCTTCCTTGCTGGCTCCTCTTTTCTCTGACCTATACATTTTGGGGGTACCCTAGGGCTAAGCTTCCTGGTCATGCTCTTCTCTCCCCATATTCTCTCTCTAGGGGTTTGTTCAGTAACATACCTTTAACTGCAGCAATTTCCAGGTGATTCACGAACTTATGATTATTTCAGTCCTTTCCTTTCCTCCAGGCCCCAGACTTGGGTGTCCAACTCACTCCTTTACATCCCCATCAGATGTCTAAGATGATCTCCAAAATGAACACGTTCAAACTGGAACTCTGGTTCCTTCTCTTCTAATCATTGCTTCCTCCCATTTTAGTCAACAACATTACCATTCGCCAAAAGATTCAGGTAAAAAAACCAAGAGTTAAACTTGGTGAGTCCCAAATATCCTACTAATTTATCAGAACTTCATCATTCCCAACCTTGAAATAGAATTCGATCAGCTTCATCACGTTGGCCATTCGCTGTCTAGTTCAAGACCCTGTTTGTGTTTGGATTTCTAACTGGTTTCTCTGCTTCTGATCTTGCCTACTCTTAGTCAAGAACTCTGGAATTAGCTGATTAAGCTGTAAATCAGGGATCATTGAAGTCACTTTTCTACTCAAAATCCTTCAGTGGCTCAAACAGAATACAGCTTCTTCCTATGGCCCTCCAGCTGCCATTTGATCTGGCCTCTTCCTGCCCACTCAATCTTGTCTCCTGCTAGGCTGGCACTCAGCTCCACCACGGTGGCTCTTCGTGTTCCGTGAAATACCAAGCTTGAACTCACCCTAGGGTTCTTGGTCATGTTGTTCTCTCTGCTTGGAAAGCTCCAGGTATCTGTAAGGACTGTTCCCCTACTTCATGTGTGTCTCTACTCTGATATCATCTTCTTAGATAGACCTACTGTGGGTATGCACTGGACCTTTGTTTACAGGTTTATTTGCCATCATAGCACTTATTACTCCACAGACTATGTTGAAGTTACACAACTGTGTTGGATTCCTTTATTGTCTGTTTCCCTTGCAATGTAAGTTTCATGAAGTTGGAGGCTTTGTCTTGCTCAGTCTTTTATTCCCTGTGTCTAGAAAGGTTCAAGGTGGTGTGTATGTGTGTGAATTACTGTGTGAGTGGATTATTATGAAGCTTTGGGGACACTGCAGTTAGTTACCTGAAGATAAATAGAAACTTATTCCTCTTTTCATTTAATCTGTGCTGAACTGTTTAGGTCTTATGCCTTTGCTCTTTCTGGAAGAACAAATGAGTATGCAGCAGGATCAAGAGCAGTAGGGAAGCAGAGGCCAGCGTGACGCACACTCGGCAAGGTTTGTATTCCAGAGAGGGCATGGTGGCCAGAAACAGAGCCATTAGCTGCCCGAGCACACGTTACATTTCAAATGCTGAAAAACAGGGAACATTGTCTTCTGAATCACACAAGACACTAGAAAATCCTGGTTGCAAAGAAACGTGCAAATTTCATCTTTTATTTCAAGCTTGTCTCTCTCTCTCTTAGAGGCTTCCTTTCCACATGTGCAGACGTGTTTTTGATTTGAAAATCCTTCTCAGGGTGTTCAGAGTTGCTTCAAGGACATCTGCAGGGAGGTGGGGGGAGACAATGTGTTTAAGTAGATAGAGGAGACTCAGACCGGCAGAATTTGTCTCCAGTGTTGGTGTAAAGTCATTTTGGTGAGAAACCCTGGGCTCTGGCATTCATTTCCCTATGCTTTACTTTCCATTTACATAAAAAGCAGGAAGCACACTTGTTGGCCTTAAGCTGACAAGGTTGGATGAGATAACTTGAACATGGGTGACGAATCCCAGCCATTTTTAAGGAGGACGTGACAACAGGTATTTAGTACCAGGAACACTCTCCTCCTAGAGGGAAAACCTGTTACCTAGACTGATGTCCGTGAGCCAGGGTATTAAAGGCTTAGTTTCCTGTTATGCGCCCATCAGCTACAGATAAAGTGCACAATTTCCAGTTAGGTTGTTTTGCCAAATTTTGTCGAATGCTGTCAGTCATTCTTGTCCCATGGAGGTGTAGCTGGAGGTGTGGAGCACCAGCTTGGGCCTGTCACTCATGGTTCTGTGATTGCACTCGTCCAGCTGTAGACAAAAAATTTAAGGAATATTTAAGTTTGCCTTTGGTAAAGTCCCAATTCTGCATTCAGGGACCTGAGAGCTGAATGTCCTTACAGTTACCTCTGGGTGGCTTGCTAATCAGTCCAGGTTGGCTCTGGACATTTTTGCTTGTTTGTTCCTCCTCTTACTCCTTTTATGAAAGCGGAAGGTTTTTATGTCTCAGTACTGAGAAAAAGCTCTAATAAGTCAATGCAAATGTTTAAAGATTCAAACAGTTTCATGTGTTGCTTTTCCTAGGGACACATTATGGGAAGAGGATGTCTAAGTTGGGATTTTAGGCAAAAGATACTTTGAGACTGACATAAAGGAAGAGCCAGTGGCTGGAACCCTTGTGTTTCATGCAGGTGGCCACCTACTCAGCTCACTAGTGAGACTGTCCCTGCCTGGGAGTGATATAACAGGTCAGCCTGTGTTCCATTCTCCTTCCAATCAGGCTCCAACCCAAATCTCTACGACCACTGTGGATTTGGTACAGTCACACTGCGCTTTTTAACCACTGATGTCTAATTTCTTTTAAATTTATACTTATAATGTTGATGTGTCTTTGAAAAGGCGGTGCAAAATGTTTCTCCATACATTTTGGCCAACATTTCTCTCTCAACGAGAGAGAGCTGTTAGCTTGGAAATACCTTGTTGTTTGTTAGATGGCTACTACTCTTTGACAGAGCAGGTAACTCACCTGGAAGACTTTCAGTAAGATAACGGAGCATTCTCTAAAGGAACAAACCCATCTGAGCATATATCTACTATTTTTAGCCTTGGGTCTGAAGTCCCTCTTTTTCTAACTCTTTGGCCATGATTTCTCTTAAAACCAGCCAGCTCTTCAAATCCTAGATCATTAGGATCTTTCATGTTGGACTTTTATCTCAATGTTAAAGGCTAGAAGATGCTGAAAGGTAGAAGGCAGCGTGTTTGATTTTAAGTTTCTCTACGTGGCCAATGGCAGGGTGATTTCTAACTGAACTAAACCCCTTTTGTCATTTATTTTCATGATAATAGTAAGACCTGTGAACATTTTGGAGGCTTTGGGATAAAAGAAAAAATATCATTTTTTTTTTTTTTTACTTCCACTACACTTGCCACTAGGGAATAGGTATTGTTCATTTTCTCTTAAGAAATCACCTAAATAGATTAACTGCTCCATATGGCTTTGGAGAAATGGAAAATACTGATGGAAAAAGTAGTGGTGACCACAACAATACACTTGCAATTGCCATTTAGCTTATCCCTTTGTAATCCTCTGTTCCACTTCACTGAGGCTGGTAATGTGAAAACCAAACTGAAAGCCCCCAACATACAGCAGAGGGACAGCTAAGCTCATAGCACCGACCCTATTGCCTCTTGCAACCCCTTTCTCATGTGGATGTAATCTTCCTATGGGCAGAGAGTGCCGCTGGGGGGCTTCTCGTCCTTTCTTTATTTTCTGAAGCAGGCAATGCCCACCTGATGTCAGCATGTGCTCTTGCCTTTCTTGCTGGGAAGAGCACAGATGTTTGCTGTTGTAGGACACCGCAGTCAGGCACTGCTGGTAAATAGCTGATAACTCTTGTTTCTCAAAGTGTGGTCCATGGATATGATGGTTCAGATTGAGGTGTTCCCCCTAAAACTCACGTGGGAGACAATGCAAGAATTTTCAGAGGTAATGATAAGATTATGAGTTATAAATGAATAAGTGGATTAATCCACTTATTAGCCACCTCTGGGTGGCTTGCTAATCAGGATTAATTGGGGGATGATTGTAAGCAGGTAGGGTATGGCTGGAGGAAGTAGGTCACTGTGGGTATGCCTTTGGGGTTTATATTTTTCTTTGGTGAGCAGAGTTCTCTCTGATTCTTGGTTGCCATGTCCTGAGCTGCTTTCTTCCACCATGCCCTTCTGCCATGATATTTTGCCACAGCTGGGGCCCAGAGTTATGGTGTCAGCCAACCATGGGCTGAACCTCTGAAACCATGAGCCCAAATAAACTTTCCTTCCTCTAATTGTTTGTGTCAGGTATTTTGGTCACAGAGAGGAAAAGCTGACTAAAACACTGGGTGAGCGGAATCAGTCTCACCCAGGAGGCTACCCAGAGACACAGAATCCCAGCCTCCACCCCAGACTCAGAATCCGCATTGTGATGAGGTTCCTGGTGATTTACATTCGTAATGTGTTGTATGTTCTCACTACAAAGAAATGACGACAGACAATTTGAGGTGATGGATATGCTAATCACTGTGAGTTGATCATTCTGCAATGGGAGTGTGCCTCAAAACCTCAAAGAAATACTATAAATACATACAATTACTTCAGTTAAAAATAAAATAAATCTTTAAAAAGTTTAAGTCAATCTGAGAAACACCGCACTAAACTGCTCCATTTATTTGGCTTTGGTTGCTGGAGATGACTCAGAGGGAGTGCCATGAGGTGATGTCTCTGTCCCCTGATCTTGTGTGCTCAAGTGGGGAAGTGTCGTCTTCCCTCTCTGCCTTCTGTCCTAGTTTGACAATGTAAAACCTTTCGATTTTGTGTTTAGGTGTCCTTTCATACTTCACAGTTGATCTTTGGGAAAAGAAATCAATATGTGCCCCCAAGTCATTCTCTTTTGGCGCCCGTTTCAAAAGAAGAAAAGGATTGACGAATATTCTTAGCATCTGCCACGGCTTTCATAAAGCTGCAAATCTCTGAGGTCAGCAGAGAGTCTGTGATGACTACCAACGTCTACAAACACTGTTTGAAAAGACACTGCAAAATTCTTTCCTAAGGCATGCCTCTTGATTCCTTCCGAGAAGCAGCCAACACAAAGACCATGGGGCAAGTTTTCAAAGGGGTCGATTCTCTGCAGACAGCCGCTCAGTGGGATTTACAACAAAGGACTTCTCCAGAGCAACAGTGGTTTGCTGACATCGGAGTGGGTCGGGGGATTGGAAATATGATTAAAACAAAATTAAGACACCATGGCAGTAGTGGGGAGAGGTCCTGTAGGGTCATAAGGGAGGAGAAGAACAACCCAGCCATTTTCTGGGGAATGGATGGGCAGCTATTGAAGTTGAAGACCTAAAGTGGGGTTTCTTTCTTTTATTCTCGAAAATAATTATGGATTTTTCCCCACAGATATCAGTAAATAATAAAGACGAATGCAGCATAATGCATTGCTAGGAAGCCTTAAAATAGTTCATTAGTTTTTATTGTACACTTGAGTAAATTTAGTTCCTTAGATTCAACTGTTCTTGCAGGTCCTTTGTTTAATGAACATCATTTACATATGTAGACCCAGACAGGGATTCTGCATGCAAACTGAAGGACAACATGAGGTGTGTATTCGCCAATAATATTCTTCACAGAACTAAAAAATATAAAAAAAATTAAATTAAATTAAAAAGTCCTACATTTCATTCTGAAGAATAAAAGACCAAGAATAATCAAAGCAATTTGAGGCCAAAAAAGCAATGCTAGAGGTATCACAATACCTGACTTCAAATTATAGTATAGAGCCCTAGTAACAAAAACGGCATGGTACTGGCATAAAAACAAACAATGGAATGTAGTAGAAGTCACAGAGACAAACCCACATACCTAGTCATCTGTCCCTTGACAGAGATGCTAAGAACATGTATTGCAGAAAAGGTAGCCTTTTTTTTTTTTACAGTGGTTTATCATTTCATTTATTTGATAAGTGAGTAGATACAAGCTTAGGATGCATCTTGTTAAAGAAAATAATACTGCCATAGAACCCACATGGGCCTTAACAATAACATGGTGGGAATTTCAGGTGATTAACCCTTTAGATAGCTTATACTTCAAGGCTGCCTCTTTTATTTTATTATTTTTTTTCCCTTTTTTATTTTAAATTTTGATTTGTTATACATGACAACAGGATGTATTGCAATTCATATTAAGCACATAAAACACAATTTTTCATATCTCTGGTTGTACACAAAGTAGAGTCACATCCTTTGTGTGTTCATACATGTACTTAGGGTAATGATGACCATTGCATTCCACCGTCTTTCCTACTCCTATGTCCCCTCCCTTCTTCTTCCATTCTGCCCCTGCTGCCCCACCGCAGTGCAATATGGATCAGCGTTCTTAAATCAGGGAAATCATTCAGCATTTGATTTTGGGGGATTGGCTAATTTCACTTGGCATGATATTCTCCAGCTCTATTCATTTACCTGCAAATGTCATGATTTTATTCTATTTTAATGCTGAATAATATTCCATTGTGTCTATATACCACATTTTCTTTATCCATTTATCTACTGAAGGGTATCTTGGTTGGTTCCACAGTTTAGCTATTGTGAATTGTGCTGTTAAGGTAGCCTTTTAAACAAATGGTGCTGGGGAAACTGGTTATCCATATGTAGAACAATAAAACTAGACCCTTATTTCTCACTCTGCATGAAAGTCAACTCAAAATGGATCAGAGACTGAGGAATTAGACCAGAAACTATGCAACTTATAGAAAAAAAATGTAGGATCAACACTCCAGTGTGAGATATAAGTACAGGCAACAACTTTCTCAACAGGACCCCTAAAGCTCAGAAAATAGTGCCAGGAGTTAATAAATGGGACAGCATCAAATTTAAAAGCTTCTGAGCAGCACTGGAAACAAGTAGGAATGTGAAGAGAAAACCTGCAGAATGGGAGAAAATCTTTGCCAGTTACTCTTCTGACAAAGGATTAGTATAAAAAATCTAGAATATATAAAGAACTCAAAAAACTTAACACCCACATCCAAATAACCCTATCAATAAATGGGCAAATGAATTAAACAGACAATCCTTAAAAGAAGAAATACAAATGGCCAACAAATATATGAAAACATGATCAATATTATTAGCAATTAAGGAAATGCAAATCAAACTACATTGAGATTTTATCTCATACCAGTCAGAATGGCAGTCATCAAGAATACAAGTAATAAAAAAGGCAAAAAAAAAAAAAAAAGAAGAGGGTTTAATGTGAACAAAGCTTAAACATTAATTTCCAAATGGTCATCTCTGAATCCAAGTTCAAAACCCATTAATTAGATCTTTAACCCCAGAATCTAAATAATCGAAATTCCATAACTTGCTAAAGATAAATAAACTATTTCATGATAAAGAAAAAAAAAGAATACAAGTAATAATAAATGCTGGAGAGGATGTGGAGAAAAAGGAATACTTTTACACTATTGGTGGGATTGTAAATTGGCACAACTACTTTGGAATCAATATGGAGGTTCCTCAAAGACTAGGAATGGACCCACTATATGGCACAGCTAAACAACATGTTGGCATTTGTCCTAAAGAATTAAAGTCACCTTACTATAATGATACATGCATACTCATGTTTATGGCAGTACAATTTACAATAGTCAAACTATGGAACCAGCCTAGGTGTCCATCAAGAAAATGTGGTATATATGCACAATGGAGTTTATTTAGCCATGAAGAAAAATGAAATTATGTCACTTGTAGGAAAATGGATGAAGCTAGAGACCACCGTGTTTAGCAAAATAAGTCAAACTCACAAGAAGGTCAAGGGACATATGTTTTCTCTCCTATGTGGAAGCTAGAGAAGAAAAAGGAAAAGGAATACGGTGGGGAGGGAATCTCATGAAAATTAAAAGGAGATCAGTAGAAGAAAAGGACCAGGGGGTGGGAGGTAGAGAGGGAGAGGGGAGGGCTGGGGAGTGACATTGGCCAAATTATATTCTTATATTGTGTGCACGTGAGACTATCTAACAAGAAATCCCATCACTATGTAAAACTATAATGCACCAACAAAAAATGTGGAAAGTGAAAAACATTAAGAAGAAAGACTGGTTTTTATAATGCTTATTATATTAATAGGCAAATATTCTCTAATAACAATTAGGAAAAGAACTCAGTACATTACATTCTTAGAGTATATTTGGAGAATGAATATAAAAGTGGTTTTGTGAAGACTCAGTGTCTTGGAATAGGAAGGCAGGTGGAGGCAGATTTCTCATAAAAAATTTTAGGCTTCACCTTAGGGTCACTTGTATTATGTGCTACACAGCTCCATGGGGCAACATTTACAAGGCCTCCATGAATGTCATTCCAGAGTTATAACAAGTAGCAGCCATGAACATTCTTGCTTTCTTAGTATATTCTTCATAAACTTTTAGTCTCACTCATTTCTGGTAATATTTTAAATTTTCAAATTAGTCTAGGGCCATGTAAAGTTTATAACATGGCTCCAACAAAGCTCTTCACATATCCTGTTATGTGATGTATGATGGGAATCTGACAAAGTTCAAACAGTGCTAAATTTTTTTTTTTAATGAAGGGATGGCTGGAATGCTGTATTGGAGCTCCTTTCTCATAATTATAATTATTAGCTAGTATTTATATGAATACCTGAGTTCATATAGTATTATATAGTAAAATATTTCTGCCAGTGTTACTCACTGTCATATGTTGGTTGGGAGCATGCACTCTGGAGTCCATGTTTAAGAAGGAATTCACCATCTTTCACTCACCAGTTCTGCACTCAATTCTTATCTTTCCTCATTTGAAGCATGGAGATGATCATAATGTCTACATACTTCATGCAATTGCTATACAAGCCATTAAGAATAGCATTAGCATGGGATATAACTAAGTCTTAGACACTGTGTGTTTTAATTGAACATTCTCAGATCTGAGCTAAACTATTCCTAATGTTTCTGGGAAATTGTTTTCTGGTAAATATTCATCTTCTGATTCTTTTAACATTAGAAAGCATAGATTTGCGTTAATAAATGAACTGGTTTATATAGTTTAACCACTTGGTAATAAATAGCAAACATTACTTACTTATCTGAAGCCTTGCGTTAATAAATGAACTGGTTTATATAGTTTAACCACTTGGTAATAAATAGCAAACATTACTTACTTATCTGAAGCCATTTTAAACTGTTCATCGCATTTACAAGTAGGTGCTTTTATGAGAGAAAATGGAAACTCTCCCTCTATTCAACTCTTTCTCCTGGTCCGAGTTACAAAGGAATGGGATGAATGGCATTGAAGGAGTTTGGGCATCTGTGGGGTCAATTGTTGAAACATCTGTCTTCTCAATTTATTCCTTGATAACCAGGTGAGTGGGAGCTGTGGAACCCATCAGTGCTGTCCACCAAGTCTGTCTGGTTGTCGTTGGCACACGGAGAAATTGGACTTTCCTGTCCACGTGAACTTGGCCAATGCCGTGTGGCTTGCTTTGGTTAATGAAACATGAGATGGAGTCAAGTTTGTGATTTTTTGGAAGAATCTTTAATCCTTTCTTTATTAAGTGCTCTCTTCCCTGTTTTGGTCATAGTTTAAGCATGAGTTCAGATGCAGCTGCTAGAGTGACGATCTTTGAGGCCTATGATTGACATGTGGCACATACCAAATATATGTGGTCTCAAATCACTGAGATTACAGGGGTTGCTTGTTGTTGCAACACAAATGGCCCAATGTAATTTCTTCAAGGAAATCTGTGAGAACATTACATAGGGTTGATTCTGAGAAATGCTCTTAGAGACCCGTGTTTTGGACATGGTCAGTGTGTGACTTTCTGGTAAGTATTCATCTTCTGATTCTTTTGACATTAGAAAGCATAGATTTGTGTTAATCAATTAACTGGTTTATATAGTTTAACCACTTGGTAATAAATAGCAAATATTACTTACTAATCTGTCAATCATTCATTATCTTAAAATTAACATTTGGTCTTTAACAAATTCATCTGTCTAGCTAAGTCTAACATTACTGAAGAGGAACTGAGATAGAATGTGGTTTCCTCGATACCATTTATTTTTAAAACTCCTGAGTAAAATTTATCTGGCTGAGGCCAAAAGACTGCAAAAGTTACTGGCTAATTTTCTCAAGAGAAAATAGAAAAATATTAGAATCCTCACAAAGCAATTCTTTCCTATAACACAGCACTGAACCAGTCATCAGTTATAAAATTAATATTGATTTTTACATATTATTTGTGGTGTTTTGAGAAGGTGACATACATGAAATGCAGCAACGATTGCTGTATCTTAAAGTCTTTTTAATCTGCTCTAAAGAAAATGGGAGGATATCTCACAGAGGGCCATTGAAAAACTAGGAATTTGAAAACATAACTACTAAGAGGCTATGGGATTGTAGAAATATTAAAGAGTTTATAAAACAGTTCAAGTGTTGTTTATTTCTTATTTAGGAAATCTGTATTTTGTATACCTTCAACATATTATTGCTGAAAGATAAAAATTTGGAAACCTATAGACTTGTTACCAACAATTTCTCGGCTAAAACAAATTTAAATTAGGAAAATAAACATAAATAATAAAAGAAAATAGTACCTTTTCAGAAACCAAGTCAAACATATAAAAAAAAGGGGATATAGCCTATTGATTTGTTGGAAATTAAATCCTGTGTTTCCTAGGAGATTTTCAATTCTTCTGTTCCCTGGTCACACCCATTTTGAGTATTTTATAGGGATGTGTTTGTAAGCTCTAAGGTTGGTTTAAAATTATTCTTGATTATTCAGTTACCATGGTGATATGTGATGGATATACCAATGGCCATAGGTGAGTTTTCACTCTCCCCAGGGTCTGTAATTTTGGTCACTTGTTAGGAATGATACCAGCTTTTTGATGCAGTTGTCCACACTGGGTGCTTTGCATGTCCCTCCTTAATAGCATTTTTATAAGAGTTATTTCATCTAATTATCCTTCCTTATTTTAGAGGTCAGGGAACTGACCTTTAGAGAGGTAGAAGGAGTGGCAGAAGGGCACTCTCAGTTCTCACGAACTGCCCGGGTGATGTCACTGGAATAAGTGTGAATGTGAAAGAAAAGAGAGAAACGATACCAATCACCTGGTTTTCTATTCTCCTACCCCTCAACCCTGGTACAAGATTAATGTACCAGGTCTTACCCTTGGATAGAGCTGTCTTATGATAGATACTGTGGTAATGACTCCTTTGGACTGACTTAGATGTTCAGGCCCTTTTCCACCCAAGAGGGAGCCAGAGCTGGGATAATGGGTCCCAGGATGTTCTTCCAATGCAAGGCTTTATAGTCAATCATAGCAGCTCAGCATGTGTGTCTGACTTGGTATAGAGACGTTCTTAGGTTCAACGTCCATAAAATCCACCCTTTTTTTTTTATTGTTGGTTGTTCAAAACATTACATAGTTCTTGATATATCATATTTCACATTTTGATTCAAGCGGGTTATGAACTCCCATTTTACCCCGTATACAGCTTGCAGAATCACATCAGTTACACTTCATTGCTTTACATATTGATATACTCATGTCTGTTGTATTCTGCTGCCTTTCCTATCCTCTACTATCCCCCCTCCTCTCCCCTCCCCTCCCCTCCCCTCTTCTCTCTCTACCCCCACTACTGTAATTCATTCCTCCCCCTTGTATTGTTTTTCCCTTTCCCCTCACTTCCTCTTGTATGTAATTTTGTATAACCCTGAGGTCTCCTTCCATTTCCATGCAATTTCCCTTCTCTCTCCCTTTCCCTCCCACCTCTCATCCTTGTTTAATGTTGGTCTTCTTCTCGTGCTCTTCTTCCCTAGTCTGTTCTTAGTTACTCTCCTTATATCAAAGAAGACATTTGGCATTTATTTTTTAGGGCTTGGCTAGCTTCGCTTAGCATAATCTGCTCTAATGCCATCCATTTCCCACCAAATTCTATGATTTTGTCATTTTTTAATGCAGAGTAATACTCCATTGTGTATAAATGCCACATTTTTTTTATCCATTCGTCTATTGAAGGGCATCTAGGTTGGTTCCACAGTCTTGCTATTGTGAATTGTGCTGCTATGAACATCGATGAAGCAGTGTCCCTGTAGCATGCTCTTTTTAGGTCTTTAGGGAATAGACCGAGAAGGGGAATAGCTGGGTCAAATGGTGGTTCCATTCCCAGCTTTCCAAGAAATCTCCATACTGCTTTCCAAATTGGCTGCACCAATTTGCAGTCCCACCAACAATGTACAAGTGTACCCTTTTCCCCACAACCTCACCAGCACTTATTGTTGTTTGACTTCATAATGGCTGCCAATCTTATTGGAGTGAGATGGTATCTTAGGGTGGTTTTGATTTGCATTTCTCTGACTGCTAGAGATGGTGAGCATTTTTTCATGTACTTATTGATTGATTGTATGTCCTCCTCTGAGAAGTGTCTATTCAAGTCCTTGGCCCATTTGTTGATTGGGTTATTTGTTATCTTATTGTCTAATTTTCTGAGTTCTTTATATGTTCTGGATATTAGGGCTCTATCTGAAGTGTGAGGAGTAAAGATTTGTTCCCATGATGTAGGCTCCCTATTTACCTCTCTTATTGTTTCTTTTGCTGAGAAAAAACTTTTTAGTTTGAGTAAGTCCCATTTGTTGATTCTAGATGTTAACTCTTGTGCTATGGGTGTCCTATTGAGGAATTTGGAGCCCGACCCCACAGCATGTAGGTCGTAGCCAACTTTTTCTTCTATCAGATGCCGTGTCTCTGATTTGATATCAAGCTCCTTGATCCATTTTAAGTTAACTTTTGTGCTTGGCGAGAGAAAGGGATTCAGTTTCATTTTGTTGCATATGGATTTCCAGTTTCCCCAGCACCATTTGTTGAAGATGCTATCCTTCCTCCATTGCATGCTTTTAGCCCCTTTATCAAATATAAGAAAGTTGTAGTTTTGTGGGTTGGTTTCTGTGTCCTCTATTCTGTACCATTGGTCCACCCGCCTGTTTTGGTACCAGTACCATGCTGTTTTTGTTACTATTGCTCTGTAGTATAGTTTGAAATCTGGAATCGCTATACCACCTGATTCACACTTCCTGCTTAGTATTGTTTTTGCTATCCTGGGTCTTTTATTCTTCCATATGAATTTCATGATTGCTTTCTCTATTTCTACAAGAAATGCCGTTGGGATTTTGATTGGCATTGCATTAAACCTATAGAGAACTTTTGATAATATCGCCATTTTGATGATGTTACTTCTGCCTATCCATGAACAGGGTATATTTTTCCATCTTCTAAGGTCTTCTTCAATTTATCTTTTTAGGGTTCTGTAGTTTTCATTGTATAAGTCTTTCACCTCTTTTTTTAGGTTGATTCCCAAGTATTTTATTCTTTTTGAGGATATTGTGAATGGAGTGGTTGTCCTCGTTTCCATTTCAGAGGATTTGTCGCTGATATACAGGAATGCCTTTGATTTATGCATGTTGATTTTATAACCTGCCACTTTGCTGAATTCATTTATTAGTTCTAATACTTTCTTTGTAGACCCTTTTGGGTCTGCTAGGTATAGAACCATGTCATCTGCAAATAGTGATAATTTAAGTTCTTCTTTTCCTATTTTTATGCCTTTAATTTCTTTCGTCTGTCTAATTGCTCTGGCCAGTGTTTCGAGAACTATGTTGAACAGAAGTGGTGAAAGAGGGCATCCCTGTCTTGTTCCAGATCTTAGAGGGAATGCCTTCAATTTTTCTCCATTCAGAATGATGTTAGCCTGAGGCTTAACATAAATTGCTTTTACAATGTTGAGGTATGTTCCTGTTATCCCTAGTTTTTCGAGAGTTTTGAACATAAAGGGATGCTGTACTTTGTTGAATGCTTTTTCCGCATCTATCGAGATGATCATATGGTTCTTATTTTTAAGTCTATTGATGTAGTGAATAACATTTATTGATTTCCGTATATTGAACCAGCCTTGCATCCCAGGGATGAATCCTACTTGATCATGGTGCACAATTTTTTTGATATGTTTTTGTATCCGATTCGCCAGAATTTTATTGAGGATTTTTGCGTCAAGGTTCATTAGAGATATTGGTCTGTAGTTTTCTTTCTTTGAAGTGTCTTTGTCTGGTTTCGGAATCAGGGTGATGTTAGCCTCGTAGAATGAATTTGGTAGTTCTCCCTCTTTTTCTATTTCCTGAAATAGCTTGAAAAGTATTGGTATTAGTTCCTCTTTAAAGGTTTTGTAAAACTCTGCTGTATACCCATCCGGTCCTGGGCTTTTCTTAGATGGTAATCTTTTGATGGTTTCTTCTATTTCCTCAATTGATATTGGTCTGTTTAGGTTGTCTATATCCTCCTGACTCAATCTGGGCAGATTATATGACTTAAGAAATTTATCTATGCCTTCACTATCTTCTATTTTATTGGAGTATAAGGATTCAAAATAATTTCTGATTATCTTCTGTATTTCTGAAGTGTCTGTTGTGATATTGCCTCTTTCATCCCGTATGCTAGTAATTTGAGTTCTCTCTCTTCTTCTCTTCGTTAGCATGGCTAAGGGTCTGTCAATTTTATTTATTTTTTCAAAGAACCAACTTTTAGTTTTGTCAGTTTTTTCAATTGTTTCTTTTGTTTCGATTTCATTAATTTCAGCTCTGATTTTAATTATTTCTTGCCTTCTACTTCTTTTGCTGTTGTTTTGCTCTTCTTTTTCTAGGATTTTGAGATGAAGTATGAGATCATTTATTTGTTGGTTTTTTCTTTTTTTAAGGAATGCACTCCAAGCAATGAATTTTCCTCTTAGAACTGCTTTCAATGTGTCCCATAGATTCCGATATGTTGTGTCTGTGTTTTCATTTAACTCTAAGAATTTTTTAATTTCCTCCTTGATGTCTTCTAAAACCCATTGATCATTCAGTAACCTATTGTTCATTCTCCAAGTGATGCATGATTTTTCCTTCCTTCTTTTATCGTTGATTTTCAGTTTCATTCCATTATGATCAGATAAGATGCATGGTATTATCTCTACTCCTTTATATTGTCTAAGAGTTGCCCTGTGACATAATATATGATCTATTTTTGAGAAGGATCCATGTGCTGCTGAGAAAAAAGTGTAGCTGCTTGATGTTGGGTGGTATATTCTATATATGTCAATTAAGTCTAGGTTGTTAATTATTGAGTTCTATAGTTTCCTTATTCAACTTTTGTTTGGAAGATCTGTCCAGTGGTGAGAGAGGTGTGTTGAAGTCTCCCATGATTATTGTATGGTGGTCTATTAGACTCTTGAACTTGAGAAGAGTTTGCTTGATGAACATAGCAGCCCCGTTGTTTGGGGCATATATATTTATGATTGTTATGTCTTGTTGGTGTATGGTTCCCTTGAGCAGTATGTAGTCCCTCTTTATCCCTTTTGATTAACTTTGGCTTGAAATCTATTTTGTTTGATATGAATATGGACACTCCTGTTTGTTTCCGTAGTCCATATGAGTGATATGATTTTTCCCAACCTTTCACCTTCAGTCTATGTATATCTTTTCCTATCAAATGCGTCTCCTGCAGGCAGCATATTGTTGGGTCTTGTTTTGTGATCCATTCAACTAGCCTGTGTCTCTTAATTGGTGAGTTTAAGCCATTAACATTTAGGGTTATTATTGAGAAATGGTTTGTTCTTCCAGCCATAGTTTGTTTATTAATGCTATTAAACCTGATTTGTTTTCCTCTTTGATTATTTTTCCCCCCTTTACTGTCCTACCTCCCACTGTTGGTTTTCATTGTTGTTTTCCATTTCCTCTTCCTGTAGTGTTTTGCCAAGGATTTTTTGAAGAGATGGTTTTCTAGCTGCAAATTCTTTTAACTTTTGTTTGTCGTGGAATGTTTTAATTTCATTAAACATTTCATTTAATTTCCTCTTCCATCCTGAAGCTTAATTTCACCGGATACACGATTCTTGGTTGGAACCCATTTTCTTTTAGCGTTTGAAATATGTTATTCTAGGATCTTCTAGCTTTTAGAGTCTGTGTTGAGAGATCAGCTGTTATCCTGATTGGTTTACCCCTAAATGTAATCTGCTTCCTTTCCCTTGTAGCTTTTAAAATTCTCTCCTTATTCTGTATGTTGGACATCTTCATTATAATGTGTCTAGGTGTGGATCTCTTATGATTTTGCACATTCGGCGTCCTGTATGCTTCTAGGATTTGGGATTCTGTCTCATTCTTCAAGTCTGGGAAGTTTTCTTGTATTATTTCACTGAATAGATTGCTTAATCCTTTGGTTTGGAGCTCTGTGCCTTCCTGTATCCCAATGACTCTTAAGTTTGGTCTTTTGATATTATCCCATAACTCTTGAATGTTCTGCTCATGGTTTCTTAGTAGACTGGCTGAGCTATCTATGTTCTTTTCAAGTTGAAATACTCTGTCTTCATTGTCTGATGTTCTATCTTCTAAGTGATCCACTCTGCTGGTAGTATTCTCAATTGAGTTTTTAAGTTGGTTTATTGTTTCCTGCATTTCTAGTATTTTTATTTGTTTGTTTTTTATTACCTCTATCTCCCTGTGAAATTGATCTTTTACTTCCTGGATTTGTTTGTCAATGTGATCTTTCATTGTCTGATTTTGCTGTCTCATGTCTTCCTTGAGACTCCAGATCATCTGAAGCATGTATGTCCTGAGCTCTCTATCTGACATTCCATCTGTTGCAGCTATTACCTCTTCTAAAGTTGAGTTGACCTGCATTGCCTGTGGTCCTTTCTTTCCTTGTCTTTTCATACTGCTGGCGTTTCCTTCTGCTTGGGAAACTGTTGTGTTTTTGAAATTTTCCCTCTATTTATTTATATTGGTCTTGTATAGTTGAAAAATCACCCTTGCAGGGCAGGGAGTGGCTGTGATCCTCCTCCAATTGGTGTGATCCGTCTACCACGCTGGCAGGCCCTAGGTCTGCTCTGCTGGTCGGTCAAAGGTCTGCCTACCCAGCAGGCGCAAGGGGCACCTGTGTCACTCCGCAGGTTGCTGGGCCTAACCTCCCGATGGGTTGCAGGTTCCCCTAGCTTGCAGGCACTGGGGGAGGGGCCGGCTCCGCCCCTCAGCAGGCCACTGGGCCTGATCTGCCGGTGGTCACAGTCCCGCCTACCTTTCAGACACTGGGGGAGGGGATGGGCCTGCCCCTCAGCAGGCCGCCGGACCTGTCCTAGTGGGTCCGGTCTGCGTTCCCTGCAGGCGCGTGTAGCTGCTCTGTCACTTGGCAGGTTGCTGGGCCTGACCCACCCGCCCGTGGGTTGCAGGTTCGCCTAGCTTGCAGGCACTGGGGGAGGGGCCGGTTCCGCCCCTCAGCAGGCCGCTGGGCCTGATCTGCCGGTGGTCACAGTCCCGCCTACCTTCCATAATGCACTCTTGAAGCTGGTCCAAAACACATATTAGTCACTTTAATCTGATTTGGAGAAACAAGCAAAGACCCTCTGGTCCTGCCCCGGCTGGGGGCAGAGCCGGGGGAGGCGGAGTGCGCTAGGCAGCCGGGCGCGGCGCGGGGCGGGGCGGTGCAGCCGGCGAGGGAGCCCGGAACTCTGTGGGGCTGAGGGCCGGCGGCCGGCCACCAGTGACGGAGACGCCGGCGGCTGCAGCGGAGCAGTGTGTGGGGCCAGGGGCTTCCCAGCCTTGGGCCGGCGCGGCTGGCGGAGGAACAGCAAAATCCACCCTTTTATTGCCTAATACTTTCCCTTTTCTTAGTTGTCTTTCCTTGTTAATTTTGGATTTCTATCAACTGACAAAAATTCAAATCTCTGTGTAGTGAAGCCACGTGCCAGGTGATACTTCATTTCACTCAGAAATATTGCATTCTTAAATTGTTCATCTAATTATTTAAATATTGGATTGCATTTTATGTCATTATTGGACAACAAATTTGACAATGGAAACCTGGTATAACGATAACAATGAAGAGATGAAAATCCTTTTAGCAGCTGCCAGTGAAAAGCCTTGAGCTCACATATGAGTTAGCCTTAAGATGGCTTCTGTATATCAACTTAATTAGTTAAAATGAAAGAAGGCATATTTCAGGGCTCTAATCATACTACTCTTGAAGAAGCTATGCTTTTGGAGTCTGTGGAATTGTGCTACCACTCTAGTAGGTTTTGGCATTCCTTCCTGCTGTCATTGTTGAATGAAGTGGCTGATCTTGATCATTTCTAGACAAGGAATATAATTTCATAAATATATTTATTTCTTTTTCATTTCTCTCAACAAGAAAATAAGTTCTGTTGAAGTAAAAAAATGTAGTTCCTTTCATAGCTGTATCCACGGCACACAGAGATGACAGAAGCCCAGAATAGGGACACAGGAAACATTTGGGAAACTCATAAGTGAGGAAACACTGTCTTACATAATCACACTTGTTGTATGTGCTTTGTATATACTTATACCTCCTTTATGTGCATTTCAAAAAATGTATCCTCCAGCCTTAAAATTACTGTGGTTATTTTTCCATTTTTGAACTCTGCTTTCAGGCCCAGTTATAGTTATTGGGAATTTATTCAATTTAAAAATACATGAGATGTTCAATGGCTGTAGTATACTGTTTTGAAATCTACTCTGTTCTGCAGCCTAGACATACTTTATAACATTCACCTTGACAGGCGAGGGTTTCTGTGAGGGAGAAAGTGGGAACTGTCCCCACCCCCGCCGCCCCTTCCTCTTCGTAACTATTCCCTTAGGTTGGCTTCTAAATCTTTCTCAGTATTGTTATAGCTGATGATTTCAACTAAGGGTACCCTGGGTGAGTTTGGAGAACATCCCTGTCAGTTGGCTTTTGATTTTCAATAATATTCAAGTTCTCACTGTTAGTTTTCTTCCTGTCCAAGGGCTTGTCAGCCAGCATCATTTCCATGACCATTACTGCCGTGTGGCTTCAGCAATGCCATGTCATCGAGAAACGGTGCCAAAGGGAGGTTTGATCACCTGCTCTGAGTTCTGTACCACTCGGGTGTCTCAGCAGCTCTCCATTTCGTGGATGAGCAGCAAATTTAAAAAGTACACGACAACAGGCCTCCCCGAACCTGTGCAGATGGGGAAAGGTCATGGTACCACAGGAGAAGAGAAGGGCACAGGTTGAAAACCCAGGGGCTTCCTATTGATTTGCCTTGGGATGGTGGAACAGCTGAAGAAAAAGATGAAAATACATTCTCAGCTTTGAACCAGGGGATTTAGATGCTCCAAAGTGGCTTCTTTGGCCCGATGAGTGATTTTCAGAATCATATATTGATTTGGCTACCCGAAGTCTTTTGCAGTCAGATGAGGCAATATTATGTGTTAGGGAATCCTAGATTCTGACTCTTTCCTCTTCCCCTCATTTTAACTGCCTGTATGGAACAGAATGATTTCTTATGCAAAACTACAGGAATCTTAACCATACCCTTCCTTCTCTGTCTTTTCCCTGTGTTTCATTTTATCTCTGCTTCTTCTCTTTTCTTCCCCTTTCCATTCTGGGCAGCACATGTATGGCTGCTGTTTTCCTGCAGAGATCATCGCATTGTCTATTTTAACATTCAAACGCTCAACTTGAAATCTTGTTTTTTTTAGACATCATATAAGAATGGTACGCATTGGGGTTTTAAGGTATAATTTCTTTTCTCCTCTCTCCACTCCTTATCTCCAGTATCCCTGCAAAATAGCTCATTGCTTTGCATTTCTCAAGCATTCAAGTGTTTATAGAATCTAACGATCCTGATCTCTCACTTCCCTTTTATAAGCAGAAAATGATAGCTGAACATGGCACAGTTCCCAGGGAGGCGGCATGAAAAGTGGCAGACACGTCAGTGCCGGGATATGGAAAACAGCCATCGCTAGGTGATTTTTTAAAAAGTGATGTCCCGTCAGCCCAACTGCCACGTTTAATGGTATAAGGATTGTGCAGCTTCATTTTCTAGGAGAAAAGAAATTTGAAAGTTGTATTTGAAAATTTCTCCGATCAGTTGCTTTTTGAAATTCAACCCAACAGCTCAGAGCAAAGAAAAAATAAAAGTGATGCCAAATGAATTTACCAGCTGGGGCCCCATGTGAAGGGAAGGTTCCCGTAGCAAGATGATTGTCAATGGACATACAAAACCAAATATGAATAGTAATTAGTAATTTATTTTTCTATGTACATTAACCCTTGAAAGCAAGCCCTTAAGAGATAGCACTGTGGTAAGAAAAACTGATTAAAATCTATAAGAACCCTTCTAGCACTCGATGTGGACGTGGATTTCTTTAGATCCAGCTCAGATAAACTTATATTCTCTGAGATCCCTGGATGGGAACAATTCCAATATCTACAGCTGAATGTGAAAAAAGATCAGCTGAACTTGGAATGATGAGGGGGCAGTGGCTAGATGAACCAGAGGATTGGATTCTGGGTTGGAGATGTGATCCGAATAGACAGTGAGTGTGGAATTGGGTCCTGTTGTTTGGGAGAGGGAAAATCAAGAAGTAGTCATTTGACAAAAGTTAATGCAATGACAGTGCTTCCAAGCTAGGCTCCCTTCTAAGGATTTTGCATGACTGGCCTCATGGATCCTCATGGAATTCTGGCAAGAGACTATGGTCCCCAGTTGACAGACGAAAAACAGGCTTATAGAGTTGAAGTGACTTGCCTGAGGTCACACAGGAAAAGAGTGTGAACCATGTTCTTAACTCCTAAAATGTCCTTCCAGTAGATAAATAGATTCTGGGAGACCTGGTCTAAGTCTAGAGAGTGACCTCAGAGATTTGTGGTGGAGGTACATGAGAGACGTGGGCTAGGAGCATATGGAGGCAGGTGACAGTAGAGAATTCAAACTCGTTAATTGGTTCAGAAACTGAAGTCTGAAGCTAATGTGGTCATCATGGCTAAATCTTGGTCCATTTTCTTAGGATTTTTGGTTTGGGGCTCTGCTCTCCTCTAGAGTTCTGGATCCCATATCAGCTCAGAAGACTGGCCAGAGGAGAATAGTGTTCCCTGGTGTTGTCCCAGAGGAACAAGGAGGAACTTTCTATATACTTAGAGCAAGCCTCTGCCTCATCTCAGGACTCAGGCCTGTTGCTGACCCTGCAGCTGATGAGAGGCTTGGTGCTGCATGTGGACTTCAGGAGCTGGAGTGAGACCCGTCTTTCCTGAGCCACAGGAAGCTGGAGGACAGCTGGAAAGCAAAGCAGAAGCTGGGTGGCCACTCAGTGCTACTCCAGAGAAGACAGACGTTTGTCCTGGAGCTTCCGAGTATCATACAGGTCCAGGGGTCTGTTCCTAGAACTGAAGGACCCTGGTGGAGCGTGATTCGAGTCTCAGTTCCTGAATTTGAGCCATAGTTCCAGAATGGAGCTATAAGCCAGGGGAACAGATACGGTGCCATTAAGCATCTAGCCTAGGGTTTCTTATCTCTCTTCTTGTGGAGAAAACTGGTCTGAAGCAGTGGCCTTAGTATGACTGATAGAGTCAAGTTGATTTTTGCAAAATGTCATTGAATGTGTACCCTGCCAAGTTGTCAGGCCTGATAGACTTTGGATAGCATATATACTGACTGCTCTTTTATTTAATAGTTTTCTCAAAATTTATTTTTAACATTGGCTTCTTAGATTTTATTTTGGGAATGAAGGTTTATGGATTGACTGATTTTTAGAATGGCTCATAAACACAACTTGGAAGTTGGTACAATGTTCTTTTTGGTCCCCTGTGTTGGAGTGGTGAGTCCCATACAGTCATTCTACCTCGAACTTCCGTCCATCATTTATCATGGTCTTCTTGCCTGCTGAGCCTGGTTGCAGCAAGAAATTATTCTTCATTCAGGGCTCAGGGCAGCCACTGCCGAGCTGGCACAAGAAGTGGAAATTATTTCCCATCCTTGCTTGAGGAACTGTATCTCTATGGGAGAGACCCAGACAGGTTTGGGTTTGAATCCAGGCTTTGCCACTTACTAACCTGGTAAATTAACTTACTTCTCTGATCTTATTTCCTCCCCTGTTAAGTGAGATTAATAAGGCCAATTCTGTAGGCTACTTTGTGACATCAAATGAGATGGAATATGTAATATTGTTACTGGATTGCAGGGCTCTCTGAAGGTTAGTTCATATTGCCTTTCTATCAAAATTTAGACCAAGGAGAAAATACGATAATACATTCTTAGACAAATGCAAAATACTTGTGTTTTGATAGGAAAGTAGCTTTAATGAAAGGAATGAGTTGTACTGTTTTATGTTTAGGAGTCGAATATTTGGGCAGAGGCTTTGCTTGCTCAAACTACTCCGACCATCACTGGTTCTGACTAAAGATATGGCTGGATTTCAGTTTCTGAAATGTCAAACTTGGCAGAGACTAGTGTTTTAGGGAATTACAGAGGGAGGAGAATCCATAATCTTTGCCCTTGAGGAAGTCAAGCCCGAGGTACACAATGACAAATCAACATTCTGTAGAATACAAATAACTGAAGCCTGGAAATAGACCCATATATGCTAAATTATAGCTCCATAAATGTATTCACTTCTAAACTATCTGCATAGGCAGACAGATCAATGGAACAGAAGAGAATCTTAAGCAGGTCCAAATACTTTAGGGAATCTAGTGTGTGATAAAAGTGGCATTTTAAATCAGTGAAGAAAGATGGATTATTTAATACATGGCATTGAGACAACATTTTCGGCCATTTAGGAAAAAATTAAATCTTTATCTCAGTCCTCACAATAATGTACATTCTGGATGTACCAAAGCTTTAAAGATAAAATGAGAAACTCTAAAAGTTTTATAAGGCATCATGGAAAAAAATGTTTTTAATCTTAAGGTGGGTAAGATTTTTTAGAGTACCAAACTTAAGGAGACATTAATAACCAAATAATGATCAAAAGTGATTTTGCTATAACACATTAACACTCCACCAACAAAGAATATGGTAATTAAAGGTGAAAACAAAGCTGGAAAAAAATCTTTTACATGTAAATATCTATTTTCAGTTGCATTCCAAAGAGGTTGTTCCAATTTTTAGCATATCTACATGGTATAAGCACTGTATCCTCAAAATATAGAAGGTTATTATAGACTGACAAGAAAAATATAAATGATCTGACAAAATAGGCAAAAAGATATGAAAAAGTAGATCAGAGAGAAAAAGTATCTTTTAAAGCATATACAAAAATTCTCAATCCCATTTATAATTCAAGAAATGTACAGCCAGACTATAAAATAAATTCTTACCTGTTGGATTGGCAATAGTTTTGAAATTTGGAAACTGACATTGTGGAGTAGAGTGTGAGGACCCAGGTGCATGTGGAATGGAGGAATAGTGAAAATTGCCACACCTTCTTTGAAATGCTACTGGGCAATGCTCTCAAAATTGAAAGGGAGCAAATCTTGCAAGTTCTACTTTTAAGGCCATTTATTCTCTATTTTATTTGTGCATATACACAAAGAGGTCTGAGCAAAAAATAGGTCGTCACTGCCGTATTTAAAATAGCTAAAAGAGTAAGAATGAGATACATCTTACAAGAGACTGACTAAACAAATGTTGATATGATCATATAATAAATTTTGATATTGTCATTGAAAAGAATTTAGTGTATCTACATATGTGATTATGGATAGATCTTCAAGATACATTTTTAAGTTGAACAAAAGGAATACACTTTCATAGTGTCTGTAGACATCTATTTACAATTTCTGGAAGGGCATAGAGAAACAAGTGGTTCCATACAGGAAATAGGGCCCAGGGATGGGGCTGGACAGGAGACTCTCTTTTCTTGAGTACTTTTTTGTACTATTTGAATTTATGACCAAAATCATGTGCTGTCTTCATAATAAATAGATGAGTCATAAACCAATTGCATAGACATTCTTTCTCAGCTCCTTTCTTCTGTCCATACTGTAATTAATGTCTCCCTCATATTACCAATTCAAAAACAAGGATGAATTCTTATTAGAGAATTGAAGTATTTTTGAAAAATAAGGAGCTGACTGATTAAAGTGATACTCCATGAAGGAAAGGGCCCTGGGGTGGGGTGAGTGGATTTGTATGCCAGTCTTCTCCCTCACCATCAAGAAATAAGGGAAAGGAGAAGAGGCCTGAGAAGAACTGGTGCGTAGTATCGGTTGCAATAGCTCAACTGTCTGGTTTTTCCTGGGCCCTGACTTCTGAGAATGAGTAGAGTTGGTGCCAACATGAAGGTACTGGGTGTGCTGGGTCTGCAGTGCAAAACATGTCCTTGGTAATGAGCAAGGCCAGGAGGGTCAGAATTCACTTTCACAGAAGAACATTGACCAGCCCGTCCCCCCAAGCATCGACCCTCCCCATTCCTTCACCATGACCTTGGTCGGGCAAGCTAGAGCAGAAAAGCTGCAGAACTGGCTTTTTCTTTTATTATTATTTTTTAAATTTTATTTATTCTCATTTGTTGTATATGACAGCAGAATGCAATTCAATTCATATTACACAACTAGAACACAGTTTTTCATGTCTCTGGTTGTACACAAAGTAGAGTCACACCATTTGTGTTTTTATACATGTACTTAGGGCAATGATGTCCATCTCCTTCCACCGTCTGTCTTTGCTACCTCCATGCCCATTCCCTTTCCATCCCTTGGCCCTCTCTAAAGTTTGTCTGTTCCTACCATGATCCTTCGCCCACTCTCCCCATTATGAATCAGCTTTCTTTATCTCAGAGAAAACATTTGTTTTTTTGGGATTGGCTTACTTCACTTAGCATTATATTCTACAACTCCATCCATTTACCTGCAAATACCATGATTTTATTATCTTTTAATGCTGAGTAATATTTCATTGTGTCTATATACCAGATTTTCTTTATCCATTCATCTACTGAAGAGTATCTAGGTTGGTTCCACAGTTTAGCTATTGTGAGTTGTGCTGCTATAAACATCGATGTGGCTGTGTTCCTGTAGTATGCTGTTTTTAAGTCCTTTGGGTATAAACTGAGGAGTGAGATAGCTGGGTCAAATGATGGTTCCATTCCCAGATTTCCAAGGAATCTCCATACTGCTTTCCATATTGGCTGCACCAATTTGCAGTCCCACTAGCAATGCATGAGTGTGCCTTTTCTCCCACATCCTTGCCAACACTTATTATTACTTGTATTCTTGATAATGGCCATTCTGACTGGAGTGAGATGAAATCTTAGAGTAGTTTTGATTTGCATTTCTCTAATTGCTAGACATGTTGAACTTTTTTTCAAATATTTGTTGATTGGCTGTATATTGTCTTCTGAGAAGTGTCAATTCAGTTCCTTGAGCCATTTATTGATTGGGTTATTTGTTTTTTTTGGTGTTAAGATTTTTGAGTTCTTTATACATCCTAGAGATTAGTGCTGTATCTGATGTGCATGTGGTGAAAATTTGCTCCCATTCTGTAGGCTCTTTATTCACTTCACTGATTGTTTCTTTTGCTTTTTATTTTTTAATTTTATTTTTTTGTGATGCTGAGCCTTGAACCCAGTGCCTTGTGCATGTAGGGCAAGCACTCTATCAACTGAGCTATATCCCCAGACCAGAACTGGCATTCTTAAAACCAAAGGTGCTCAAGCAACAGAGACTCACAAATACAAAGAAGCATCTCTGTAAAAGTGAGCACTAAATGCAGGGAGCAGAAGAATGGATAGCCAAGGAAAAGAATAAATGCAGAAAACAGAAGATCTCACAGTAGGCATCATTAATATTTTCAGGGATATGCAATGGAATATTAAGTATATTGCCACTGTGAATCATAAAGCATATTTAATGAAAACACATTTGTGGAAATAAAGTCATATTGTAAGTTTCCCTTACTTGTATTTTAAGTATTTACATTTTTTCACTAATTCCAGAAGTATGTTGAATGGATTCATTGTCAAGCACAGCTAGAGGTTGCTAGGTCTAATAATAGCTTACATTCTATAAACTGTGCAAAGCATTTGCTCATTTGGTTCTAATAAAAGCCCCACAAGGTGAGCAGGACTGAGCAAGCAGCTTTTATCATGCCTCATTTTACACATCAGGTTATATGGCTTAGGATGTGGTTAAATGTCTGTGAACAATGATTTGATCAATGACAAAACTGAGAATCATATCTAGGATTTTTAACTTCAAAACCATAACCCTTCAAAACCACATGGTCTTTGTAGGAAACAATGCTTATTGTACTTACTCAGCTGACCGAATAACCTCGGTTATGCTGCATTTTCCTACCTGTGTTGGGTGGACTTGCCACTGTGACTTTTTTTTTTCTGAGGTTGGGGCATGCTAGCACTGAGGAGATGCACATATGGAGAATTATTGGATTTTTGATTTCAACTGGTATCTGTTAAACATCACCAAGTACAAGATTCCTAGAGGCATCTTCGATGTGTACATAACAGCTTGGATTTATGGTCTCAGGAAATGTCATAACAAAAAACTTAGAGACATGACTTTTAACAAAGTTTGTAGGTTGTCTATTTCAGCCTGAAAGAAATAGGTCATGAGGATGACCACAGATTTATCAAGGCCTTTAAGATTTTATTTTATTTATTTATTTTTTTTAGTTCAGTTGAAACTCTGCTTATCCCCAGATCTTGACAGCGATGGCATGAACTACATCCAGGGAACCATCTCCTGATCCACCCATTTCTGTGTTCCAGCACTTACGGGGCAGTCTGAAGCTCAGGTGTGCAAGGACGCCAGGGTCGCTGTCGACCTGATCGCGGGTGTTCCTAGCCCCGTGGATATCTTCCAGGAATAAAACAGTCTCCTCAGCTTCTGCTGGGATTCTGAGAGCTTGTAAATAGACCCAGCCTCGGCGGGTAATGCTGCCCAATGAAGGGGCTTGGTGCCATTGAACTGTAACGTACCATGAAGAGTGTCTGAAAGTTGAAATTAACTTTTTATTAGCATGACACAGCTGTGGGCTGTTTCATCTTGTCGGCAGCAGATTTCTGGTGCTCTCTCTTGCCTTTTCAGAGACCGCACATCGCTTCACCTCCAGCTATTCCTGCCGATCTAACAGGCACTGTCCTGCTCCTTGTCAGCTTTTTCTAGTCCTGCCGCTTCTTTATGTGCCTTTTTGATGTTTCAAAAGAAGCGTGGAATGTGATAGACCTTTCATTTTCAAATGTGCTTTTACTGGCTTTGATGCTGTATCAGAGCAATAGCTTGGAAAGATTGGGTGAAGGAGAAATGGGGGACCAGCTCTCCCAAGGGCTGGCTGAATCACCTCCGTCAGGCTGCGTTTTCCTACCTGTGTCAAGGATGTGGGTTAAACAATAAGTCTCCACGTCCCCACACTTGGCCAGCCACCTGCCAGGGCTGCTGCCTGAACAGCTGGCAGATAGAGGCTTCTGGTGATCAGGCTCGCACGGGGTCCAAATGGAATGATCCTCTGCTCAGCCCTGGGACGGTGGACGCTTCCTCTTTCATGTCTCTCTGGGATGATCAGGGGTAGGTGGGCCAGCTGGGCTTTGTTTCCCAGGTCCCCGTCTCTCTCCATGTCACCACCCAAACAGGCGGCCAGCTTTGGCTTGTGTCTAAAGCCGTAGCCTTTTGAAAGAAATAACCTGAAACAGTTGAGAGTGTGTGAATATTTGCTCCGCTAGGCAGTCTTGATTTCTGGAACATCCTGTTTCAAATTGCAGTGGGAACAAAAGGCCTCTTTTCGTGACATTTGGTGATAGTACATTTTGTTCTGAAAAGATCTGATGAGCTTATGATGCTCTCCAAGGCCATTTTCAGATTAAAATAAAGCAGCAACTATACTCAATGCTCACACGACACTGTCGATATTTTTTTTTTTATTTAAAAATGTCCAGCAAATCTCTTTAAATTAAAAAAAAAATCCAGTTATTCACATTTGCTGTGATTCTTAGCTACACGGGAAAGTATTGGGATTTGTGGAGTTGTGTCAAAGTTAATGACAGTGAAAAAGTTCTCTCCTAAAGGACATCAAGTTATCTGCATTAGTCCCTTTGAACTCCTTTATTTGAACGACTGTAATCTCACACAGAAAATCCACCTGAAAATCAGATTCACAATTAGAACTAAAGGCAAAAATCAATGGGCCAATGTTATTGTAAGAGAGAGAGAGTTTGGACTGTCATGTGTTTTATAGCTCGGCCATCACTTCATTAGGTCTTCTCAAATTCATTGAGTATTCTTGTCACCTTGAAAATAATGGTTCATTTGTCTCATGGGGTTCCAAGAGGAATATATACATCAGACAAGGTAAATGAAAGCAAGTCCAATTACCCAAGGAAAATATACTCCAGTTATTCAAATTACTGCCCTGTTCTCTAGCCACCAGATGAGAATACGACAGAATTGAGATGGGAATCCTCTGATTCTTTTAATCCTGGATGAAAATCTTCTAAAAGTTGTAATTTGGTGACTATGTGACACTGAAAATGATACAGATTTAGCAAAGATAATGGAGGACTATGTTCAGGCACCTGCTGTGAGTTGGAATAAATTTACTCGTGAGGGATGCAGTTCTTTAGAATATGGCAGCACTGAGGATGGCCTGGTGTTCTTCATGGTGTCACCGACCGGGCAAAAATGGTAAGGCTAGGTAGACCTGGCTCTCTCAGGACCTGAGACCTGCGCCTAGACAGAATCTCCCATATTATTAAGGCTGTCCGGTAAGAAGTCCTCTCATCTAGTGTACTGTTGACTGTAAGAGAGGGAGATCTGGTTGGATAAAGGTTTCTGTTGTACATTTCTCAGTTACTTTACAATTCTGTTTAATGTTTCCAGTGCTGAATTTCACGCGTATGGCACATGATACAGGAGAGTTAGGCTTGGGCATTTTGTGACTGGAAGCCCTTGTGAGTGAATGATGTGAAATATGAAATGAAACACCTTGCCTAAGGAGAGAGGCATCAATTTCAAATGACGTTCTGCTCTAAAAAAACAGGGAGACAATCATGCACGGGGGCTTTTGGCTCAGTCGATTCCATGTTTCACAAGTGAGCTCACCTGTTCTCCCTAAGTGTTTCTAGGAATTCTCCTTAAAGAAAAACTCGAACTTGGGACATAGGAGAGTAAGGCCACTGGATGAAACCCAGGGGTCAAATATTTAAAAGTGAAAGTTAGATAATTTTAAAATAGTCCAATAAATTCCATTTAAAATGCCACCCCGGAGAGGCTGCTTCTTCTATATAGTTCAGACATTTCAGATTATGTGTTCAGAAGTGACACTGACTTTCAGCTCTAAAGGTGAATGGGTGTTTTAGTTACGCTGAGATTTTGAAGAATGTGCCTAGTATTTTGCAGGGTTCTTTTATGTTTTTAGTTCTTTCAAAAAAATTATAATATGTGTGTTCCCACTGCAGACAATTCAAATATACAGAGCACACACACAAAGCAAAATGCTAAGCCCCACTTTGGCTTTCCATGCTTTCCTCTTAATGTTCTTCATAGGAGTAACTTCTATAACTGGGCATCTAAATTAATGTGTGCTCATCCCCACTGCAATGTGTGCACGCATGCACACATCAACACGTGTGTTAGTCAGTGTTCTCCAGGAAAACAGAACCAGCAAGATGCATATAAGGCATTGGTTCACGCAACGACAGAGGCTTGTTTAACCAGTATCTGGGCATCTCATGACCTAGTCAAAGTGATGTATACTATTGGCTATCAGCACAGGAACATTTGAAAATACATGAGATTAAATATATACATTGTTCTGTGATTTGCAACTTGCTTTTCTTGCAATATTTTTCTATAATTCTTTTATACACCGAGGTTTAGGTTCTGTTTTCCATATACTACACATAGGTTCACCTTATTCTTTTTAATGACAGAGTTGTATTCCGTGACAAAAAGGTGCCATGGTTTGTATCCACTTCCTTCTGGTGATCATGAAGACTGCTTCCATTTATTTTTTTTCTTTTTGAGCTTTTCAAAACCATTACAAAACAAATATCAGTGTGCATACATATTTATGTCCTGCAAAGAGAATTTCTGAAACTTCTAGATCCAAGAACATTCACATTTTAAAACTGTATAACTCCGGGGTTGATACTGCGGAAATGGTACTGGTGGAGCTTCATCAACTGGCTGTAGCTGATGTGTCTTCTGAAGAGCCAGGGCCTATGTCATATTGGGTGAAAGTTAAATACTTTGAATTTCATCCCTCAGATTTACTCTCTTTTTAAAAATTAATTGATTATTTTTTAAAAATACACAATGGTGGAATGCATTACAATTCTTCTTACACATATACAGCACAATTTTTCATATCTTTTTATAAAGAATGTTCATGCCAATTCATGTCTTTAGACAAGTATTATGGTTTTTTGCATTATAATTCTTATTACACACATATACCACAATTTTTCATATCTCTGTTTGCATATAAAGTATGTTGACACCCAACTCATGTCTTCATACATGTACATTGGATAATGATGTCCATCACATTCCACCATCAGAACTCATTTCAAATGTGGACAAGAATTTCTGTCTCTTGCTTCCTTTACTCATACTTAATGTTCACCTTTTTACCTGATAATCTGAGAAATGGAAAACAATAAATGGGGAGCTGCTACTCAGTGAGCGCAAAGCTTCACAGCTTATGCAAGATGAGCAGTTTCTAGAGAGCTCCTATACAGCATCATGTTTATAATTATTTATACTGTATTGTGCACTTCCTTTTTTAAAGTGGGGTACCAGGGATTGAGCTCAGGATTGTCATCACTAAGCTGCATCCCCAGCCCTTCATATATTTTTTATTTTGAGACAGGGTGTCACTAAGTTGCCGAGGCTGGCCTCGAACTTGCGATCCTCCTGCCACAGCCCCTGAGTTGCTGGTTTAATTCTGGCTTACTACTTAAATTCTTAAAACATTACTTTTGGTCTTTCAACATGGCTTTCTAGCTTTCACTATACACACTGGTTTTATTCAAGAGTCACTGTATTACTCAGAGTTCTCTTGTCATCGATACTTAACACTTTTTCTACATTCCTACTTATTAACCTACTTGGTGACCATGGGCACAAGCTACCTGTTCCTTCCCTCTGTAAAAGTATTTTTTTATGAAGATATTAATGAATTAACAATTATTCTTTAGGTGGTAAGTTACAGGCAGAAGCATCTTTCACAAAATAGTTTTCTTAGCTTGAATTATTAGGTTCATCTGATTTTTTGGTCATTTCTATAGTATTATATGATATTAGTGTTTCATAATTTATCTGTCCACTTTCTTTTGATGAAATTATTATGATTGTTTTCTTTTTCCTTTTCCAAATGATGGTGAAATAAACATCAATGTACACACTTTCTTTTTCCACTTCAGATGAGAATTTCTTGGGGGAAGAGTATTAGAAATGGAATCACTGGGTCAATGGAACAAGGACACTGGCTATTTATCAATGTGAGGACATACGTGTCCATGTCAGGTTAAGGAACGTCAGCTGGCAATGACCTTTCTTCCTCCCTCACTTCTTCCATGAAACCACTTCCCAAGTGACAGTGGCATGTATTCAGAAGTGCAGGTCAGCTTCATGTGGAGCTCGAGGGGACATGGGGAACCTGTACCACACAACAGCATGGACAGGATATGGCGTGGGGAGTGGAGGTGAGGAAGACAGCAGACAGAACGCTAGGTCCCACAAAGACTGCGGGGTGCCTGGGAGAACTGAGCTGCCAGTTGAGAGATGGAGTGAGATCCTGAATGGACACAGGGGAGACAGAGGGAACCTCAGTGAGTCCAGGAGAAAAGACCTGCCCAGACACTCACCTGGAGCTTTGCCTGCACCGACACCTCCACCAAAGCCCAGACTCTCCTCTCCACCTGGATGTTCCCAAGCATCTCAAAATCCACATCTGCACTCTGTTTCGCTTCCTAAGTTTTCTCTTCTCACAGGTTTTCCCATTTTCATTTCCCTGTTCCCCCGATGTTCAGCTTGTCTCTCAGATCAGAAAACCCACTCATTGTTGATGATTCCCTCTTTGTATTTTCCTGCTATTCAGTCTGTTAATTTCCATTCCACAACCATCTTCCATGTCTGTCCTTTCCTCACCACTTCGGTATTCGTTTTTGTCGTGAGCATCTCTCCGCTGGGTAATGCCATCACCCTGTAACTGGTCTCCATCTTTCAATATGGCCTCCTTAAACCTGTCCCCTGCAGCTGGCAGAGGGATTTCTCTGGAATGAAAATCAGATCATCATCCCAGTCCCCCTGAGAACCCCTGTGCTAGTTACCTGGTCTCTCCCTGTGGTCCCTCCTCCAGCCAACCTCAGGGGCTCTAAATTTAATATACATAGGCATGACCATTGTGACCTCCAAATACCTGCCCCTGTGCCCTTCTGCAGAGACTGCAATTCAGTAAATCACCCAAATGATTCTCTACAAGTGTCACTGGGTCACACTAAGAAACACTAGGCTACAGCATCCTGTCTAAAGTCTCAGCTTGATATCTGTGGCCCTTTTCCTTGATGCCCACCCACCATTTGTCTCTCACTTCCTAGTCTGCTCTGAGCTTAGGGTTCTCAAGCTGTTCTTTCCCCCCAGTTACTCTATTTTTTCCCCATGTCCTTGCACTGGGAACTTGTCTTCCTGGCTTCCTGGCTGACTTAGTCCCAAGCACATGAGACAAAGGTTATTGACCCCAGCTTAACATGCAGAGTCCGAAGTCTCTGAAATTGATATGCAACATTTTGTGCACTTGAGAGTACATGAATATATATATTTCAATATGTAGATCTAATTTTTCTAGAAATAGACTTGTTTTCTGTAATGGACCATAATCCCTGAAGGGAGACGAAGGACCCAGATGAAAGGAGGATATAAATAAAATTTCACTGAGCTGAATGTTAAAAATCCATTTGAATGATTAATTCTTTCCTCAAGCTGACACCGTTGATGATTAATATTTGTTTGTGTGCATGCGTGTGTGTGTGTGTGTGTGTGTGTGCGTGCGCGCATGTGAGCGCCCATGACAAGATGAAACCTACACATTTCCATTGGATGAGATTACGATCTGTTCACTGGTAGCTTTAATTGCATCTCCTTATTCTGGTTTAAGTGAAGAACTAATGCATGTTTTAGAATAGATCTTGCTAAAAATACTTGCATATGTCAAATATCCATTAGAGAACAAAAGTTTGTTGTTTTTTTTTTCCAATGTAAATTCTCTGAATAATTGACCCTGCTCTCTTCCTCCCTTAGTGTGTGTACTAACAGGATTGATTGTTTTGATTGACTTAACTCTGTTCCTGATCAATACAGCCAATGGTTAATTGGCTTTTCCATCACTGCACTGAGCGAGTCCACTGGCTATTTTGGTGCTTGAGAGAAAGCCACCGTGTCTTTAATCCAAGTCTGCCCTGTTGGAGTCTAGCTACGTTGGAGTTTTAGTTCAGGATCAATGAGCTTCAAGTCGATGAAGTTCTAGTTTCCTGTCTACGAAGTTTCTATTTCTAGTTTTGTTGCTTTGGGACAATCTCTGTGTCTCTTCCCCAGTGACTCAAAGTCATTTGGTCAATCTTGACTCTTTTGTTCAAATGCTGGTCTTGGGTGCCTGTCTTCCCTACCTGTGTAGTGTGGCATTTAGAAAACTAGTGACCAAGGGAGAAAAAAATGAGGTAATTAGATCAGTAACGCAAGAAAATCGACCCATTTAGCACTTCCTGTATCCCTTTTTCATTAATACCATACACTTAAATATAATTTATCAGTTATCTCACATAAAATGGAAAATGTTTCATTTATAACATTAATAAATACAAAGTTCAAAATATGTAGTGAGATTGTTAGTTAAATATCAAATGGAATAGACTGGTCATGTTTATATTTTTTCAGTTTTCACATTTCTTCTGTAGTAAGTGTTGACCTAGATGTGATATCATCCTGGCAAGCTATGTCAATTTATTTTGTAGGGAAGAAGCAAGGAATAAATAGATTAGCAGTGATTTTTTTTTTCTATTGGAACTCAGGTACCTGAAATGTGTTGGAGGGAATGTCCTTTAAAAGAACAGTATAAATATGCATATTCTTTCATTGGGTTTGAACAATCAACTCCTTTGTTCTACTCTTCACGGTTCATTATACTGACTGCTACATCTAGTAAAAAATAGGTTTTGTATAAAATAATTCCAAGAAGTGACTTTGGCTTTGAAATCTGCTCTGGTGATCCACAAGTCTCAAGCTTTAAGATGCAAACAAGTCCAAAAAATCTTAACAAATTGCCAAGGATCCTTGGGAGCAACACAAATCAAAAATAAAATTCACATTTGATTGTGAGATCCTTTCTATTAGGGACCCATGTCTCTAACAGCTAGTTCCAAGCTTGACATATATTCTGTGCTTGGGAAATATTTAAATGATTGAAAGAATAAAAGAAAGAATAAATGGCAGAATTTCCTTCAAGAGAGACAGAAGATACCCAAGAGCCACTCTTAAATTCTGATATATGTAACTACTTTGTGTCAAGTATGGGTGTTGCCACCTGTGTTATTTTAATGTATTGCAATTTCCTGTTATAGCACAGAACCTGAAACAGGGGGTTTACATGATTTGATACTATGTGGCAGGGCATTTACCACCTTATTCCAAGGTTACTGTAAATGTGTTAATAGAGATTTAAATTTGTAACTTTGGATGGGGGGAAGGACAAATGACCACTGAATCACCATTAAAATAGAATAATCTTGGCACAACTGAATGAAGCATGGAGATGACAAACCTGTTTACTGTTGCCCAGTCACCTAAGTGGCAATAAGGGTGTTCTTTTGACCTCTTCCTTTCAATAGCTTTCCTCCACACGCCACTTATTACATTTCCTGGTTAATACACTCAGTGGCATGTTAACTGAATTTTCCACAAGGTCCCTGTGTCTTGACTTACTTTTCTGCTTATGAGAAAGAGCACAATTTCTAGTAAACTAATAGACCCAAGGAGCAATAGAATGGAAAGATAATAGGTGGGAAGTGGGAGGGAGACATAAAGGGTCTTTGAAAACAAAAGTGAATTATACTACTCATTAACTTCTGATTACCAAGAAATTAGAAACTAGATATTCCATTTCTAATTCTGCGTGTCCTCTGCAGAGTGAATTTGAAATCTACTATTGTTGTCCTGTAATTTTACAAAGCCATTGTTCTCCTCTCCTCTATATTCTCAGAATTGATTTCCTTTGTCATTTTCTCTTCATAGTTAAAGGACTTTTATGTGGAGCCTCACAAGTTTTTGACTTGGGATTTGACTCATTGAGAAATTTGATCAGAAGAAATGCCCACGGTGAGCCTCTTAAGGCAAGAGCTTGTTTTTGGAGAAGAAAGAACGATTATGGAAATTATGTTGATACAACTTCTATTTTTTTTTTATACAAGTAACCTTTCCTGTGGCTAGAGTTTCATGGTTCAGCATTTTCAGATGTAAATATTTTTTCCTGACCATGGCATAAATGAGTTTCGAGTAGCGCAGAGGTATATTTGGCTTTAAAATAAGTGACCTCTCATTTAAAGGGCTGCCTCTAAGATGCAGAGAGAGGTAGTGAGACTGTGGGGAAGTGTAGGGTGTATTATTTATCAGGCTTCTCCTATGTCCCCACTGGGGTACAGGAGCTTGACTGTCTCTGCACTTGCCCCATTAATCACTTTCTCTTTTAAATTCAGGAGCATCGGGCTTGGTGTACAGGGTCAAAGCCAAGGTAAAACAACGGGAAAGTCAATTATGATAAATAAGCCTCTGATCGTGAGTTAGAGGTAGTTCCATGATGATTTTGGCAGCAGACAATAAAAACGGGCTTGCTTTCAATTTATATCATTATGAATAAGTGTCTATATAACCTCTATTAGTAAAAACCTATGCCTGCTAAGGTGATAAGGTGCAGCTCTTCCACTTAGAGTCATTTGAAATGTAAATGTGCAGAATCGCTGATGATATCAGATGCGGATGCTCAGATACTGCGTTTGGTTGGCAGATTTTTGTACCAAGAGCACAAAGGTACTTGCCTGAGGGCAATACCTTGCTTTCTCTATTGTACCACCAACTATGCTTAGGCATGTCTCTTGTAAACAGAATCCCGTCCTTTCAAGAAAGATTAATAGTGAATCTGTGCACATTTTTTTTTCTTTTTTGCAAAGTTTTGTTTCACCTCAAAATAGAAGAGAGAATAGGAACTTGGTTTTGTACAAATAAATGTAAAATCAAAAAGTCAGGGCAGCAGTGGTTTCTAATATTTTCAGAGCTGAGGACTATTAGCATTGGTAAATGTCCCTATTCCTCTTCCCGTGATAGAAAGCTTCTAGACACTCAGTAGCGTGTTCCACGAACATCTCTCATTTTCAAGCTTCACATGCACTCAGACGATCGAAGAACACACTTGTGGGGAACGGTCCTTTTTCTGTCTGTGAGCCAAGTGACTGCTGCTCTGGACACATCCTGCTGGTTTCACGGCACTCCCAGGTCCTCTGGAGCCCGTCTCTTCCTCGCCTGCTATCTCTGTCCTCGCACCGCATCGTCACTGCCTCCAGCACCATGGCTGCCCTCCCTCTGGAGCATGCCCAGCCCATTCCTGCTCGGCCATTCTGTGCTTCCTGTTTCTCTCTTATAGATTTTCCTCTCAAGGTCTTCTCAAGACTGGCTCTTCCTTGTTCTTCTGGTTTCAGCTCAAATGTCTCCTCCACAAAGAGCCAGCCCTTCAATGCCACTCAATCCAATGCAACCCTCTCATTCCCACCCCACCCTCAATCACTCTCCTACATTAAATCACTGTTACAGGAAATGTCTTATTGTTTCCATCACACTAATTACACTTTGCATTGTGGCTATGCTCCTTGCTAGACATTCCTCAGCAGAGCAGAGACCTTACTTTTCTTGTTGCCTGCTATATCTTTGGATGCTTCCGACAGGCGCTCCTTAAATGCTTTTGCTGAATGACTGGAAGAGAATACTAATCAGTCAGCAGAACTCCTAATAATTCCCTAATTTTTCAGCCTACTTGGAAATACTGGCCTAAATCTTTCCCTCCTCTATAGTCCTGATGGGTTGTATACATGTGTGTACCCCAAATGGCTTGCATAAATGAGTATTCATAGAGTGATGTCCTGTTGTTTCAGAACTTTAAGTGACATCCCCAAATTGGAGACAAAAATCTTCTACAGAGACATTTTAGACAGGTCCCCAAAGTACTTATTAAAAGGTGATCAAATGATCAACCCTTCTTATCTACCCCCAGCCCACATAAGGGACGGTACTGTCATTGGAGACAAGTAGAAAATACAGGATAATGGTGGGGAGAGACTTTTCCTCCACAATGCAAATCAGGGCTGCTCCAAGATCCCCCAGAAAACTCCCTGAGGCAGTCCTTTGCCTCTCTCCAGGACTCCTGGAGGCTTGTTGAGAGAGAGTTGTATTTTTTCTGAGGCTGTCCCTTGTATTGCTATCAAAGTAGAGAGCCAGAGAGTTCCTTGCAGACTCTGATATGGGCTCCCTGGAGTTTGGACCAGAGGCCAGGGATAGGCTTGGTTTGGTTGAGGTGTGGAGATAGGAGTTTTGTGGAACCACCTCCATTGCTGGGCAGAAACACTGGGGTGATCTCCCTTGATAACGGAACACATATGGGTAACCACACTAAAGCTATCTCTAAAGAATTCTGCTCATGAGAACTTCCCAGAGGCTGAGGGCCTCAAGAAGAAAGTTGCTATGTGCTTAACCACTGGAGACAGTGAAAGGTATTTTACCTGCATCACAGGTACAGAGTGGGAATCTGTAAACAACCACCCAGGCCACCATCCCCAAGAGACCCACCTTTGGATGCTGGTGATGGCAAAGGGAATATAACAGTCAAGGAGCTAAGGAAAAAGACCTTGTCCCTCCAGTTCCTATTCCTATGAAATTAGTGACAGAGAAGAGGGGTAGAACCAACCCACAGTTGGTCTAGAGCAATGTTTCCCTAACTCTCTTCATTACCAGTCTCCCAAGGAGTCATTTTTACATGACTAATTTACTTCTCCCTTCTCCATGAATTGGATGTCACAGATATACTGTATTGTATGTGCAATGGCCCCATAGAGGTCCACACTGCTAGGTCATTTAAAATATTTTGCCCCTCCACCCTGCTAGGGGCCAATTTTTATCACCTTGGGGGGCAATATCTAGCATAGTCTAGAAGTAATTCTTAACAGAAGATGATCTCATGCCTCCCAGGGCACATTTGGTAATATCTGGATTATTAGTTTCACAACTTGAGGGAGAGATACTGGCACCAATTGAGTAAAGGCCAGATGTACTGCTAAACATCCTCCAATGAGGAGGACAGCCTTCCACCACAAAGAGCTCTTGTCAGTGGTGCAGAGGTTGAGAAGAAATCTTAGTATGGAGTCTTGAGCTGCTAGGGTGAGCACCCAGCATAAGGCTTCTGCCAGAAAGAGGCTCCCCACCTTGGAATTAGCTCAGAGATTAATATTTAAGAATTGACTGGAGTTTTTTAAAACTTCAAAGTGAAGTGAGCAATGGAATCTAAACCCAATTCTGTCAGGGCATAGAGGGGAGACAGATACAAGAGTCAGAAATCAGTGTGAGAGAATAACTCTGTCCACTAAGGACACCCCCCCTCAGTTCACTTTTAAACCAATTGGTTATAGGGATAGTAAGATGGACTTGCAAGTTGGTCATTTGAATTTATAACTAAGCAACATACGTACTTCAGTTCTCACACCTCCTCACCAAAGCCTGCTGCGTAGTGTACTTTAATGATTGTACTGATGGTCTGTGTCATGGCGCCACCATAGACTGCTATGGTTGGAGACAGGCACATGTCCATCATCCCAACTTCCATCATGAAAGTATTTCCTGTGACCTGTGGCAGGCAGGTGGGAGTAAAGGGGCTGGTAGTCATGGAGTCAAGGGACAGGTCAGAGGAATAGAAAGGAGGGAACTGGACCTTCCACTGAGGGGAGGTCATGGTCCTTCCAGAATGGCTCCTTTCTTAAGAACACCTGGAGGCCTTTTGAAGACATTTATTTATAACATTACATGTTGCACATCAAGCAGGAAAAAAAAGGGAAAAGTAAAAAGGTTCTTTAAGATAGAATCTTGCAAGAGATATATTTTTGCACTTGATTTTGCACTAGAATCATGACATCAGTAGACAGAAAGGATTATCAGTTTTCTACCCCAAATTTACTGACTAAAAATAATTTATTTGTTCAAACTTCTGCAATGTGTGCTGGCTTCAGCTGATGTTATTTCTGTAGGACTCCTAAGTGTTACTCCTAAGTGTGGCTGCTGTCGGTTGGTGAGTCTGTGGGGCCTTGCTGATTCCAGCTGGTCTCAGTAACACATCTGAGACCTGACTTTTACTCAACGTCTCTTTCCTCATGTCCCATCCCCAAGGAGGCCAGCCTGGGCTTGCTTACGTGGTGGTCTCAGGGCTGCAAAAGACCAAGAGTGGAAGATGCACATTTTCTCTGAAGTCACAGGATCCATCTGTGGCAGTCTATTGGCTTTAGCAAGTCATGAGACAGGGTGAGCCCATATCAGGGGGAGACAGATAATCCTACCTGGAGAAGAGTGGCAAAGTCGCTTTCCAAAAACGTGTTTCAGGGATGGAAGAAATTCAAAAAGCCATCCTTGCAGATAGCATACCAGAGAAGATTTACCCTAATCTATCAATATGGCTACGGATAACAAAACAGAGTTTATTTATGGGTTTAAATATAGGATCAGCTGAGGATGACTGAATAATCTATAGGAAAAACTATTTATCATACACATATGCTTAGATTTATTTTATGGTATAAATACACAGTAGATTCTGTAATCTGTGTCTTATTCTTCTTCATTAAATAATGGGACCAGAAGTTTTAGGGAATATTTACAGTCCAGTCTGGTTTCTCTTCCTATATCTTACGTTGTTCTTGTCCTATACAGTTATGCTGTCTTCAGAGTTTCTGTTTCATTATCCTTTTTCTATAACACAGTCTTTATTTATGCCCTAATAAGTTCCATCTTTAAGTATCCAAAACAATATTATAATGCAGTGATCTGCACTGTTAAAATTTAACCTGAGACTGTAGTATGCCAATTTTAAGTCTTTTGTGTATAAACCAAGGAGTGGGAAAACAGAGGGGAGTGAAGAGAGAGGAGAGGGCATGGGGGTAGGAAGGGTAATAGAATTAATCAGACATTATTACCCTATATGCACATATGACTACACAATGGGTAATTCCACATCATGCACAAGCAGAAGAATGAAAAGTTATACTCCATTTATGTACCATGTGTCAAAGTGCACTCTACTCTCATGTGTAACTAACTAGAACAAACAAACAAACAAAATTAACCTGAGAGTTCTGTCTGTGTTTTCTAGCAGGACCAGATTTCTGTGCTCTGGTGAGCTTACTTTCTTCAACACAAAAAACTGAAGTGGTTTAAAAGGATTCTGTGGTGTGAAGAATCTTTTCCTATTTGGAACCTGAACTGCAAATAAATCCTGCAGTTACCAAAAGCTGTGACTGTTCCAGTGTGCATCTGATTGAATGCTTTAGGCTGCAAGTAATGGAACACCTGAATTAGATTGGCTTGGACAACAAAGACACTTATCTTCTACATCCTCAGGATTAATTTATTGAAGAGCTCAATGGTAGGCTCAGTTTCTACTTCTGTTAACTTTAGTCTCTTCTTTTTCTATAGTAGGAAAAAAAAAGAAAAAATTTTCCCAACCAGAGACAACTTCTGTGTAGTCTGATGAAGCCATATTAGATTACCTGTTCACCCTGAAGGTGTGAACCCTTCCCTGGGAAGGCCCTAAGCTGACTAAGGCAAAATATGAATTCTGGAGTACAGGATGCTACTTTGTCCAGCACATTAAATGGAGATCTCTGGGTAAAATTTGTTTTTTGGTAGAAAGGAAGAAGGCTGAAGGGATAAGTAGGCAACAAACAGCATCTTACATGCACCTCTCAGGAACATTCTCTGGAAAACATTAGCCCCAGATGATGCAGGTACTGTAGGAGCTAAAAATCAGTAATTCAAAAGAAAAGATAATCACAGAGTTTAAGAAAAATACTTCAAAAGATTAAAAATTGATATTTCTGGATTCTACTTTTTTTTTTTTTATTATGAACAAAGTTCCAACATGTTTCCACTGTCTCCCATCACCTCCTCTTTTTGTGCGGCAGCATATGTACTGCCGCAGATGCACATAGATGTGGTGGGTGACCAGATCCCAGGGAGAGAACAGTGATTCATCAACATTTTAGAAGGCCTGGACTGTGCCCAAGTGTTTTCCTTCTAAAAGAAGGTTCCAGTTGACCTCGACTGAAGGCCAAGGGAGAGGGTGCTTGGGAGCATGTGTGTGGGTGGGCTGCTCTCTCCTGGTCTTCCCTTTCCCTCTCCCTTAACCTCCACAGGTGCTTGAAAGTGAGCCCCCAGAGAGCAGTACCTAGCTGGCTTCCTGTCGTACCATCATTAGTGTCCACAATTGCACTGGGCACAACATAGTCACTCAATGAAGTGCTGTTGAAAAGCCTGCTGCAAAGCATCCTGGGAGCTTCAGTGGAGTGAGGGCATCCTTGGGATCAAGGGGTCTTCAACATGTGTGGAAGGGGAAGAGGACAGAGGGGGACGGATGTGCCACTGGCTCAGAAGGTCATCTGCAAAATTGGGATTGCTGGAACTGCCCTCCCTCAAGTAGCCAGATTCTTTCTTATGAAGCAGAAATAAAACTAACCAGTTACTTCCTCAGAGGATAACACCACCCCTGTTAATGTCTAATAATGGTGGCTTAAGGAGACGTTTAACGAGGGTTCATGGGTTTTGCCATGTTTCGTGTAGCTTTGTAGCTTTTCCTCAGGAAAACATACCCTGCATGGAGTGAGTGTAAAGCATCCTGTGTGTTTCCTTGGAAGCTGTTGATGTGAATGGCTGCCCCTAGATGCTCCAGCTGTGAAATTTAGATATAAACATTCTGATAGAAGCTGACTTCCCAGCTTCCTCATGACCTGGCTGTTAAGTGAATAAGAGCCTGGGGGTACAGGCAGGCCTGGGGGAGAGGGTGGCCGCCTCACTTTGCCTGGGGTGCCAGGGCTGTTTTCTTCTTTTGGAAACCCATGGATTATTGTCACTCATGTTAGTTCAACCTTCCAACTCCCAGACGGCCATAAAGGAGGTGTGGTCTCCTGGGATTGTTAACAGCCACAATGTAGGCTTGGTGTATGTGTCTTTGAGAAGAGTACGGCCATTACCTGCAGGAACAGTAACAGCTCTGTCTTGGTGACAAATGGCAATTAGTGCCAGGTCTGTGTCTGGCTCATCACAGAGAGTTTTGGGCCATGTTTATGAAAATGCCATGGGTAGGTGTTGATCTCACTTCAATCCTGGTGTTCCGGCAGCTTCTTGTACCATAGCCAGAGTGATCCTATTCAAATATAAGTCAGATCATTCATTCCTCTGCTCAGAACCTTCTGGCAGTTTCCTGTCTCAGAAGAAGAGCCTGAGTCCTTGCTTTGACCATTAAGTCTTAGACGCTCATCCTTCCCCTTTATCTCTCTGACGTCACCTCCCTTCCTCCATTAGTAGGAAATCACACTGGCCCCTGTGCCATTTTCTTGAGACTCCTGCCTCAGGGTCTTGATAGTTTCTGCTCTTGCAGGTTGGGCTGGGCTCTTCCAGCTGGGTGGGGTGCAGTCAACTTCTTTCAGGTTTTTATTTCAGAGTCAACTTCTCACCAAAGACTTTCTAGCCAGCTGAACACAAAATGTCGCCTTTCCCCCAACATATAACATCTCATAGGCTCCTTTCTAGCTTTGGATTTGTTTTCGGCATAAATATTTCCTATTTGCTTTTAAAATTGTTTTCCCCATTGGAATATAAGCTGCACAAAGATAGGGATTCTTCTGTCCCTTGACACCCACCCTATACCCAACAACTAGTGTGCCTGGACCACACGAGATTCACAGTAAACCTTGACTGAATGCTGAAGGGTTTCAAATTCATTCTGTAGCTACTAAGATCTAAACATTATGCTGGATACTTGTGAAACAAAAATGATCTAAAGAGACAAGCTCTCCAACCTCATAGAATTTAAAATCAAGAGAGAAAAGAAGTGATTAAGCAAGTGGCCATTTTATGCATATGGACTCTAAATTTCATAGAAATTAACTAAATTTTCCATATTCACTGCTTCTTAGTGGTACAATGTTAAACTTCTATTATACCATGCTATAATTGACATTTACACTTTTTTTAACATTGCTAATTGCACATATTTGCATTTAATCAAAGTGTCCTTCACTAAGTAGGATTTTGTTATTGTTTTCATCTATTGGAATCGTTCTTTCAGGTATTAAGGATTAGCATTAGATGATGCTCTTTGGTCATTATTACCATGGATAGGCTTCATTTGATCTGGTCCTTCTAGAACTTAAAAAAAGAATAGCAACTATTTTTAACTCACTTGGTTCAAGTTAAAAAATATCATTTAGCTTATTATATGTATAGGACAATGTGAAAGTAAAATCTCCTGCTAAGTGAGAATCTTATTTCCTGGTTCACACTAAAAATTATTTTTGAAAAGGTTAGTGTGCCCATTAAATTTCAGCTTTATGTAGTAATTATATATTTTTATGTTTGATATTTTTGATCAGAACCAATCCTTAAAATAGGGATTTAACTCAGAGTCAGTTGTTACTGTTAACTCTAATTTTGTTAGATTGGAGATTTTAACAGAGAATTTAAAGGTCTTCAGAAACTTAGCTCTATGTATATATTTCAAGAAAAAGAATTCAATTTCTTCAATGACAACAATACAAGTTTGGACAGATGTTGGTCAATGTCTTGGGAGATAATTATAGGTGTTGTTTTACAAATATGGAGGAAAATTGTACATCTGGAAATCTATCACTTTCTCAGGGCAAGGCTTATCATCTTTGCCACATCTTGCTCTCTGAAATGAGAAATAACAACAAATGCTGTTGGGAAAAGTATCTTCAGGTTGTGCTAGTCAGTTTTCTGTTATTGTAACTAATACTGAAGACAGTCAATTTATAAAGAGAAAAGGGCTACTTTGGCTCACAGTTTTGGAGATTTCCATCCATGGTCAGATTGCCCCATTGCTTTGTGGATGTGATGGCACATCATAGGAGGGTCTCCTGGAGGGCAAACTCACCTCGTGCCCAGGAGTGAGTAAGGGCTAGGGTCCTACTGTCTCCTTCAGGGCATGTCCCTCAATGAACTAAGGCTTCTCACTAGGCCTCACCTCTTCAAGTTTCCACCATCTTCCAACAGCAGCAGTCTGGGGACTAAGGCTCTGATACACAGGCTTTGGGGGGACATTTTGGATCCAAACTCATAGCACAGTTTCATGCTGTACTTTACAGAATGCAAAGATTGGGCTCCAGCAAGATCCTTGAGATTTTTGTATCTTGTGTTTTTTTGGTGAAAATGTATGTGAACAGAACATGGTTATTTCTCCCTTCGTTTCTTTAATCCTGTTTATGTCAGTCTGGGTGAGGAGGGATCTTACAGCAAATCAGTGTCATCCCTGAACATTAGTGGGAAATGAATGTGTTTGTTTTCATACATGTTGGTCTCTGAAGAGGAAAGGTCTCCTCTTCTTCTCTTAGGTCGGAACTGGAAATGGATCAAAGGACTAGCTGCAGGATAAAGCTAAGACCCTGCGGGAGAGAAACGGGGGTGGAAAGGAGGGAATCAAGGGAAAAAGACTTCCAGCTGACTCTCCAAGATGCCTCAGCTATACACGGAGAGTCCAACGTCAAAGATGTTTATGTATCATACTTGTTTTCTCTGTCCTGAGGCACCTAATAAAGACAATGATGGGAAAGTTATGTGCATTCCTTAATAGTTCAAAAGAAAAATGCATTGGGCAATATTAAACATAAGAAAAAGCCATAAACACATAATCATGTTGTATAATTTTCTCCCAATGATGGTATTTCCAGAAAAAGTAGTAGGCCAATCGTAAAGGTTAGGTGGGTAAAATGTTCACTCTAAATTTCTTCATTGCCCTAGCATCAAAAACTGTAAATGCCTAGATGAGTTCAATGTACTGAGCATAAAGTGAGCCCTGTCCCCTGGCCTTCTGTGGTCACACAAGTCTGGGGCAGTCACCATCATTCCTCTTCTAGATGAGGTGAAACTTGGGAGAATATTTTAAATGAGTCAGTTCATAGATATGTTGCTCTTGCAATGAAAATTTCCATAGTCTTCTGTGTATGAAAATATAATCCTGTATTAATGTAATTTTACACACATACACATACACACACACAACACACACACATATATATATAAATTGTAGGTGGACACGATACCTTCATTTAATTTTTTTTAAGTGGTGCTGAGGATTGAACCCAGTGCCTCACGCATGCTAGGTGAGTGCTCTACCACTTGAGCCACAACCCCACCCCCATATGAATGTAATCTTATAGGGCCAAAGAAAATATAACTCTGAATTTTAAGATTTTTAGTTTGAATGACATAAGGCATTTCAAATTTGATTATAAACATCTTATGTGATCAATTCTGGATGTAGTAAAATCAGAATTTTTACAAATGTTTACAAATAAGAATAAATGGGGTCAGTGAGGAGGGTAGATTCTGCCAGACCAGTCTTAATTTCCCACAAAAGGGGTCTTCTCTGCTTAGTTCCAGTTTGGGTGAATATTTTAGCTGGGTGAGGTGATAGCATAGCTGAATTCTGTATTGGTAGGTTATTTCTGAACTACTTTGTGTTCAATTGTATATTTTTTTCTTACTTTCCTGAAAATGAATTTAATCCCATATGAAGCAACAAGATATCTAAAGGGTATACAGCCTTCTCAACAGAAATCTGATAACTACTTGGAGAATCTCAAATCAGCCATGCTTAAAATTATTCCAAATGCTTATCTTCTGCAGTAGTCTGACCGTACCCAACGTTTTCGTCACTGTGTACTCATCTAAGTATTTTTAATAACTTATAAATCCCAAGTCTGTAGTCATCCTCCCCTACAGACGTCTACAAAACAATCAACTGTGGCCTGGAGAGCAGGATCACAGTGTTGCCCAGATTAAACTTCCTTTCACTGGTATTGAAGGTAGATACTAATAATTTTATTACTTTAAATAGAGATCCATCTGTAACTGGACAGGAAGGGGACAAGGAATCATTTCACAAATTGAAAGCTTTCCTTGGCAGTCCTATTTGGACTCTCCTGGCAAGAAGGCTTTCAACATTCTCCCCGATAATATCCAGCTGGGGCCAAACTCCGAAACCCTCCAACTCTCTGATGAGTAAGGTCATTACACAGATGAAAAATAGGAGCGCCTCTGGGAGTGCAGTTGTCCCTGCCAAGTGTTTATGCTGGAGAAAAAGTAATTCACTAAATGTCTCTGTATTCCCCGGAGATGGGAGAATGAAAGAGACAACTCTACATGGCTCTGGGGATGCGGAGATCAGGAGAGTTTTGCATAATAATATACATCCAATGGCAGGAGGGATACTCATTCCTGAGTCAGCTGCAGACCATATGTCCTAAATAAAGAGAGTTTTTAAAAACAAATAAGTATCGTCCATGAGAAAACTCCAATTTTTATCTTGGAAAGTCAGAATAAGTTTGTGTCTTCGAGGTGGGTGTTCTGATGTGGAGATTTCACCTCCTTCTCACTGAGGAACTTCTATTTCATCTAGTCTCTAAGATTTTATTAGAAAATACTGCATAAATGCCTTTCACTCAACTTTTAGATATTTCCATAGGGGAAAAGACTGATCAATCAATGACTTAGTGACTTGACATGATCCTGGAGATGGCTTCTTTAGAGCAAATCTTTATTTAATTCCTTAGCATAGCATTCCCTAAAGTGTAGAGACTACATTTCATGTTTTCTCATTGTAATATTTGAGAAGAGATTTCTTGGAGGCACATAGGACTTAGAACCAGGAATCCTAAACAGAAATTCTGTTTTTTAACCACTGTCTGATTAATTATTGAACCTATTTTGTGATCTACAAAATAGGTGTAATAATAACCGTTACTGAAGAGGGCTTTGTTACTGAAGTACATTTTCAGTGCTGTTGAGTCCAACTTATTCTTCTTGATATCTTCATTTTAAGTGTTCTGCTTCTTTTTTGTTACTGCTCTCAGAATTGAAAAGAATGATTTCTTCCTTTTTCTCACTCCTTTTCTTTCTTTCCTTCTTTTTCTTTCTTTTATTCCTATCTTATCCTCTCCTCTCCTGTCCCCTTCAGTACTAGGGGGGAACCCAGGACCTGGTACATGCTAGGCAAACCCTCTAACACCAAGCTACACTCCCAGACAAAATGCACCATTTCTTTCAAGCAAAGTGCCTTGTCTTAATATGCACAGAAGGAAAGCATATTAGTCAAATATTGCTATAAGAATGCCGTGTAACAAGCAACCTTAAAAATCTCAGCGACCGAAACAAGATTATTTAGTTCTCATCCATGAGATGATTTCTCTGATTTAAGGATGCTAATTCATAATAGGACATGAAATCAGTTGATGAGAAGCTGATCTTTGCACAACTGTTGAAGGTGGATTCAGACTAAGAGTTGGCTTCCATTTGTCTTCATCCTTTATAGACCAGCAACTTCCTGAGGCACGTTCTTCTCATGACCAAAGACGAGAACAAGGGTACAAAATGATTTGCACAATCCTATTTGCATAGCATTTGTTAACATCCCATTGGCTAATGTTAGTAACAAGACCAAGCCCAGGTCAAAGGATAGTGAAGTAGACAGTCCCTGCTGTGGGAGGTCTGGGTGTTCAATGTGTATTTAATGTGTAGATATGTATTTAATGTGTGTCAATTTTTTGATATGAAATCTTTAAGTGACTTGTTTCCTTTTAGAAAGAAAATGCAATTTATTTTTTAAAAGTTGATAATACATCTAGTAAAAATTTGGGGTTATAATATCACCTTTTTTTTTTTTTTTTTTTTTTTTTGCTATAAGCTCTAGGCAACTCCTCTCCAGACTTAAGCTGAAATTTACACATACAACTTGAAATCATGCAGGTATACTGATCTATTGATCATTATTTGAATACTGCTTTCCTTGGTGTTTTATCTTTAAATTTGTAGATAAAGGAGAGTAGAGTCTGTGTCAGTATCTGGATGGGTTAAATTTCAGCTTTAGCAATTTCATCAGGCTTGGAGAGCCTTGTTCTGACTTGCTCAGAGTCCGGCTTTATCAGTGGCAAAGTTGACTGCAACCTAGATGGCTGAAATGTAGCCTCCAGTGATTTCTCACATTTGTCAGAGTAGAAGGACATTTACAGCATGCCCATTCCTGAACCCCTGATTTTGCAAATGATATGGCAGGATCAAAAGCATGAAGGGCCTGTGTTGGGTACCACAGGTGACATGGCCCAGTGAGTTCTTGGAGGGAATACCTATAGCAGACACATTTTTGTAATAGTGACAGGAAGGAGGCTCACAGAGCGCAAGGTATTGAAGATTATACCTTTACTAAGGATTCTTTCCTTTAAATCTCCAGGGTTGGCTTTGAGGACATTTATTTATAGAAAAAGAAGAACTGTCCAGATGAATGGATAAAGAAAATGTGGTATATATATACACAATGGAATATTACTCAGCATTAAAAGAGAATAAAATCATGGCATTTGCAGGTAAATGGATGGAGCTGGAGAATATAATGCTAAGTGGAATTAGCCAATCCCAAAACACCAAATGTCGAATGATTTCTCTGATTTAAGGATGCTAATTCATAATATGCTGTTGGGGGTGGGGATGGGGATGGGAGGATTAAATGAACTCTAGATAGGCTAAAGGGGAAAGGGGGAGGGAGAGAAAGGGAGGGGACATAGGGGTAGGAAAGATGGTGGAATGCAATGGTCATCATTACCCTAAGTACATGTATGAAGACACAAAGGATGTGACTCTACCTTGTGTTCAACCAGAGATATGAAAAAATTGTGCTCTATATGTGTGATATGAATTGTAGTGCATCCTGTTGTCATATATAACAAATTAAAATTTTTTAAAAATTTTAAAAATAAAAGAAAAAGAAGAAGAACCAAGTAGCTTCTGTAATCCTAGTTTATATGACTTACATCTTTACATAATATTCCTTGCCATGAAGAGGTAGGGAAACATATGCACAAAGAACAAGAGGAAGCCTGAGAGAGGAACATCCAGTGCTTCCTAGGTTCCCCTTCTTTCCATCCAGGCCCTTGATGATTGATTGACGTGATTATGTGAAGATATGTCTCAGGTGTAGAGACAAATATATGAAACCTTAATTGTGACTCACATGTTTTTCTTTCTATCGTTATAATGATTCACATTTATCGAGAGACACTCGTAAAAAGGGGTGCTCATGCCACATCATCCTGGTTGGAGATGTTCCCAGCTGTTTAGTTCAACCCCCTGGTGCAGATGTGGAAGTTCTTTCTTATGATTCCTTTGGATGCACGGGGCCCCTTTGGTTTTCAATTCATCCTAAGGCATGCTGAAAGGAGGTATCAGTATCAAGTTGACAGGAGTTAATAGCAGAGTGGATGGCGGGGATGGGACAGTTAGGAATCTGGGGAAACTTCCCAGATTTTTGTCTGAACCAGGAAAAGGAGGAAAAGATACAGACTTTCAGCAGGTTGTAAATGAAAAACTGTGTTTGGGATTTATTAACTTTGAAGTTGTTGTTGGATAACCAAGCAGGCAGTTGGACAAGCAAAGAACGGTTTCAGGAAAGAGTTATGTGTGGAGACTAACTTTTGGAGTCATTAATTTTTGGAATCATTAGCATAGAGATCATATTAAATCCTTGGAACGAGATGAGATCATCTAGAAAGAATAAATGCTTGGTGTATGGCGATCAGAAGTTGGATGAAGAACAAGCAACCCGAAGATGGGCTACGAAGGAGAGGTCAATGAAGTAGGAGGCCGATCAGAAGGGTATAGGTATTAGAGAAGAGCTCTACATGGGAGAAAGTATGAATAACGGTGTGAGTTTCCTGAATGTGAGAAGTAAGCAGAGGGTGGGATTGGCTCTATCCAGGGACAGAGACACAGAGGCAGTGACTTTAATTGGTGCATCCTGTCCTTCTTCCTTAGCGTAACACTGGACTTTGCTTCATAGTAGAGGGGCTTATTTTAAAATTAGCCTGTTTTGCTCTCAGCTGGACACAGGGTCATCTTGAATAAAGACATTTCTCAGCCTCTTTGCCATTCAGTGTGGCCCTGTGAGTAAATTGTGGCCAATGAGATAGGAATGGAAATGTCATGTGGCTTCTACACAGTGGTTCTTGGACTTGGCTGCCTGGAATGCAGAGATTGCTAGATCCAAGAGGCCACCTGGGGAACACTGCTATTCCTTGAGCATGGCAGAGTAGAAAATTGGAAGAGGCTGGCTCCCTGATGATTTGGGGGAATTGCCATCTACCTCCATGCTGTCTACCTGTCTACAGGAAAGAACAAACTTTGCATGTTTAAGCCATTGTTTGTAGCTTGCTTTTTTTTTTTTTTTTTTTTTTTTTTGCAGCCCAATCTAAATCTAACAGCAATGGTGTTAGATTGTTAAGGTTTTTAAAATAATTTGATGAGTTTTATATGTAAGCAATAAATGTCACATGCTATGAAAATGCAGAGTTTATACTTAGTTAGGTAGAAATTTCTGGATAATGCTATACGAGGATGACAAAAAAAGCATTCTTCTCTTATTCTTGACCTTACTGGGAATGCTATTACCATTTTAGAACTAAGTATTATGGTGTTGGCTTTGGAGATTTTTCAAATTTAAAATGGGGAAAATGACATCTGTTTTATTTTATAGAACTGTTATGAGGGTCAGATAGACTAATACAAAAATGTCAGGCAATTATAAAATGTCATACCACATTTGTTAGCATACAGCAGGCACTTAACAAAAATTTCTAGTGTTATTATTATTGGTGTTAAAATTTAATAACCTCCTATGTTTAATGCCATACGGAAAATAACTGTGTTCTATAAAGTATCTTTTTGGTGCTACCATATAGAAATAAAGTAAGTCAACTGGATCATTAAATGATCTTGTAAATCTTAGTATTTAAGCTGGATGTTGGAAACATAATACATGCTTTTCATTATAAAGAGAAGGAGTAGATACAGATTCAACACTTGGAAGGATATTTGAAATTGAAATAGTTCCCATGGAAAGAGACACCTAGAAACTCATGTTTGGAAAACATATTCAAGCCTATTTTATGAATTTAAAATGGGGGCTGATTGCCAGGTCATCACGTCGCCCAACTGCCAGCCAGAGTATTGGATCTCCAAGCAGGTGGCATCAGGAACCCCACTCCCCCAGCACGTTCCTGCTCCCTGCTCTCATGGCTGCCTGAAGAACTCACCCGTGGGGACTTACCTAAGTCCTCTCTTTTGTTCACATTTTCAGTCTATTCTTGGAATAATAAATTTTATGTATTTGTTATTTTCTGTAGAAGCAAAATATGGCTTTATATGAATGAAATAGTATTTCTGTGCTTCAAAATGTGTTCTTGCTTCATAATGTTTCATAGTAGAGAGGCTGATTTTAAAATTAGCCTGTTTTGCTCCCAGCAATCAGCTCTAGACAATATCTGTGGGAGAGTGAATTGGGTTTGTTGACTTAAATACATTTTGGATGTTATCCAGGTGTCTCACTTCTGAATGGGCTGAAACTTATGATCTGATAGCTTGACATATAATAGACTGGGTGTCATTTAAATTCAGGAACTTTACATATTGTTTTTCTTTTCAGTTTTCATGGTGAGGAGGATCTAGGCTTTTCTAAATGACAAAAATATCTGACTATTTATTTTTTATATACAAGCACTTGATTACATATATGGAAAAGTAAAAATTAGAGGTAACTATCTACAAAATTAAAATAAAACAAATTGATCAATAGTGACACTTATAAGCATTGCTTTCTTTTAGCTATATGAATTATTCTTTCTTCTTCATTTAAAATCAATAAGTATCTGAAAATGATTTATTTGTTATGCAATTCATGTAACATCAACATTTGCTGAACATTTGTTAACCACTGTATATTCTGACATGTGCTGATAATAATAATAAAATAATCTTTTACAGGTTTACTTGTTTCATATGATTGGATGATCATAAAAATCATTTGACATAAGAAAATGAATATTGTTAGATCTAAAGAAACTCAGGCATAGTCAACAAGAGCAAGGAGTTTATGTCATTGGTCTAATGTCAAATCAGTCCCACAATTTCAACCTCAAACCAGAATGATTATGAATTTCTGACTATAATTTTTTTATAAATTCCTCTACTCTTCACCATCCTTTAGATTTTTTAATTTTAGAAATTTTAAATTTGTTTTAATTAGTTATACATAACAGTAGGATGCATTTATGCACTTTAATATACATAGAAGGGGTAGGATTTCTCATGTTTCTGATGGTGTCTGTTGTAGAATCACATCAGTCATGCAGTCATATTGTACGTGGGTTCTAGCATTTGGTTTAAGCCTACTTTGAAAATAATATGTAAAAACTTCCACATTGAATGCTAATTTTGTACTGGACACTCTTAAGTACATGAGGTATATTAGTTTGAATAGATAATAAAGACTGAATAATCTTTATTAACCTGTATGAATGAACTGAGGTCCAATTAGGCTTAATAATTTTCCCAAGGACAACATAGCTAAGTACTTTGTGGAGCTGGGATTGAATCCAGGTAGGTAGTGGGAGAACTCAATCTCTTATACCATTAGACACTGTGTTCCTTCTTTAGCAATGTACGCTTTTTTTCCTTGTTAATATTATTTTTTTTTTTTCCGGATTGGTGTACTCTTTATGCAGGTAAAACTTTCATTGAAAACAAAATATATATGAGTTGACTTGAGTTATATCTAGAGAAAACTGGAAAATGGCCCATCTCTTCTAGCTTTTAAATTCTAAAAAGAAACCATATATTGATTTTTCAGAGCTTTAGTAAGTTTGCACACACAAATGTAGACGTTTGCAAAATGGTTTGATTCTCCAAGCTGATCTGTTCTTTGCTGCTGTGTTAATGGAAATAAATGGTTGGGACTGAATTTTACACTCCATTTGCACACAGAGGCAAGGCGTAGATTCAGCCCCTATCTGACTCCTCTTGGGCTCATTTTTATTGCTTTCCTCAGAAATGCCTCCAGTGTTTTACAACTATTACATACCATCATATCCAGAACTGACCAGAGCTTTGGAGGTGAAATTCTGTTCAGTATCATGATTCCTCTGAGCTTACAGCAATATTACATTAGTTTTTTCTTTCTTTTTTTCTGTTTCTGTACTGTAGAGCAAGTATTACCCGTGATTGGAGCCAGGTCTTTTTTTGTCAGTACTGCCCTGCAGGTGTTTTGGATTATTTACCTAAGACATATTAAGTGTGCTTTTTTCTATAGCAGACTAGAAGTTTCCTATTTCCTTTTTTTAAAGACCATTTCAAATTTAGAATCACTTTTAAATAGGCATCCTGATGGCCTTCTTCACATCATAAAGGAATACAGCATAATAGGTTAATTATGATTGGCTTATTGGTGTACCTAATTTCTTAATCTTTTTTCCCATCAGAATTCAGTAACTTTCTTTTGTTTCTGAATAATTGTATTCATTCATTCCCAGCTTTTAACTGAGCACTGTTGTATACATGGCATGATGTTATAAGGGATATAAACACGAATAAACAGCCTATGGTCTCTCTGTCACTACACAGGAGACTTGAACCTCAGTTTTTTCAAATGCTAAGTGACATTAAATCTATTATGCAAAATTGCTGAGAACACTAAGTGGGATTGTGAAATTTGCTGGCACTTATGAAGCTTGAAAAAATACCTGTCAACTGTGTGATAGGTAATTTATATGCACAATTAATCATTACTAGTCATAAATATGTGGTTACCTTTATACCTGCTTTTGCAGACAATATGCCTGAGGTTAACTTCCTTGCCTAAGTTCACTTAGTCATAAACAGTTGGGCTGAGGCTTGAACTTCTGCTTGCCTAACTCTAAAACATTAGTAGATCCAGTGTGCTGGCTAAACTCACTATTTAATCAAATGGCATAAAAATCTGGCACCTCACATAGGAAAGGAGAGGTGGGATAATATAAATATAAACTTAGTGATATTCAGAGAAAATGAGATTGTTTAGTTAGTGGGACAGGGAAAGGTTTGTGTCATGCATCTTGATCTTGGATGAGAGACAGAATTTGGACTAGAGAAGAAAGAAAATACATTCCCTTACCAAGGCCAGTCTGGGTAGTTATGAAGTGATAGGTCATCCATGGTTAAGAGCTGCTGCTGTTTTTTCAACAAGGGTTTAAGAAAATGATGAAATTTAGAGATTACAAGGGTTGGGTGGGGCTATTGGTAAGAGAACCGAATACTGGATGAAATGATCTGAATTTTCTCTACAAGCAATGGAGACTCACGAGAATTTTTCGAGGCCTGAGTAAAAAGAATGTAGTTATACTTTAGGGAGATTAATTGTGGCAAAGTGTATGGAAAGACAGTAAAGACAAGAGACAAGAAACTTCAGTGGGAAGCTATTTCAATAATAGAATTCATGTGTAAGGAGTGATCTTAATCAGAGTACTGAAATTTGAAATGGAGAAGGGGAGAGAAATAAAATAGAAATCTGTCACACAAGGAGAACTTACTGTATTTGACAAGCAAATGTCACAAGGAAAAGAAGGACTCACAAAGAAACTGGCAACTGTTTGGATATATGATGGTTCCATGGGGATCAGGGGCACACTGAATTTGAAGATGTTCACGGTGTATGTGCAGCAGTCCTCATAGAAAGCTAGAATTTACGTAGAACGCTGGAATTTATGGTAAGTATCTATGAGATTAGATCAGATTTCACAAGTAAAGAAAAGGAAAGCAGCGACAAGAAGAAAAGACAATTTAGATCTCATAAGAATAATTTCGTTTCTGAGAAGTAGTGCAAAAGTGTACTTGGAGAGTATGTACTTACTATGTATTCGACATTGTGTAAAAGTACTTTTATAAATATTATCTTAAGTTTCAAAGGAACCCTGGAAGGCAATCACCATTTTTTTTTCAGATAAAGAAGAGCTAGAGAAGGAATGACTAGGATCATCTGCCAGATATATCATTTATTCATCAGAAAATACACACTGAGTTCAACCTGTGCCTCAGGTATGGCATCCTGTGCCAGGCACTCGGGAGGATGGTGGACAGGCATGGTTCCTTCTTATCAGTGAACTTTGCACTTACCTTTAATTTTGGCATAATTCCTATATAACTGCGGAAATCAGTTCAACAGACGTATTAAACATATATGGGATACTAAGATACCAGCCTGTAAGAAGTCGCTGTGGAGAGAGGAACCACAGTTAGATTCAGAAGATTTTAGTAGTCCATGCTTCAATGACCCACTAACAATCATTTTGATGTTTAACAAAGCTACTACATGTTGTTAGCACAGTTCTAGCATAATTAATCCACTTCAACCTAAATTCACCTCAACCACTTCAACCTAATTATTGATCTCATGAAGCTGTCCAGGATAATGTGATATGATGTACCATATTTAAAAGAAGCTATAATCTAGTTAAAATTTTAAAAGCAGTGTGGCAGCATCATGCTGGTAAGGATGTGGACCAATTTGAACACTCAAAGTTTGTTGGTGCCAGTGTAAAATGATAACAGTACCTGAAAATTTTCTAGACGTTCTCTTTTTTTCTTTAAATAAAATTTAAGGAAAGGTAGCAGAATACAACAGTCACTAGTATGGCATTATGTAAAAATGTGAATGTGTAACCGATGTGATTCTGCAATCTGTATTTGGGGTAAAAATGGGAGTTCATAACTCACTTGAAACTAATGTTTGAAATATGATATGTCAAGAGCTTTGTAAGGTTTTGAACAACCAATAAAAAAAAAAGTTGATAATGACACAAGAATGATAAAAAAAAAAATTTAAAACATATTTACTCATGACCCAGGAATTTTACTCCTGGGAATTTACTCAGAGGAAATCAAAGCTTATAGCCCCCCAAGGCCTGTATGAGAATGTGAAAAGGCTAGTTTAGGGCTATTAGGGCATACAGGCTTTCAGAGATAAACTTAAGTTAGCCATCAACAAACCGTGTTACACAAATACGGTGGAACACTACTCAGCAATGTAAAGGAATGTTCTTCTGACATGTTGAATGAAAGAAGCCTTACATAAGAAGACCTGTGGCCTGATTCCACTCACATAGAGTCCTGTGTTAGGCAATGCTACCATCTGATGAGGAAGTCTGTGATTGCCTTTGTGCATAAAGGGTAGAAATTGCGAACCGGCAAGAGGGAACTTGCTGGGGTGACAGACAGTAGTTCAGGTCATGTGGCTGTATGCATTTCTTATGACTTTTCAAATGGTACAGTTCAGATTTGTGCACTTTACAGACCATCATTTTTTAAACTTACAAGATAAAAATTGCATCAAAGGGTTTTAGTGTGATGGGTAGTGGTATCTACAACCCACACTGGAATGCATAAAAATTATGCTGCATTCATGAATGGATAAATGAACAGGTAGATGATAAAGTGATTCTAAGAAACAATGTAGAGCTGAGGTGGTAAGTAAGGTACGATTCTTTTAATTTTTGTGTAAGTTTGGACATATTCACCATAAAATGTTAGAGGCAAAAAGACTACATATGAGAGGCATCACTACTTTGTGGTTCTTCTGGTCATTCCCTCAGTAAGTTAAATATTTCCATGTACCCCACCCTTGTCTCAGGATTACTTTAAAAACTAGAACCTTTGCTAATATCTGGAATGAAAATAGGCAGTTTGTTTTCGTCTCATTTGAGCCTTGGAGGGAATTGTGTTCTACCTCAGTAAATTTCATAGATGGGTAAATTGAACAAGATGGTGATAGCTTTGGAGATGAAAGATGCAGATTATTTAAACAGGACAGAAATGCTGGGGATACAACCCTGAAACCTGTAATCTTGTGAATGTTACTAGAGGAGGCTTTGCCAGGAGTTTGTTTACAATAATGTTTCAAGAACAGAGACAAAATTATCTAAATAAAATACGTGTTTATTAATTGACTCATAGTCTAATTGATATAAAAATGCTCTTTGAACTATAGTGATATCTTTGACCTTTGATAATATTTAGCTTCCATATTTGCAAATATAATTTCACTCCTTAAAACAGACACACTTCAGAAAAACAAAGACTTTCACAATGTACTATCTTCCATTAAGTTCAATGGAATTTTAAAAATCAATGATATTTATGTTTTTTTTAAAAAAATTTAGTTATAGTCGGACACAATACCTTTATTTTGTTTATTCATTTATTTTTTATGTGGTGCTGAGGATTGAACCAGCACCTTGCATGTGCTAGGCGAGCGCTCTACCTCTGAGCCCCACCCCCCAGCCCCCAATGATCTTTTTGTTTAATCTGTTTTACTTGAGATTCTACTAAAAGTAAATATAAATAATTGAAAGTGGATAAGTAGGTAGAAAATAAAATAGTGTTCTATCTCAGAATTGAGTTTGTCCTTTCCAAAATAGGAAGACTTTCAATTCTGATGGTATTTTTGTATTAGGCAATATGACTGATTCCTTCCTAGCATTTTATTAATTCAATGAAATGATATAAACTTGTCTTTCTGAACTGTATACATCCTTTTATCAATTATCGGATATCTTGAAATAGAGAAGTTTGGGTTTTGCTGATAGAACGTGAGCATACTTTCAATGAATATTATGATTTTACCTACTTTCCAAAGAATTACAGAAGTATTTCATACTTCTGACCCTAATCTATGGGCTTTCTTGATTGAAAAATCTTAATTCTTGCTATGGATGGGATTAGTGAAGAAATATCTGAGTTCTACATTGGAGGTCTAGTGGGCTTTATATTAGCTATTAATTAGACATATGACCTTACACAGGCACTTAACATCTCCAGACTTCATTTTTTTTTATTTAAAATTGACAAGCTTGGAAAAGTTGACTGTAATGTGTTCTACAGCTTTTTTTTTTTTTTTAGCTTTGCTGTGAAGCTAGACAAATCTGAGTTTGAAATAACTGTGTTTCTATTTCCCTATTATTTTCTTTCTTTCTTTTTCATTTTTGAAGATGAGATTCTTCTTCCTACATGAGAAACTGTACTGGGGAGAAGGAAAAGGGTGAATTCCACCTAATTCACACAAGTTTAGGTCATGGTTATGTAAAAATGCGTCTGTAAATGATGTCACATTGTCTTAGGTACAATAATAAGAACAATTAACATTTATTCAGTGCTTTCTTTAACACTCTCAGTATTTTATATATATTAGCTCATTTAATCCTCAAAACAATTTATGAAATGTAATATTGTTATTGGCAATTTATATATGGGGATCAAAGCAAACACCTTTAAGTAACTTACTCAAGATCACACAGCTAATAAGTGGAGAGCTAAGATTTAACTCAGATTCTCTGTTTAGAGCCTTATCTCTTACCTAGTATGATAATCTGCCTCTGTAATGACTACAATTATTTGCATCTACACTAGTGTCTCTACCTATCAATCCATTAATTCCTTACATAATGCGATACCAGGGAGGAAAAGGTTAGATTTCCATGATACAAGAAAGTCAATTAAAAGCAAATTCTTAATTGATAGTAACCTTTACTTTTAAAATGCCATGCATTTTAAAAATGGCTTTTATTAAATTTTGAATGGGTGCAAAATATTTATAAAATTTATTGAGAACATGCACCAGAATGGATAAAATGAAGAGACTGGCAAGAGTAGGTATTAGGTATTGCCAAGCAATTAGAACGCTTTCCCTGGCAGTAGGAAGAGAAATCAGTACAACCAATTCAGAAAAGAGTTTCCCAGAATCTACTAAAGCTGAACATATATTGACTCTATGAACAAGCAGTTCCACGGTGGAGTGTCTCCCTGTCAGGAATGTGTATTTATGCATGAGCAAGAATATCCATAGTAGCACGATTTATCAGAGTCAAACACTGGACAGGAGCCATATGGACATCAACAATAGAGTGAATGAAGGAATTGTGGTATTATTATGAAATATTCAGAAATGAGAATTAAACAAACAACAAGCAGCCACATGATCGAATCTCACAGACACATTGTTGTGCAGAAGAAACCAGACACGGAAGTGGACCCGCTGCATGATTCCATTTATAGGAAGTTCAACAAAAGCTGAAACGAATCTATGGTATCAGGAGCCTATGGTATCAGTAGCCTGTTGGTGTTTACTTTTTGAGGGTGATGACTAGATTGACAACAAGGAAGCATTAAATTCGGTAAATCTGTTTTCTGACTAGGGTGTTGGGTTTATGATAGGGTTACTTAGTGATAATCCATTAAGTCGTACACACTATTTTTGCATTTTTATATGAATATTGTATTTGATAAAGAGTTTTCATTAGAAAACCGTGTGGAGGGTTCCAAGAACCCCAGGACAGGGCACCCCTGGACCCCACACTCTTGGTAAGAATGACGTCATCTCTGAAGACCCTTCAGCTCCTTTCCTTTCTTCCTTCCCTCTTAGATAAAACTATTACCCTGAACTGGCACATCCAATTCCCTCTCTCAATAAAATCATATTATAAATGGAGTATTTTAAAACAACATATTTAAATGTTTCTCTTTGTCCTTTTCTTAACTCTGTCTCTCTTATTTACTTTAATTCAGATATTAAATAGGTGTTTACTTATTTGTGCATAGTATCCTCCAGATATCTTAATTTACTGGGACAGCTTTAGCATGGTTCAGAAATGACAGGTTTTATTTTCTCATCTGCAAAAAGGGGCCGGTTGTTGGGGGGAGTTAAACTAGTTAGTTCTCAAATTCTTTTAGCTCTAAAACATGATCTTTGAGTGTGATTTGTAGGGTAGAATAGTATGATACAGAACTTAATTGTGTAAGCATATAACCTATATGATGAAATCATCAGAGAAGTTCTTATAGAAGATATAATTCTTAAGAGTTTTTATATATGCATAGCATTTTAGATAATGACAAAAATTATTCATTCATGAATATTCAAGGCCCCTGTACCCCACTCCATACATTCCATATTCACACAGCAAACTGTGTTGATACATATAAGTAGGAGCATCAAAGACATTTATAATAAAATGAATGACTTCATAGAAGTCTCTGTTGGGGGAAAGCCAGACAAATATGAGATGGAGAGAACCAGGGGAAGATGTAAAAGATTTATGAGCTGAATTTGGAAAATGTTTCGGGTTTAAAAATGGAAGCAGGGAGTGTATTATGCAGAATATTGGAAGAAGCAATAGAAAAAGGATTTTATGATATTTTTCAGTGCATTGCGTATACCTTGATCCTGCCTCTGCCATCCTGGTGGGAGGTAGTAAACATTGTAATCATCTTCATTTACAATTTTTCTGTCATTTCAATGTTACTAATGAATTAGGCTAAGTGTGGATTCACTGGTAGATGGGTGTTGCACTTTTTACAGTCAAAACAAGATGAGGACATTCTGGGAAATGAGAGTAATTTGAGAAAAGAATAAAAGATGGGAGTCATAAGTTATGCTAATTGGGAAGTGATTAGATCTTCCTAGCAAAAAGTTGGTCTTTTATATTGGAAACATTTGGGAAATGAAATAAGCCCATTGATTGCTGACTTTGATGAACTATGATGATTAGGTAAAGCTGACTTTCAATATGTTCAAGAACTCTGATAGCCTCCAGTATTTATCAATGTAAGCTTATCATATACTGGATACTTTATTTTGCAGCAGTATGTGGGATGCATGATGAGAGGAAGGGCTTCATGTCTGCAGAGCTGCAATTATAAAAATTTATGTTTGAAATCGTGATGTTTGCAATAGCAGGAAGACATATGAATATGAAGTTCAAATGCAGTAGAAAATTTCCAAGCAAGAATGATGAGATTAAATGGTTAAATGGTGAATGAAGGAAAAGAAGAGTCAATGACTGCTCCCGAGTCCTGAGCATGAGGAGGGGGTGACAGCTGAGTGTTATTGACAGATCAGCACTAAATTATTTAAATATTGACCTTTTTTTTTTTTTGCCTGTAGAATCAACAAGTTTATTGAGAACTTCTGTGATTCAATACTAAGCAGCTCATTGAGAACAGAATGGAAAACAATAGCAACAACAAAAGCAGCGGCCCTTTTTCATGGTGCTTATCATTTAACTGGGGATTTATGCATTGTCTTTGTTCATTGTGGCTGCTATAATAAAACAACATAGACTGGGTGACCTACCTAATGTCATACGGGTGCTCTGACCCAGAAGACAGAGTCAGGGTTCAGTAGGTGAAAGAACATACAAAATGCAGTTGTGGCCATGGCCATTAGCTAGCCCCCAACTTCAACTCCAGCCTCCATCCAGTACCGTTTTTAGCCCCTATCTTCTCATTTCCAAAGGCCTTTTTATAGGCAGGCCAAACAAAGAAGGCACACTGACAACCGGCTACGTAAGGGGATGGGGGTGGCGCATGCTTAGAGTTAATGTGTCCCACCTTGAGTCTATATGCTGAATCACAGTGTTTCTGGCTTGACCATCCATAACATAGACAGTTCCCAGCCCTGACTACATACTAAAAACATCACATAGCCCACTGCAAGTATCCTCAGCAGGGAGCCTAACTACAGCCATTTTGGGGCCCAGCACCTACAGGTACAAACTTTGTTTCTCACAGTTGTGGAGGCTGGGGCCCGAGATCAAGGTGCTGGCAGCATGGGAGTGTGGTCAGGGTTGGCTTCCTCGTGGACTGCTCCCTGTTACATTACATGGCAGAAAGTCCGGAGGTCTCCCCAGGGTCTCTTTTATAAGTGCAATAATTTCACTAATGAGAGCTCTGCTCACATGATCAATCGCTTCCCGGGTGCCCACCTCCTGATGCCATTGGGAAGTAGAATTTCAATGTGTGAATTTTGAAGGATGCAAACATTAAGTTGCTTTTAAGCATCAAATCCCATGTTTACACATAAAAATGTATAATTCCAAATGAGAATACTTATGAAAGAAGAGTATTTGTTTCTCTGGGAACATTTAACATGGGGATCAGATTTGGTTTGGGTTAATAGGACTCTGGCAAACATATCCTACTTGAATTGAGATTTGAGTTATGAATAGGAAATAGCTGAATGGAGGGAAGGTCAGTTTCATCAAAAGACAAGGCATCATATCTTACAGATTTTGAGGGGTAGGCAAGAACAAGTTCATATAGAGCTGTATAGGTCGTGATAAGGATTTGAGAATTTATCTTATAAAAACTCAGAATGCAAGGAGGGGCTTCCACAGAGGAGCAATCTGATTGCCATTTCCAAAGTATAGTCTGGTTTCAATATAGAGATTAGAGAGGTAGGGTGGGAGGTAGCGAGGTGTGGGGGTGGATGTAGAGGCCAGCAAGGATGATACTGTGGGGATCTGGGCTAGAGCTGAGGGTCCCTGGACTTGAGTAGGGAGAGGGAGGAGGAGCTTGTCAGTGGGCGATTACAAAGTGAGGAGAGGAGAGAGCCTACCACTTCTGAGAATCTTGAAGATCTGTGTGGGTGTAACACAGTGATAGAGTTTGTGCTTAGCATGAGTAAGGTCCTAGGTTCAATGTCCAGCACCAATAAATGAACAAAGAAATTAGTTAATAGATAAATAAAAAACAAAGGCCAGGGATCCCAGGAAGGTGAAATGTCAGAGTCTTCAGTGGTGACACAGAAGAAATGGTCAGGAGAACAAGAAGAGAGAGTGTGTCTGCACAAGGGACAAAGGCAGAATCAGCCGAGTGTGTTGTCATGGCGACAAAGGTAAAGATGCTAAAATAAGTTTCTTTCCAGCTCTGCACCTTGAGAAGTGCTGCTAGACAATGAATTCTGGCCCCATTGCCACCACCACCCCGTGGCTTGGACAGAGCACCATGGGCGGACCCTCTGCCGTTGGACACTAGGTGCTGTTTTCACTCTCTGAATACATTCTCTTCAGTAAGTAACCCCGGATGCACATCCCTAGAGGCTGCATCTTCAGGCAAAGGGAGGTCATGTTCATAGCCTCTTCGAATCAGGGAAAGCAAGTAGTTAGTTGGCCTTTGTGTTTCTGTGTGAGGTAGGGTGCAGCCTCCCACAGGACTCAACTAATGGCCAACAGCCCAAATTTAGGAAGGTGAAATTGGAAAAAGGGTAGGAAAAAAATTCAACTGGAAATGTCTCTTACAGTAATCCTAAAAGTCTTTTTCTCTCTGTGCTTTTCCGTGGCCCTTTGTGTCGTCCTGGCAGTTGATCTAGGAGCTGAGCACCTCCTCTAGCCAGTCTCGCCTTGCGTGTTCACCGTTGCTCCTTTCAACCATGAAATCTCTCTGTGCACCCACGTGCAGCAGGCATTGTGCAAGGAGCTGTGCATGCAGAGAGGAAAAAGATGTGGCTGCTCTCCTCCACCAGCTCGGAGTCTGAGGCCTGAGGACCTACTGAAGACAGGAAGGTGTGAACTGCAGGACCACCCCTGCCTTGGTCCCATTCTAGGCACCTAAGGGGACCCTGATGAATAGGTCTCTATGGTCCTATAATTTAAAATATTTTGCAAAAGCGAGCCCATTTGTCCATGAGTGATGCCTCGACTTCCCATTCTGACTCCATCTCTGTGAAAATTCTCTTCTTCTTGAGTGGTGTTTAAGTGGATGAAGCCCTTCTCTGCTTTGGGCAAAGAGGAGTTGAGTCAGGAATACAATTAGTTTGGAATTAGTGGATCTCCAGCTATTTGGTTTCTAGGTACCTCAGCAAATAAGTCATACTCAGCAAAGAGGTTGGCTGAGAAGACTGTGGTGAGGCTTTGGGGATGGCTGTGGCAGGACCGCAGTAGGACCCTTGTCCTCATATGGCAGGATCCTGGGAGCTTTTAAGGAAAATTTCTTGTATTATTACAGAAGTATAGCTAATTGTCTCTTTCCTCCTCACAGTTCCCTTTCTGCAAGACGACATCTGCCTCACAGTCACCTTCCCAGGATGGCCCATGGCAAAGATCCCCCTTTGTCCTGTCTCCCAAATGGCCACTACTAACTTTGCTTAATGGGAGGTGCCAAAACCTGAGCCAAAGCCACCCACCCACCTCCCCATCATCTGGTGGCCACCTCCAGGTGACAGACACCTTCCCGGAACACAGTTTTGCCCTTTTTTATTTTCTTGTTTAGCTCTTGGATAGAGGTTTTAAACACACATGGAAACTCAAATTATCTTCGGAAGCCTTTGGGTGGTTTGAACTTGAAGGTGGTTCAGGCCTTGAGATGTTGTTTTAATGACATCAAGGACACTCTAAAAAGAAACCCCAATTATAAGCAGGTTGTCAAAACTTTATTCAAAATAATTGATGAGGCTCAAAAGCTCCATTGGAACAGCATTTTAGAAAAAAAATGTTTTATAGTGTTTCAAAAATCCTTCTTTTGATATCCTTATCAAAAGAGCTAAATGATACCCTAATAAAAGTGGAATACTGAAAAATTATAGTGTACCATTAAAAATCATAAGAAAAGTAGTAAATGATTTACTGAAAGAAATGTGTTTGTGGTAGAGAAAATGAACAGTTCTTAGATTCTCAATAACCCAATTAATGAAGAGAAATAAAGCATATGAAGACATTGGAAAAAGATTTAAATTTCTTGGTCTTTTGACATATATATTGCTATAGATGAAGATAAATTACAATTTATGCACTACTAGTGAGGCTATCAGTAACAAACTAGTTATAGCCAACATTTATAAGATTTCAAATTATTCATATTACTGCAAAATTGAAGTATCTTAATCTATATATCAGTTTTCCCAATTTGACAAACATCTTAAAAATGTACCTGATTGATATTGAATTGTGAAACTGAGGAAAACTTTTCTAAATTATCAGATTACCAATATTTTAAAAAATTTTCAATAATTTTTAATGGCAATGAAATACATGAAATTTCTCATCTCAACCATTTTTTTAAAAAAATATTTTTTTAGTTGTCACTGGACGTTATTTATTTATATGTGGTACTGAGAATTGAACCTAGTGCCTCACACATGCTAGGCAAGTGCTCCACCACTGAGCCACATCCCCAGCCCTCATTTCAACCATTTTTAAGTGTACAATTCAGTATACTTAAGTATATTTATATGGTTTTACAAACGATTCATATCATTTATTTTTAAATATAAAATAAAATTGAAAAATACTGATTTTTAGAATATGTGTTGTAAAATAATTGTCATATGAAAGGCAGCCAGAGATATGTGGCTAAAAAACATACAGTATGGCACATATTCTCTAATTAATATTTTTATAATGATTTTATGATGTTTGTGATGTTATAGGAAAGATTCCCAAAGCATGGCCATGTGGAAGTGCCTCCCATATGACTCAGCCTTACAGGGACATTTGACCTTGTAAAACTCCACTAGATCACTCACAACACAGAACAGAAGAGAGACCAGCTCTAGGGGCCTTAAAATCCGTTCCTTAACCAGTGAGACCTTGTCACCTAGGAGTCTCACCAACAAAGAAAAGACTGACTTTTTTCCCCCTTTTTTCTCCATTTAACTGTTAAATAAAAACATAAAGATCTTAAATATTAATAGGGTACCACGTGATGTTTCCATACCGGTATGCAGTATGCAATGTTTCAATGAAGTGAAGCGTAACTATCTCCTCCAACACTGATGACTTCATTCTGGGGAAAACTTTCAAAATCCTTTCTTCTAGCTCTTTGAAATGTGCCTTCCATTCTCGTCACCCATAGTCACCCTACCTTGCAGTCGCAAACCAGAGTTTCTCATTTCTATCTCACGGTGACCTGGGACCAGAGGTCAGCCTCTCCCCAGCCTCCCCCCCCCTCTCTGCAGCCTCTGGGAGCCACCATTCCACTCTCCTTCCTGGGAAATTACTTTTAGATTCCACATGAGTAGAGCATGAAGCACTGCTCTTTCTGTGCCTGCTGATTTTGCTTTGTGATCTCCGGTTCCTCCGTATTTTTGCAAGTGATAGGATTCTGCTCTGTTTTATGGTGGGATAGTATTCTGCTGTGTCTGCATTCCACATTGTTTTTAGTCCATCCATCAGCTGATGGACACTTAGGTTGTCTCCATCTCTTGGCGGTGGTGCCTAGTGGTAGGAGGGCAGATGTCTCTTTGTTAGATTCATTTCATTTTTTTTTTTAGATATATATACCTAGTGGTAGTACTGTGGAGCATATGGTAGTACTAGTTCCATGAATTTATTTCTTGACTCACAAGACTCCTAACAACTTTCCTTTTAAATTAGTCTTTATTTTATTCTTAAGAAGTTCTAAAATTTATCATTATTGTTATAGCTTGTATCATTCAAACTTCATACTCATCTCTTCTTTTCTCTCTCTCTTTTTATTTTTTTAAGGGGGATACTAGGAATGAAACCACTGTGCTACATTCCTGTCCCTCTCTATTTTTGATTTTGAGAAAGGTTCTTGCTAAGTTGCTGAGGGCCTAACTAAATACCTGAGGTTGGCCTTGAAGTTGCCATCTTCCTGTCTCAGCCTCCCCAATAGCTGGGATTACAAGTGTGTACCACTACTCCTGGCAACATACTAATTTTTGTACCTAAATTTGTTTGCATGATTTTGTGTTCTTTTTCTAAATTCTGCCTCTTTCTGCATAAGGCCCAGGAAAATTTGAATCTTTCCAGTCTGTGGACTCACCCCTACTTGGGGCTAGTCCACAAAGAACCTTCAATGGACCTGCACTACACTTGGAAGGAGGTTTTTTTTTTTTTTTTTTTTTTTTAATAAATGACACTGGAATGCATAACAATTCTTATTACACATATACAGCACAATTCTTCATATCTCTGGTTGTATATAAAGTATGTTGACACCAATTCATGTCTTCATACATGTACTTTGGATGGTGATGTCTATCACATTCCACCATCCTTGCTAATCCCCTGCCCCCTCCCTTTCCCCCCTACCCCTCTTGCCTATCTAGAGTTCATCTATTCCTCCTAAGCTCCCCCTCCCTGCCCCACTATGAATCAGCGTCCTTATATCAGAGAAAACATTCAGCATTTGTTTTTTTGGGATTAGCTAACTTCACTTAGCATTATCTTCTCCAACGTCATCCATTTACCTGCAAATGCCATGATTTCATTCTCTTTTGTTGCTGAATAATATTACAATGTGTATATGTACCACATTTTTTTAATCCATTTATCTACTGAAGGGCATCTAGGTAGGCTCCACAGTTTAGCTATTGTGAATTGTGCTGCTATAAACATTGATGTGGCTGTGTCCCTGTAGTGTACTATGCTGTTTTTAAGTCCTTTGGGTATAGACTGAAGAGAGGGATAGCTGGGTCAAATGGTGGTTCCATTCCCAGATTTCCAAGGAATCTCCATACTGCTTTCCATATTTTTAATATTTATTTTTTAGTTTTCTGTGGACACAACATCTTTATTTTGTGTGGTGCTGAGGATCAAACCCAGCGCCTCACACTTGTCAGGCCAGTGCACTACCGCTTGAGCCACATCCCCAGCCCCCTGCTTTCCACATTGGTTACACCAATTTGCAGTCCCACCAGCAGTGTATGAGTGTGCCTTTTCCCCCACATCCTCACCAACACTTATTGTTGTTTGTCTTCATAATAGCTGCCATTCTGACTGGAGTAAAACTCAACTCAAAGTGGCTCAAGGACCTAGGAATTAAACCAGAGACTCTGCATCTAATAGAAGAAAAAGTAGGCCCTAATCTTCATCATGTGGGATTAGGCCCCAACTTCCTTAATAAGACTCCTATAGCCCAAGAATTAAAACCAAGAATCAATAAATGGGATGAAATCAAACCAAAAAGTTTCTTCTCAGCAAAAGGAACAATCTGTGGTGCTGGGGTTGTAGCTCAGTGGTAGAGTGCTTGCCTAGCACACATGAGGCCCTGGGTTCAATCCTCAGCGCCACATAAAACTGAAATAAAGATATTGTGTCCACCTACAATTAAAAAATAAATATTAAAAAAACAATCTGTGAGGTGAATAGAGAGCCTACATCCCCGGAGTAAATTTCTACCCCTCACATATCAGATAGAGCCCTAATCTCTAGGGTATATAAAGAACTCAAAAAGCTAAGCACCAAAAAAATAAATAACCCAATCAACAAATGGGCCAAGGACCTGAACAGACACTTCTCAGAAGAGGATATACAATCAATCAACAAATACATAAAAAAATGTTCATTATCTCTAACAATTAGAGAAATGCAAATCAAAACTATTCCAAGATATCATTTCACTCCAGTCAGAATGGAAGGGGCTTTCTTAATCACTCATGCTTTGGTCTAAGGAGAAACAGGGACACAGAAAAAGTGTTACATTCTTTAGACTTCACTTTTCCTGTTTTCCATTTCTTCTTCACTTCCTCACTTTACAAAGAAACTTAGTGTTTTTTCAAGGTCACATCTAATTGATTTTAGAGTCTGGCCTAGAATTTAGTTTGCTGGCTCTTATGCTAACATTAGTTTCCATATTTCTAGCTACTCTTTTTATTCTTTTTCAAAAGATTGTTTTTATTTGTTATTTTTAGATATACATGAGAGTAGGGTGTATTTTGACGTATCCTACATACACGAAGTCGATGTAGGATCCCATTGTAATGAGGATCCCATTCTGCAGTTGTACGTGACGTGCTGTTACACTGGACGTGTTAGGAGAGTTAGGTCCCATTCATTTCACTGTAGCTACTCTTTTTCCAAAATATCATACAACATACGCAATTGTCTTTCTATAGAACTTACCACTTATCCACACTCAAACTATTAACACCATAATAAAATCTCCAGCTTCTTTACATAAAAAATAGATATTATCATAGAGCAACTCACCTTTAGTTTTAATAGTTTCCTTTCAACAGATTCTAAAGAAAACATGTAAAGCAAAAATTGTACGGAGTTAAATTTATCAAATTACTCTTGAAAATACCATAAATAACCCATAATAAGTGAGATGCTCATTCCATGAGGAAGACAAAACGCTGAATCCAAGTGGGCTCAGAGCAGAATCTTTTTTCTCATTTCATGCTGACTCTGGGGCAAACACTGAAGACAATGATGGGGTGTCTACGGCATTGATAAAATCTATACCCAGCTATAACAGATTTATATTTGAACTATCAGTATTCTCTCTCCACCAAGTCCCCCTGCATCAGACCACATTAAGGATGAAATTGGCATATGGACCCAGTTGAATCCTTAGGATTTTATATAACATCTCACTTGACTGGACTAGAAGTCTGTGTGGAAGAATAGTTTGGCCAAGTTAACAGACTTGACTTGCGGTTATTTCCCCTAAATCCAAGCAAGACTATTTTTTTTTTTTTGGCCCCTTCTCATCATTTGGATAACTGCGATCAGATAAACTGGTCTATGGTTATTGGCAAAAGCGAATATCAACTCTTGTTGTTTGCCATCTGAGCCTCGGCATGGCTCCATTAATACTAAACTCTCTATCATCAATATGTGTGGAAGATGCATTGGGCCATTTGGGTATATGTGTCAGCTATGAAAATTGTCTTGGTGGTGAGCTAAAAGTAATCATTGTGTGGTAATTAAAGCATTTAAAAATGCCCATTGTGTAATAAGGAAGATTTCAGCATTCGCCATTTTTTCTCTGTAATGGCTGATTTGCTGCATTTATTCTTTGTCTTCCCAGTGAATTCATTTATTGCCAATGTTTTTACTAGTATTGTTAGCTTCATCGCATAATTAGTGGTATTCGGCTGCTGCTTTTTAGCCCGAAAGAACTGTAATTAGTTTTCATTCACTATTGGCATTTATGTAGCATCAGCGTCATTGTCAAAGGGCATAAAGACTATAATTCTATCACCAGGTTTTAAATCCCTAAAAATGCAAAAATCTATTTTGTTCATTTTAAGTAATAACAGAGGGTATGAGCTACAAATGATATAATTTCATTCTGCTTGGAAAGAAAGGAGTATTATGGGATGTGATTGAGTGATACATTTTTGTACCAGGTACCAGGTTTTTCTCTGCCAAGGTGGGAAATTCTGTTCCTACTATCTAGTTGGTTAATTCTAAATAGCTTAAATAGTGTTTGAGATCTGTTATTTCACTTTTCTGCACTAACTCACTATCTAAAACAAAATATTTTAAGTGGGAAAATATGACTATGTATTGTCAAGGTTTTGAAATCTCAAGGTTTTGAAATCCTTGAGATTTTAAAACTTCCTTCATTTGCTAAGTAGCCTCCAAAGGGTTAACTGTGTACATGAAATTCAATAGTGTCTGTAGAGCCCTTAAGACATTGCTCAAAAATAATGGTTACTGCCAATTTTTTCTTTATAATGACACCATCAACTCTCTCAAAGGTCCAGAGTTTCTGTACAGGGCCTTTCGGTTACAAGGCCTTATTAGGGTCAAGGTATTCTAAAACCCAAAGTCGTAGAGATGTGGCTAAAATTCTGCCATGGGCTGGTGTGTCCAGACCGTGGCTCATTCCCTGTTGTGGTCAGTAGAGTGTTTGGCAGTATGTGGGTGATGGCAGTGGTGCTGGTGGTGATGGTGTGTGTGTGTGTTTCCTGGTGTGTGTGTGCTGTGGTGTGGTGTAGTGTATGAGTGTCTGTAGGTGTACACGAGTGTGCTTAGGATAAGGTGAGAAATTCTCTAAAATCCTCGTGGACATCTCAGGCTCCTCAGTGCTCTGTGCCGTCTGTTCCAATGAATCCAGTTTGGCTACATGGGATTGCCTCATCCATCCATTTCATCATCTGTTTCCGGCTCTCACAGATTGCCGCTGTGAGCCCCAGTATAGTCCCCACGGCCTCACCTCAATAGAAGTATATGTACTGATAATGGTTTTCAAATGTGGCGATGAAAATTTTGGCTGCAACACAGTCTTGGAGAGAGCAAGAATCAGGAGGGAAGAGTTAAAAATACTCTGAAAATGACAGTGCTGGCTAACCCTTAGGTAGGTGACCCTTGCTGTGTGTGCCATGCACCACCACATGAACTCCCTGAAAACTCATGGTCCTCCATGATGTGGGAACTTCTGTTATACTCATCATTGAGGAAGAAATTGAGGCCGAACAGAGAAGCACTGGAACTGGACACACAGCTCCTGCTCTCCGTTCTACCTCTTGTAATGGCTGCTGGAAAATTCTTGTTCTCTTTCTGCTATGTTTGGATTCACCAGGAATGTTCATTTTTGAAAAAAGAGCTTTCTACTGGCTGATAAGTCAGAATTGATCTACAAGACTTCTTTACTACATATATTGTTCTTAATTAAAAATAAGACAGTGGGAATGAATTGGATATAGTTTTCTTATGTACATATGTGAGAATACCTAAGTGAATTCAATCATTGTGGACACCCATAAGAATGGGGTCCTAATTAGAATAAGATATATTTCATGCTTGTATGATTTTGGGGGAGGAGTACTGGGGAATTAATTCAGGGACACTTGATCACTGAGTCACATCGCCACCCCTGTTTGTATTTTATTAGATACAGGGTCTCACTGAGTTGCTTAGCACGTCACTTTTGCTGAGACTGGTTTTGAACTCTAAGATCCTCTTGCCTCAGAGCTGCTGGGATTACAGGCGTGTGCCACCGCACCTGGCTCCATCCCTGTATAATTTTTTAAAAAATGGATTCTACTGTCACATACAACTAAAAATAACCAACAAAAAATAAATTTAAAAAGTATATTTTGTTTATAAGTCTAGCGATCTCTTTAGTTAGTTGTACTGTGAAGATATTAATCATGGATTGCTATTATACAGAAATAAAGAGAAATGAAAATCAAACCAAGTATTCAGACTATTCAAGCAAATGAATATAACTCCACTGTTGAGGAGTTTTAGACTGAGTTATGAAAATCACAAGCACTGATCACATTCACATAATTTTGTTAGCAGATCATGAAGGCAAGGTACCTTGCCCTGAAAACATTTGCAATGTTCTTCTCTTTGATGTTAAGTTTTAATGATACACATTTTAAATATGTTACCAGGAATGGAAGATTTTGTCTTTTTTTCTAGATGTGGAGCCCAGATAGAAGAAATGGTCAGAGTATTGGGAGTATTTTTAATTAGGGAAGAGGAGTTAGGGAACAAGAAGTAAAGTAACAGACAAAAACAGGTTAGAACATAATTCTGGCTGGTATTTTTCAACTAATTGATAATTGGCTAAAAACTGGTGAATTAATTGTTTATTCAAATGACCTGTCTCTGGTGAGATAAAATTTCTATAACAGAACATTGGAGGTCTTGCCAAAACCCCTTAAGGAGTTATCACATGCTAAATATAGGGGGTCAGTGGACCTCAGCTGTATATATGAGTCATTTCTCTTGTCTCTTTTTTGTTTTCTTTGGCACTTTCATTAGGCTTGAGAGACAATTCTGGGTGCAGAGCAGAGTGGTGAAGGCAGACGTTGGGTTTCCACCCGTGATGGGTAGTGTGGTGCTGTGGGAAGCTCTCTAGACTTGGCATATGCACATTCAAGTTCTTATTCTTGCTTTATCACTCATTATTTGTGCTCCCTTGGGCAAATCGAGGCTCTCTCTTCTGTAAAATAGGATAATACATGCACTGCCAACTCCATAGAATTGTTATAAAGAGAGAAAATAAAACAACTACCATTTCAAGAGCATTTTGGAAATTGTTAGAGACAGGATAAGAATGGGACCTTGTGATGGAGCAGGTGTGGGTTTGGGAGTGCCAACAGGAAAACGAACAGAGCCTAAAAAAAGTTTAATGAGATAAGTCGTTACTCCGGACCAGCAGTTCAGGGCTGACTGCAAATCCCTTAGGGATCTTTCAAAACATTCAAGTACCTGCTCCCTATCTCTAGGGTTTTAGAATATTAATTCTATGGCTAGGACCCATGGGTGTGCTTTGCCTCCCCAACATCCCTGGGGGATTCTAAAAAGCAATCAAGGTTAGAACCCCTGCTGTCGGGTTTCTGGAACAAATTTTGCAATTTGGGTAAAATGGACACATTTACATTTTTAGTTTTAAATATTAAATCCATCCTGTTACAAATAGGTTTAATGAAAATGAAATTCGTGAAGATAGTGTTGACAAAAAGAGGTGATATCTAATCAAAGACACCATCAGAGAAGCAGAAGATATCTTTCTGAGTGGGAAGTTACAAACCAAAATGAAATGACTATACATACCTAACTTTTCAGATAATTTTTCATATTAATGAGCCTTAGAAGCCAGGTTTGTGGAGCTCCAATTACTGAAAGGGCTTCCAAAGTGTAATATCATATATCATGAGAAAATATAATAACTCTGTTAAAAAGAGGGCCCAGGTAATAAAATTATCATAAACAACTTGATTCGGTTATGCCATAGAACATCTAGTGATTAAAAACTTCTATCCCTGTAGCTTCACAATTTAAATTCAATTTACTTTTTTTTTGCACTATTGCTAATTTTATTATTTGAAAATTCAATGATATGTAAAATATAAAGGCATCATTTTAAAACTAAATGTATATCTGCTGTAGAATGTCTCAATTTTCTACCTAATTTGAATAAATTTGGGGAGTGTTGGGAAGTTGCTAAGAAGAATTAGTTTAAAAACATTTGGGACTATTTTCCCTCAAACATAATGATGCTTAAAATAGAAAATAGCTTGAAGTTGTGAAGTTTTATGTTTTGGCTTCCCATGGACTCTAGAATAAAACTTTCCTGTAAATGACCATGACCCTGTTAACTGAGCAGAGGATTCTTTGAATGGGACCACAGATTATGTTGCCTCTTCTTCAACAGAAGGAAGGAAACACTAAATGACACTTTCAAAGTTACAAAGCTCATTAGTGATAGAATTTGGGTGGACCTCTCAGCTCCCAATCTTCTGTCTCATTCTGGAGAAGCCTGATAAATATTGATGGGATATCATATGGGACGGACTGAGGACTTGTGTGGCTGGTTTTAATCTCCTAAATGCACCTGAAATCCTTGGGGGGGCATCCCTAACCCATATGTCTGAATTTTCAGCCACCAATTATTGGGAATTCTCCTAGTTATTATTTGGGATCTTCTGAATAGTCATAAAGCATCCCTATGTTTTAGGTTTCAAATATTGGCATGTGTTTAAGATTCCAACATCACTTTCTGCAGGAATGACTCTGGACATGAAAAACCTAATTAACCTGCAGTGACTAGAGGTCATGTGAGCTGCTGTTCAAATGGGAGCTTCACGCATTGTTAGGAGGCTCAGTCAGACAGAATTGGACTCACTCTTCGTTTGCTATACTTCTGATGATCTGATAAGTTTAATATCCATGCACACCAGAATGAAAAGTTCACGTTAATATCTACATTCTTTCAGAGATATTATCTTGCTGGTTCCTATTTTGCTTCAATTTGGCTCCTAAACTCCCTACTCTCAAGGAAGACTGCTGGGTCCTAGCTCTGCCATAGCTATCATGATACCCAACCTGTTCAGCTGGTAGCATGAATGATGCTAGTGGACAAAGATAGAGAAATAATAATTAAACACGAAACCTGTGCTTTCTAATTCTACAGGTCCCCATGATATATAAATCCTAATGGCTATGTAGACTATTTTAGAACTCACAAAAATGTGGCAAGGAAAACAAGAAAAGCAGGTGAAACGTAGAAGGAGGAACCGTGTTTTAAATCTGAGTATTTGAAGACGAAATGTTATAATTTAAGAAATCGAATGAGTTTTCTGAGTAAGTAATGAATATTTGGAAGAGCTTTGATTCACAGATATCTAAGGAATATTAATGCAAGGGGTAGAAAGTCAGGTATGTAAAATCCAAGGTCTGTCCCAAATTAGACTTTCATCATTTGAAGTGTCAAGGTCATCTATTCTTCTTTCCTCTGCCTGCTTCAGCTGCCTCTGTGCTCAGACAGGGACTTCTCAACCACCACAGGCTGCCATAGAATGAGCACCAGCCTCCTCTTAAGAGTTTCAGGTGGAGAATAGTTGACAATGGGCTTTTTCATGCTCTGCCTGAGTCTGGTGTCTTGTCAAAAGAGCAAGCTACACTAGGTTTTAATATTGCCATTTTCTGTCTTCTTTCTTTCCCCCATGACAGACTTGTCCCAGTTTTGAATAAATTCTTTTGATTCGGGGTTCTCCTGTGACAGAGATTGGGATGTGGAGTGGCACCATGATGGTGAAGGGTCATTAATAATTTTATATAAGCCTGTTAATCACTCTGACTTCTGGCCCGCTCTCCAAAGACCTGCCTCAGAATCCCAGGGAGAGGAGGCTCTTACAGAATGTGAGCCAGGGAAGACACAGCGCATGAAGCCAGCATCCATGGTCACACCGTATGGTTGCCTAGTAACAGAGTTTGACCAGAGCAGCTCTGTCCTCAGGACAGAATGGATCACTGCAGGCCAGAGCCTCTGGGTCCAGACAGGCTGAGGCCCACCAAGAGAAGCAACAGCTGCCACCAGAATGCAAGACTCCAGGCAGAGAGCTACTCGATGCAACAACAGAGGAAATAAGTCAGGAAAACATGGTGGTTACCATCACATGGTTGAAGTCCAGGGAAAGATCCTGATCAGTTTCCTAAAGACGTGTTCCTAACTTGAATTTCCAGCTACTTCACTCTGTGCTCAGCCAGGGGATAGTTGCTACTGTTTAATTAGTCAAGTATGCTTTGGCAGTTAATGTACCTGAGGAAAGATAGGTCACATGTCTATTTAACTAAAGGTAGCTCCCTATAATTGGTTGTAGAGTTGGTAGATGTGAAATTTTTAACTCTATTATTGTTAGCAGCACCTTACTTAATACTCCTTTGTGGTAAGAGTCTGAAATCATTAAAAGAATAAAGTTGGATGATAGAAATCAATGAAGTAAAACTGGACCATGGAAATCAATGAAAAACTCCCTTTTCAAATAATCTGGATAAATATTTGCCTGTAGGCTCTACTTTGAAGTTTGCCCAGAATGTTCTTAAACAAACAGTTTTGGGACATTTTGAAGAGTTTGCTTTTAGATATTATTTGATACCAAAGGATATTTTTATCATTTGCGTATCCGAGCATTTATTTCATTTTTGAATTGGAAGCAGTCTGTATAATCAGAAGAACTTCATAGCACTCGTTCGGTTAAGAACTCCACTAACAAAAACTTCCTTAATGTTTTACTTCCATGAACAAAGATCATGACTCCTTTATACATCTTCAAACAGAACTGTGACCTCTTTTTAATATACGTTATTAGTTTCTTTTCAAAAAACATTTTGAAGTTTGTTAACCGGGGAGTACCCGGATCATTTGAATGTCATGGGCCTTTCCTCTCCTGTGGACCACAAAGCAGTTCCTGGTGGGGGTGTGGTGATGGTTTGCCCTTGTATCAAAGAGAGCCATGCAATTGATGTGGGAACACTCAGCTCTTGGACTCCTCTAGCTTCTGGCTGGTGGTCTCACTTATTCCTTCCTTCAGTAAGTAACAAAAGTTATAATTTCCAGAATTTTGAATCTGCATGCTTCTACCCTTTCCCCCAACATCTTGGAAGTCAGTAGTTGGAAGACAAGAGAACAAGAATCTATATCTAACCACTTAGGGCACATGGGAAGATATCATTGAGTAATTTTTTTAAAAAGGCTACTCTATGCCTCTCCCCTCAACCACCTCCATGATTCATTGTTTAAAGATTAAAATTTTACAAATGAAATAAAAAGCTTTGTGAGGCCATTCTGACCAATATCAGAGCTGAACCATCTGCTCAACTCTGTAAAATTTCAGAAAAATTTAGATGGCATGTTGTAAGAATACCCTGCTGGTGGAATCCATGACAAAGGCTCCCATTGATGTCCCCTACTAAACCAAATTTGTGTGCTTTATGGCCCAGAAAATGATCCTAGTCAGGGAATCTGGTTCTGTAAATGAAAGGAGCAATTCCCACTCCAAATGTTGTTCATGATACACATGTACTCAGTAAAACCCAAGGCCAGCCATTCCCAGGTAACTGGCTGGATGTGCCTAAATGATTAATTATTTCTCAGCTGAAAAGTGTTAAGCAGTGGCCTGGTCTGCTTGACATCAGAGTCAAGGTTATGGAATGAAAACTTCTGCAAAAGAGGAGGGAATTTTGAGATCATATGACTTTCCAAAACACTTTAGCATATAAAGTCTGAAAAATTAAATAGTGATACTTAGCATCTGCCATTTTGTGATCCTGATTATTTACATATTTGTATATTAAGATGACCCCCCCCAGTCTTGATGCCTTTATTTAATGCAATATTTGAATACATATAAATGAAGGAGCAAAATAATAGCAACACAGGTCAACACTTATGACCAGGTACACACAGTGACACTGCATCAGATGGCTTGCCTGTACTGCCTTGTCTGCCCTTTAGAACAATCTTCAGATATAGGAGCTACTGTTACCCCATTTTATTTATGTGGAAACTGAGGTCCAGAGAAGTTCAGTTAGGTAACCTGCTCAATGTCACACAGTTATTCTAGGCAAAGCTGTTTTGATTTTAGGCATTCTGACTCCAGTCCGAGTTGTTGTCCACTACCCCATTGGGCTCATCCATTCATTACATAAATAGCTATTAAGTGCCTTGCCTGACTCTCAGAGCTCACAATTCACCATGGAGAAAACTGATGCAAAACAAATACATAAATACATATTAGGTGATAGTAACTGTGACAAAGAGAAAAACAGTGGTCCCCCTTATCTGTAGGGCATATCCTCCAAGATTCCCAGTAAATTTATGAAACTATGAATGGTACCAAGCTTCAAATACCATATTTTTTTCCTGTACATATATACCTATGATAACGTTTAATTTACAACTTAGGAATAGTAAGAGACTAACCACAATAACTAACAATAAAAGAGAACAATTATTAGTAGAACAAAAAATAGGACAATATTGAGTGAAATCAGGATTACTTGGACATAAGCATTGTGCTATCATGACAATGATCTGATAACCTGTGTGGGTACTAAATGACTAATTGGTGGGTATTGTATTCAGCTTGAATGTGCTGGACAGAGAAATGATTCACATCCTGGAAGGATGCAGTGGGTACGTACAAGCAATAAGATTTTATCATGCTACTTGAAGTGTTGTATAATTTAAGACATATGAATTGCTTAATTTCTGGAAATTTCCAATTAATATTTTTGGACTGTGGTTGACCTCAGGAAACTGAACCCCAGGAATCAAAATTGCAGATAAGGGGTAATGGGAAAGGGATGGAGATTAAAGGAGAGAGTGCTATTTTGTTTAAATGGTTTTCTCAACTTCTAATGAAGTTGAGATTTGTACCAAGACTTAAATGGCAGCATAAACCAGGTGGATATTAGGGGAAAAAGTAAGTACACAGGCAGAGGGTGCTATGAAGTGAAATGCTCAAGGAACAGAGAGAAGCCAGAGTGACAGAAGTATAATGAACCAGAAGTGAGTGGCAAGACAGAACGCAGAGAAGAGGGCTGAGGGGCCAGGTAACCTGTCATGAAATATTATAATTGGAAAATGCACCCACCACGAATGTTTTTAAAACATCACAGACAAGATGAATAAGCTCAACGTACACCATTCGAGATGATCATGATCCCTTCTTTGATTCTATTGTGACAGTGTCCCGTATCACAGCAAGTGGATTACAACTGTGAACCTCTTCAACAAGAACTGATTTACCTGGCTGGATTTAACTTTTGAAAATTCGAGATAGGACGGACTTCACTAAGGGAAATTGACTTGGGTGATCCACCTCCTAGCTTGCCTGGCACTGTCCTCGTTTTGGTGCTGAAAGTCCCATATCCTGGAAAACTCATTCTAGTACAAACTGAAGTGGTTGGTCACCTTGGTTTACCAATGTTTTTTAGTAAATGATTGCTAATGAAAGAGAAATAGCAACATGCTATCCAGGCCCAACACTACAAGAATTCACTTGTTTCAGGTTTGATTCTGTAGACAAATGATAGAAATAAAGCTGATTTACAACTTTCCTTCCATGTTTATGGAAAATAATCTTTACACTTTTTTTCTGTACTGTCAAGTGGAAAGCACTAAACATGCGCACACCTTTGGGAGTGCATTATAAGCAATGAGCTCCCCAAAAGACAATCAGATCATTCTAAAAGGAGACATATTTCTGGCCACATTTCCCACATTTTGCAATAAAAAGAGGAAACGGAAGGTAATGTCTCATAATTTATCAGGTTAACGAGAAAAATAGATAAATATCTCGGTTGGTGTTTGCTCCACTTCAAAAGCATTTCTAATGTTTTAAAAACAGGCAAATTAATTATAAGTAGGACCAAACATCCTCAGCAGACTAATTAGCATTTATTAGAGGCCAATACAAAGCAATTCCATCATTGTGAATTTGGGCATTATAACCAAATAATAAACTAAAACTAGCATTAAACTTCATGCTCCAAATAAGTTTTTCACTTGAATGCTAATCATATGATGTTAAGTGAAAAAGTAGGGAACCAAATGCATATGTAATATGAATTTTCCTATATTAAAGAAAAAAAGCAAACTAACCAATCCCCAAAAAAGTTATTCTAAAAAGACTAAATAATGTCATGCTAATGTTTTAGCTATTGTTATTTTGTGTATGAAATCTGAAAAATTTTTTCTGTGTTTTGAAATTATGCTTTTAATATATCTTACAATGTGCCCCTATTGTTTTCAAAATATGGATGATAAAATTAAAAAAAAACAATTTTAAGAAAAAATTTTGTTTTCCTTCAGGGACTTCTACAAAATGCCAACTACTGCTAAAGAAGTCAAGAATTATCAAATTGCAGATAGAAAATTTACTCCTGCCTCAAATGGCCAAAGCAAAGCCTCCAGGAATAGTAGTGAAGAAACTATTGCATTGTCTCACATGTGAGCTTTTGGAATGGAATGAAGGAATTGGAATGAAGGAAATAAAATGTCACTTTTCTTTTTTTAGTGAAGCCAAACATAAGGAATCTGGAGAATAAATTTGGACATTAAAAGTTATAAAACTTGGATAGTAAACTTTCAGCTGTTCCTTTGGCGTCCTAAAGGAAGCAAGAATTCAGAAGAGGTTCTTTAGTAGTTCATTATGCTTCAGGGGTTGGGTTTGGAGTTTAACAGAGGGCTTTGTGAGTCAATCTTATGCCTCTTTCTTCTTTAAATTATTCGTTGTTCTTTGTAGCTCTCTATATATCTGCATATTAGGGTAAAAAGGGGTATACAGAAACACTTGGTCCTTCTCTATAGAATAATACTCTCTGGCTTTCCAGTTTATTTCCCTTGTCCTTACATAGTTGAAATTTTCTCACTGAAACATTGCAAAAAGAACAAAACACACATCACTATGTTAGAGTACTTTGTCTTCACCAATTTCATGTTCACTGCCTTATTTGGTCCCCCTGGTAATTTAAGAATGGCATCAGATTAGTGTTAGCTGAGCTTTTGAAGGATGCAAAAAGCTGTGGCAAAGCGAACATCTTGCAATTTGAGAAAAGTGGAACAAGAGTTTTAGTTCTCACTGAGGCCCCTACCCCCTGGGATGGTCCTATTTCTTGTAGAGTACTACCTTAGGGCTGTGATTCCTCAGGCCTGAGGAGAAATGCAATTAAGAGGTGGCTCATTTAAAATAAAACAAAGCAAATAACTACTGTTAGGGTTTGGATATGAGGTGTCCCCCAAAGGCTCACATGTGAGACAATGCAAGAAGTTTCAGAGGAGAAATGGTTGGATGGTGAGAGTCTTAACCCAATCAGTGAATTAATCCCTAGTGAGATTAACTGAGTGCTAACTAGAGGCAGGTGGGAAGGGGTTAGAAGAAGTGGTTAATTGGGGGTGTGGCTATGGGGTATATATTTTGTATACGGCGAGTAGAGTCTCTCTCTGCTTCTTGATCACCATGATGTGAGCTGCTTCCCTTTGCCACACTCTTACGCCATGATGTTCTGCCTCATCTTTAGTCCTGAGGAGTGGAGTCTGCTGTCTATGGATTGACACCTCTGAAGCCGTGAGCCCTCAAATAATTTTTTTCTCCCCTACAGTTGTACTGGTCAGATTCTTTAGTCACAGCAGTGAAAAAGCTGATTAAAACACCTACCTACTCATGCATATACTGGGCAAATTAAAAAAGGAGATGGCCTGTTTCAGTGAGCTAAACAGGTGGTCTTGCCTCTAAGTCTGATTAAGAGAAGGTGCCTACTAGGGCAATTTGAGGGGATTTACATGTAATTAATTGAGCAGTTTCAATATTATTTCAAGAGACTCAGGCAAAAACCTTTTCTTGAATGATATTGTATCCTCCTTTTGGTTTTCATTCATTCATTAAAAAGTAAACGCCAAGTATTGTACTAGAAGTTTTAAAATCAACAGTGAACAGTCTCACGCAATTACTTTCCCCTCTAGTTTTCCCAAAGAAAGCAAAATTATCATCTTATAAATCATTCTACACAATGTAACTTCTGGCTTAATTTTGTCACTTTATGCCTTTTGCTCACACCTGCATTTTAATAAATGCAAAACATGCACATTTTGTCTGGTGTCTCTGGGGATGTGCTTTTTACCCTTTTGTTATTTCTTGTTGATTTAGAACCTCTCTCTGGGTAGGTTGTGTGTCACAAGTTGTGTCTTTAATGGATGGTCAAATGATCATGCAGAAGAGTGTTCCCATTAAAGTGTGCACCATTACCTAAAGAGCTCATTCTGATTCTTCATGACAGTCTCCACGGCACCTTCTGGGGAAGACGGAGAGAGGCATTTTAGATGATTCCTTCTCAGCAGCTTCAGGGTAAGGAATGGAATTATAGTTTGGTCCTTTGTTATGTCCCCAAGGACAGATGAAACGTAGGGTGACTGCTACTGCTCAGAGATGACAAGTGAAATGTTTCCTGCCCGGGATGATTTCCATGGTTTCAAGGACTCTTTTTGAACTTGGCTTGGGCATGACATCTTCATTCGTAGGGACACCATCTTGTCCCCTGATAGCACCAATTTATCTTCAAAAAGCAACCGACCCATTGAAGAAAGATGACTTGAGGAACCTAGTTATAAAGCAGCTTAAATTTTGTCTCTTTGTGCTGTGAATGCAACAGGTTCTTGGTGACTATAAAGCCAAAGATGACAGCCAGATGATGAGAGAAGCCAGAAAGATTTATTACTTGAAGCAAGTTAGGCTAGCACCGGGGTTATTTGCAAAGTGATGCCCTCATTGGACAAAGAAATCATGGGGATTTTATTGAGAAGCCTCACGTATCTATAATAGGAAGTACATGTAGAGGCAGGCACATATTGGAGCCCATTCAGTTTAAGGTCATAGAGCACATTTTTGAAAAGAAAAGATGGTGAACACAAACACTTCTGGGCATGTTCAGTTCAATATTGTAATGAACCAAGTTTACTCTGAGTCGATTAAAAGAATGAGTTGCAACAACTCAGCAATCTTGGCCAGTTCTTAGTTTCTCCAAAGAACTTTAGCTGATACAAAAAAAAAAAAAAAAAAAAAAAAAAAAGAAAAGAAAAGAAAGAACAACTTTAGAAAATGGTCTTAAGTTAGCCTCACTTAGCAGCTAACATGTCCATCCTTTCAAATGGAGCCCTGGTGTACTCATTTAATTGTCAAAAGCATACATTAGCAAAAAACTTTGACCTTGTGTTTAAAGTTGATGTTTCTTCCTCTCTGGCAGCTTGGATCTGCTGCGATTAGGGAGCCTGAAGTTGTAGTGGGAGGGATGAGATTTATTGCCTAACCTTTTAGTCCTTCTTCTCTAGCTCACCAAGAGAGTCTTCAGGCTCTTCAAGGGTTGGAGGTGGGGAGGGGAGGAGGTAAGGAAAGCAGCCAAGGCTGTTCTCAGAGCCCTGTGTGCTGAGCTACATCCTGGCAGGTGTTCTCAGCTGACAACTTGACAGATGTTTACAGATGACTTTTCTGGGGTCTTTTGTGAGTTTTCTGCATTTTCCCTGCAAGATCTGAAGCAGGGGTCAGCTTGATCTTTGCTATATGATTAGTAAATATGTCTTCTAGCGGCCAATGATCCCTTACCACCTGGTGGCACATTGTGAATTTTATCCAGTGCCTGATGAATGTGTGATGATCAATTGGAGACAAGGACAAAGGACCTTAATCGAGGTTGGTTAATCAACCTAAAGAAAGAGTTCGTACTGATAGAAAGTGTGGGATGAAAGAAAGGACATCAACACAATGAGGAAATGGTACTCATATTGTGAGTAGATGGGAACAGGGAGGATGGGATTGAAGCCATTTGCAAGGGGCACAGACAAGAAGGGAGTAAGAAAGAACACAAAGGCAGAAGCCCGCTGGCCAAATGGAGAGAAAATGAGTATTTGCTCTTGGGATTCTGTCCATCAGATTGTTGAAATGTGAAAGAGGAAGTTTTGCCAGTGTATTGCACTTGTGGTTAGACAGAACATAATTTCACAGCAACATATGACCCAGCAGGATTAAATAGCACCAAGTGTCTTTGCTCAAATGCTTCTAAGAATCAGGCAGACGATAAAACAGAGAAGAAAATGAGGCAATGGACATCATTAGTCTTTTTAAAAGGGCCTGATATGTTTTTTTTAAAGGATGAAAGTATAAGTTATAAACAGAGATTAAATGGCTGAAATAAGGATTTAATTTAAAGGCAACAAGACCACTAATGTGCTCATTAAATACCCGTTGGCTATTAGGAACCTATTTAATGAGATTTACCAACCACTAAAGCCACCATGTCTATCTGTTAAGTTAAATATCAGTAATTTTGTTTGTTATGGGAAATACAGTTAAACTATTTCAACCTAGTAGGAAAGCTACAAATAATAATAACGAGTAACATTTCTTGAGTGTTCCTAACAAATCAGCCATTGGTCTAAAGATTCCCTGATCACCATGCAATGGGATCAGTGTTACTGTGCCCGTCTCCATAGTTGAGGGAACTGAGTCCTGGACAGTGTAATTCACTTACCCAAGGTCACAAGACTACCAGTGGCATGAAGTTTGCACTTGGGCACATATATCTCTCTCTCTCTAACAGACTCAGGCAGAGCTAATAGCCGCAGCCTTAGCAGTTGGACGCTAAGACCTCCATGTGGTCTCTGTCCTGCTGGTGGAAGGAGTTCAGATGATCTCTTATAGAAAGTAGCCCGAGAGAGTCACCTGTCACAAGCCCTTGCTTTCACTTCTGCGCACAGTTTCAGCCAGATCAAGGCCCGG